>NC_056747.1:612555756-612878256 GCF_019279795.1 Protopterus annectens
CTTATTAATTAAATGCAGTCCTCACTGATTTGTCAGAAAACCACAAATTTTATGAGGAACAGGTCAAAAACATGAGACACAGGCAAGGGTATTTTGCAAAATAAGGAATAGTTTAAACATGATTTCACAAAAACATTAACCAGAGAATAAATACCCCAACATGTTTCATAAAAATGTACACTAGTCCGGTAAAGCCAGAATTTAGAATGTCAACACGGTAAGATGGGTTCATCCACAGCCATCCATCCTTATGACTGTAATCCCCAATGACTTGCTAGAAAACCAGAAAAGCATAAAGTATGGGGCAAAGTTAGGGACATTTCTGTAAAAATAGTGACAGTTTCAAATTTGTTTCATGCAAACAGTAGCCAAATAGTAACTATTCCAACATATTTCATACACATGCATACTAGTCCTATAAACTTTAAAAGGAGCAAATGAAAATAGGGTAAGTGTTGCTTTGTCCATAGCCAGCCTCCCTCTTTTTAGTGACTGCAATCCTCAATGATTTGCCGAAAACCACCGATTTTATGAGACATAGACCAAAAACATGGGGCAAAGCCAGTGACATGCTGTGAAATCAGAATCAGCTTCAACTCTTACACAAACAGGAGCCAGAGAGTAAATATTCCAATTTATTTCACATGAATGCACACGAGCCCTTAAAGTCAAAAGTCTGAGCAAACAAGTTGTTTTCATCCACAGCCAGGACACCCCACCCACTTATTTTATGACTGCAGTCCTGTATGCCATATATGGTTGCTTGCCAGGATTAAAAAAAAAAATGAAATCACCTCACTTTACCATATCCTGCTACTCGACTTTCAAACTAGTAGCCCAAATCTTTTCACTATAATTTTTAATTTTATGGGCTTTCTGTTCATCACCATTGCAATTAATCATATGAAGGCAATGAAAAGAACTATATGGTACTTTATACAAAATCAGTGCAGCCCATTGATTTATTAACGTTTTAAGCAAAGATCCCTTTCTTTACTTTAGATAAATAAATAAATAAATAAATAAATAAATAAATAAATAAATAAATAAATGCACCCCAAGATGAAGGGTATCAGCAGCCATGCTGCTGAATTGCAAAGGGCAGGCACTGCAAGATCATGCAGGTAAATACTCCCCGAGTCGGTCATTTAACACTTTTTTTCATAGATCTAAGAATAAGTATGTTTCTTTAACAGTTGTTATGTTCAACACATAAACTAACAAAAATGAGTCAGCATTGCTGAACTTAAAACTTTTTAAAATAAATGTATTTGTTGTCTGGCCATGGGCCACCCTGGAGCTGTGGGCTACAGGCAGCTGCCCAAATTGCCCTTAAAATAAAGCTTTCCCCACCTAAGAGTTATTTGTTTTATCTCCTTGCCATGTCATATCAATTCATTAATGCAGACAGGTTTGTATGCAATATTCTCTCTAACATTTGAGGGTTTACTACCATTATTTTTGAAGATCTCTTCATATTATTTTTCTTTCTTCTCAAAATAAATTGCTTTCTTCCTCTTTAACTAGATATATGTTGGGATTGAATGGCACTAGAAGGGATGAGGAAAAAACAATACAGTTTCATACTGTTGTGAATTCAGAGAAAATTCTGCACATTTGTAACCATGTACTATAATATTTATTATAAGAATTATAACAATAATTTTACTGTTACAGCTGTGACAGCCACTAGAAGAGAAACATTTTCACAGAATTAATGTAAATACTGGAAAATAACACTATGACTGAAGGAGAAAGAAGTAACAAAAGAATAAAGGGAAACATTTCTGTGTAAATTTTACAAATTTTTAAGGATTGGACACTCTAAATTGGCCATAGTTGTGAGTGTATGGTGTGGAAGAATTAAATTGGCTGGGCTAGCCACCTGGTGGTGTAAACCTTGGCTCTAGATGATTGTCACTGTTGAAGTGACACCCCGACCCCATGTGCAAAAATGGGAAAAGAGGTTATGGATAGATGCTGTCTACGTATTACAGTGAATCAGCCCTGATGAGATGGGGAGGATTACAGTAGTCTGTCAGAGTACAGGAAGATGGTATTATAAGTGAGGCTGAATTCAGTCAAGTACCAAACCTACTTTTTTTTTACCTATATGTCGATTAGGTAAGCCTACTGGATACAACTCTCTCTTTTCACAGCTAACACAAGAGCCTTGTCTTATTAACTAATTTTCTTAGAATCATAAAGTAGGAAAATGAAGGTGGCAGGAATCAAACTGTACCCCAAGCACAGGAAGCAGCTCAGAACTTTAATTTTCTGTGATACCTGCTATCTATATAAAGAGCAGATTAAAGCTAAGGCCGGTATTCATTGTGGTAATCCTCGGAGAGTGGTAATCCACGAAGAGAGTCGCTTGCTGACTCTCTTCAAGCACAATCTTGATGAGTGGATGGGAAACCACAAATTTGTACCAGGGGTTCCACCTCTGTCCCTCACTGACAGGGGCGACAGGTGCTGAATAAGGTTTTTTTGGGGGGGGATAAACTCTTGGCTAGGCTTGTAAAGGCCCCAGGGCCATTAGCCTAGTAACCTCCTATGACTACATAAATGTGGAGGCATTTTGGTAAACACACCTTCCTATTGCAAAAGTCAAACATGCTTAAGGCATAAGTAATAGAGGCACAGCTAATATGCAGATAAGGGTCATTACATGTTTGTGTATCAATAGGATTCATGGAAATGAACCTAAGAGGACCTCATCTGCATACTATGCAATTAAATGGCCCTAAACTTACACTAGTAAGCAGCAATTTATCACAAGAATACAGAGTTGTGATGGAAAGGGAAAAAGGAATATGTACTGTCATACATTTTAATAGGCGGTACAATTATTGACTTTAGTTAAAGATTATTTTTTATTGTATTTTAATCCTTCTGCATACATGTACAAACTGCAAAGGGGTCTTTGAGAGAAAGTATTAATTTTGGTGCTATTGCAAACATGGACAAACTACTGAAGGGGTCACTGGGGTAAATGCTTCATTTTGGTGTCAGTGAAGTGCTTGTGGTGCATACATGGAAAAACTACTAAAGGGGATATTGGGGGAATATTTTATTTTGATGCTAGTGAAGTGCTTATGCCAACATGGACAAACTTTTGAAAGGGTCCTTGGCGGGAAAAGCTTCATTTTGGTGCTTGTGCATTCTTGGTAAAACTACTGAAGGGATCGCTTGGAGAAATGTTTCATTCTGATGTCATCCTTGGCGGGAAAAGCTTCATTTTGGTGCTTGTGCATTCTTGGTAAAACTACTGAAGGGATCGCTTGGAGAAATGTTTCATTCTGATGTCATCCTTGGCGGGAAAAGCTTCATTTTGGTGCTTGTGCATTCTTGGTAAAACTACTGAAGGGATCGCTCGGAGAAATGTTTCATTCTGATGTCATCCTTGGTGGGAAAAGCTTCATTTTGGTGCTTGTGCATTCTTGGTAAAACTACTGAAGGGATCGCTTGGAGAAATGTTTCATTCTGATGTCATCCTTGGTGGGAAAAGCTTCATTTTGGTGCTTGTGCATTCTTGGTAAAACTACTAAAGGGATCGCTTGGAGAAATATTTCATTCTGATGTCATCCTTAGCAGGAAAAGCTTCATTTTGGTGCTTGTGCATTCTTGGTAAAACTACTGAAGGGATCGCTTGGAGAAATGTTTCATTTTGATGTCATCCTTGGCGGGAAAAGCTTCATTTTGGTGCTTGTGCATTCTTGGTAAAACTACTGAAGGGATCGCTTGGAGAAATGTTTCATTCTGATGTCAGTGAAGTGCTTGTGCATACATACTCAGATTGCTGAAGTAACTGCTGGGCAAAGCAATTTATTTTGTGTCATTTTGGTGCTTGTGCATACTTAGACAAACTAAGGAAGGGGTTGCTGGTGCAAATAATTCATTTGTGTGTCAATGAAGTGTTTGTGCATACTTGGACAAACTACTGAAGAGATGACTGGGAGCAAGTTTCTGGATTGCAACTCAGATATCAGAGGTGATGCACTGCTTTTAACAAAGGATGTGCATACTACATGGATATTACACTATGTATCCCAAGAACACCTCATTAGCATATGCAGCTTTGCAAAATTTCTCATTTGCATCTCATTATACTTAAGCCATTTTGCATCAGCGTAAATGGCCTCTATGAATATCGCCTTTGCTATGCTCATTTGTAAACATGAGGGATGTACCCTTACTGTGTTTGTGCAAACGACTATAAATACCGGCTTAAGACCTACCAAACTAAGCTTATTATGATGCATTTTTAAAAAGCTTTTTAAACTTTTTGCATAACATATTTTTATGTGTACTACTTATTGTTTCACTTGTACTACTGGGAAAAATTTATCTTATTACAGCATTGTAAATGTTTTAGGTTTCTTCAATAACTTGAAACTAGCAGGTTTGTTTGAGACTGCATCTTTGTAAATGCTTTTAGCTTGTTCACTAACTTAACTGGTATTGACAGGCTTGTCTGAGATCTCATTTTTTTATTTTATTTAATGGTTAAGGTTGGCATAAATGTTAAGGTGTTTGCCTCACAGGCACAAAGTTTGACTCTTACCTTTACAGCTGGGTATCAGCATAATGGTTAAGGTGCTTACTTCACTGACACAAGGTACAGGGTTTGATTGTCGGGCAGGTAGCCTAGTACTTACCTATGAAACAATAAGATAAGAAGTCTATATAGACAAGTCATTTAATAAAGACCAAATCACTAAACCTATTATTTGCTGGTGGTTCAAGATTTTATCTAGATTTTTTGGCCTTTCAGTAGGTTTTTTTTTTTTTTTTTTTTGTAGTTTTCTTCTTGTGGTCAGCGTTTTGAAGTTGTAGTTACTTACATGTATTATTCCTTCACTTACACATATTATTCCTTTTTCTTTTTCTTCCAGATTTCCTAAAAGGTTACAAATCTGTTATCTTCCTAAAGGAGTCAAGCTGAAAGGGCCAGGCCCTGTTGCAAGGTTTTACGAGTTTTCTAGAAGAGGAATACAGTATAAGCATAATAAGAATGCCTAAAACATTTTTTCTAGTCTGTGGTAAGGTCAGGTCTTTAAAATTACTCTATAGTACCCTCCATACATAGCTGCAGAAGTACTCACACCACCCCTTAACTGATTGCCTTCTCAATGGGGTCAGAATATTTAATTTTCCCAGCATTTGGAATGAAATGTTATTAGGTCATTGGTGGAAAGACGTTTTGCAGTCAAGTTATAAGAAAGAATTGCTGTCAAAGACTCTTCATAAACAAATTTCATGAGCGTCCAAGTTCTTGCTCATTGTAAAAAAGATTATTTTATGCAAGATGTATTATCATCCCTTTCGGTAAGTGCAATGTTCCTGCTAACTACCACGTCAATACCATCATCCTAAGTACGCACTCAGTGGTGACAGATCTGGGCACACAGGTTGACAATAACCCTACCTTTGATCACCATGTCTACACAGTTGTAAGAAGGGCATTCTGTGTGCTCATGTCATAAGTAAGGCATTGCATCCAGAAAAAAAAGAAGCCCTGACCTCTCTGTACTCTTCCCTCATTAGGCCAATAATTGAGTACAATGCCCCCTTTGATACGTACCTTTCCAAGCACATGCAGCAATTGGAGAAACCACAAAGACTCCTCACAAAGAAAATTCAAGGTCTTTAGCATCTGTCCTATGTGGATCATCTGAAATCACTGTCAATTTTATTCTGTTTCATACAGACTACTCAGAGGTGATCTATGCCTTGCATATAAGGCAATCTATGACCCTGCTTTATTGGAAATGCTGCATATCTGCAAGTGAAATGGTACATGGGTTACTCGCTCAACAGACCTTAACCTGGTATGTGACATTAATAGAATCTTCTGAAGTGATAGACTTGTCTCCCAAAGGTTACCACACCTTTGGAATGGACTCCCACTTCATGTCAAACAAAGCACCTCATTGGCCCTCTTCAAAAGCAATCTGGATGATTGGATGGATAACCATACATTCACCCCAGGGGTTCCACCTGTGCTCTCTTGGACAGGGTCAGTTTGTGTTGATCATTGAAATAAGGGTACAATTTGGCTAGGCTTGTACTGGCCATTAGCCTAGTAACGTCCTATGATCAAGATTCTATCCCCTGCCCTACTGACACTCAGGCTGAGTGGCATTCATACTTCCCTTATCTGGATAACTGCCTTATTCAACTAAAATCCAAGAAACAATTAATAGACAGTCTTATTTTAGTGATTCAGGATTTATACTCACATTTGTTATGGATTAATGTCAAGAAATCAGATCTGGTCCCAAGGACAGAATAGTTTTGCCTACACTACTTATTTAATATGTGAGCTAGGTGACTTGGAGCTGTGAGATCTCTTCCACTTTTTCCAA
Organism: Protopterus annectens; assembly: GCF_019279795.1. Taxonomy (NCBI): domain Eukaryota; kingdom Metazoa; phylum Chordata; order Ceratodontiformes; family Protopteridae; genus Protopterus; species Protopterus annectens. The sequence continues at coordinate 612,562,128 of NC_056747.1, forward strand.
GATGGTATGACCTTGGAGTTAGAATAACAGGGGTATGTGTGAGTACAGCCCAGACACTGAGGATGCATGGAAAGTTAGACATTGCTAAAATGTTTTTATTTTTTTAAACACCTTTACTGAGTTATCACTTGTGACATAGGCAAATGTACATTTATATAAAAGTATTTACAAACATTATACATCAGGTATATTGTAACATATCATATAATCTAAGCAACATTACATAAATTATTCAATTTTTATCTTCTCTTAAACCTTATTCATCCTCCAAAATATATTTTTCTGCATGAAATTTTCCCACAATTCCCATTTTCTTCTGTATAATTTGTTCCTAGCCTTGTCTAAAGATCCCACTTCCTGTTCTTTCACTTCTGTTACTATAATCACTACTTCAGTCATAGTTGGTTTAGATTTTGATTTTGATTTTCTAGTAATTGCATTTTTGGCAGTCACCAGAATTAAACTTATCAAGGCCTTACTACATCTAGGCAATTCAGATCCTGTAAAAAAAAAAAATAAAAACCACAAACTGATGTAAGGTAAAAAAAGACGGCACCAAGGCGGAAACTCCACAAAATTCCAAAGGAAACGATTTATTTATGTTAGCGCTTTCGTCTAATCTTTTTACATAGACTTCTTCAGACAAAAAAATCAAACATTCACTTCCATTTAAAAGTACTTTCCTCAAAAGGTATGTGACATCATTAGCAAAAAACATCACTTCCTCTCTACTCACTTAAAGTTACAGCAGATAATGAAAAATAGACAGTAAAAAAGTTAATACCAAAAGCTGTATGTAAATAAAACAAATATGTCAAGTATTATACCTCTCAAATGTACAAGAGGTGGAAAAGAATACATTATCTGTCCAAGGATTTGAGTTTTAAAATACACCTCAGGGTGCAATATTCATTTAAACCAGGGTGGATGTGGGCACTCAATTGAAATTGCCACAAGTTCCCTGTCCCAATTCTTTGTTACTATTTTCCTCAAAATAGGGGCATCCACGGAAAAAGGTGTGATGAAACCAACAATGGAAAGTACAGTTTTGTACACTTACTATAAATGTAGATGTTCGAGTGTATTCACTGTTGCAGTCATCACATTTGGGTTATCCCTGCCAGGGTAGCCCTCGGCTGGCCCAAATACCAGAGACTTAGTATTTTTGTGTCGGTTGCTGTCACTTGAGGGCTGACGTCAGGTCATCAGGAGTATAAAGTAAGGCAGCCAATGCCATTACATCAGTTTTTCTTCCCCTAACCTGTCAGGAGCCCCCAAAATAGGAGGCCAGGTTCTGGTGGAAGAACCCCACCAGTGGAAAATAAATACCAATATGGTCCCTTGTAAGGACAGGAGAACAACAGGGATGAATGGTAATAAAAGGAAAAAGAGAATAAGGGGGAGGTGGAAGGAGGGAAACCAGGACTACAACAGTGAATACACTCGAACATCTACATTTATGGTAAGTGTACACAACTATACTATGTTCATTGTGTTTCACTGCTGCAGTCATCACATTTGGGTAGATTCCCAAAGCTGAGGAAATGGGTGGAGGCAGTCAAGGAAACTAGGGGATGGCTAGGATGCCTTGCAAGACTGCAGAGGGAAACCCTGCCCTGGATTTGGAGAAAAGAGGCAGGTGGTAATGCTTTTTAAAAATGTGAACAGAAGTCCAGGTGACAGCCTCCAGGATGTCCCTGGTGGGGACTCCTCTGAGGAAAGCTGCAGAGGTGGAGGCTGCTCTAGTGGAGTGTGTCCTGACCCCCTGGGGGGGAGGCTTTCCATGTTGTTTGTAGCAGAAATGGATGCAGTGTGCTATCCATTTGGAAATGGCTTGCTTGGAGATGGCTTTTCCTTCTGTCCTGTAGCAAAGCTAACCAGCAATTGATCAGACTTTCTGAATGATTTAGTCCTGTCCAGATAGAATCTGAGCTGTCTGTGTACATCTAGAGAGTGAAGAATCATTTCCCCTTGTTCTGGGGATTAGGAAAGAAGGTGGTCAAATGAATGGATTGGTTGAAAGCCACACTGGACACCACCTTGGGCATGAAGGATGGGTTAGTTCTGAGGGACACCCTGTCTGCATGGAAGATGATGAAGGGTTTCACAGCCATGAGTGCTTGCAGCTCAGAGACTCTTATGGCTGAAGTGATGGCCAGAAGGAATGCTGTCTTCCAGGAGAGAAATTTTAGCTCTGCAGAAGAACCTGGTTCAAAAGGGGGCAAGGTGAGCTTTTCCAATACAAAGTTAAGGTCCCAAGCTGGTTTTGGTGCCCTTTTGGGGGGCCTCAAGTTGCTAGCCCCACTGAGGAATTGTTTGATCAAAGGGTGTGAGAAAAGGGGCTGCTCAGTGGGAAAATGAGCAGAAATAATAGAGGCATGATTTTTTATAGAGGAGAAAGAGAGTCCACTGTGTTGTAGGTCAGCTAAGTAATCCAGGATGAGAGTGATGGAGGGCTGTGCTGTATTGGCTCCCTTAGCCTGGATCCAGGTGCAGAAACTTTTCCATTTGTCTGCATAAGACTTTCTGGTGCTAGGGCATCTGGCTTCTTGGATAACATCCAGAACCTGTTTACTGAGGATGGCAGACTGGTTAGGGGTTAGAGAATACGCCAAGATGCCAAATTGAGTATCTGCAATTGGGGATGCATGAATTCCCCTTCCCTCCAGGTCAGGAGGTTTGGAATCTGAGGAAGATGCCAAGGAGACAGCGGGAACAGGCTGCGCAGCAAGGGGGCCAGTGTTTTTGGGGCCAGTCTGGAGCTATGAGAATAGTCCTTGGTTTTTCTTCCCTTATTTTGAGCAGTACCCTGGGGATGAGAGGTAGGGGAGGAAAGGCATAGACCGATAGATTGACCCAGGGGAAGGACAGGGCATCCACCTTCCAAGCCATGCAGTGATGCTCCCTAGTGCAGAATTTGCTGAGCTGATGATGGTGTGGGAGGCAAAGAGGTCGACCTTAGGGGTGACCCATTTTGGAGTTATTAGGGTGAAGGTACTTCTGCTGAGTTGCCACTTGTGTGGGTGCAGAAGATTTCTACTTAATTGGTCTGCCAGAGAGTTGAGAGAGCCTGGTAGGTACTGTGCTAATAGGTGAAGATGCATGGAAGAGGCTGATAGCCAAAGGGTTAAGGCCAGCCTGCATAGAGGGTAGGAGTGGGTCCCTCCCTGCTTGTTGATGTACCATATCACAGTGGTGTTGTCTGTTTTTATCAGGAGAACCCCTGGGGAGAGAAGGGGTTTGAAAGCTATCAAGGTGTGCTGCACAGCCATCATCTCTTTTTGACTGATGTGCAGAGGGATTTGCTGTGGGCTCCAATGGCCCTGTATGCACCTGCCGTCCAGGTGTGCACCCCAAGCGTAGTCTGATGCATCTGTGGTGAGGGTCTGGGAGGTGGGGGGTGGGGAGAAGGGCAGTCCCTTGTTGTGGAGGCATGCTGTTGCCCACCAAAGAAAATTCTTTCTGCAGCAAGGAATTATATGTAGGAAAGTTTCTAGGTCTTGAGAGTGTTGACACCAAAGGCTCTTTAGGTAGCATTGAAGTTTCCTCATATGTAGTCTGGCATATGGAATGAGTAGAATGCAAGATGCCATGAACCCCACAGCTTGCAGAATCTTCCTTGCAGATAGCTGGGGCCTGGTGGCTAGTTGAGAGAAGTAGGCTGTCAAGAAAATGTGTTTCTTTGGTGTAAGGTATGCCATCTGGAATGCTGTGTCCAGACTTGCACCCAGGAAGATTATCTTTTGGATGGGCACCTATTTGGATTTCATTTCGTTGATTGTGTACCCCAGGGAGGTTAGCAGGGTCTGTACAAAGGCCAGGTGCTTGAGCAGCTTTTCCTGGCTGTCTGTCTGAATAAGGCAATCATCTAAGTATGGGTAAATTTGAATATTTCTTTGTCTGCAAAAGGCAATGGCTGGAGCCAGACATTTTGTGAAAACTCTGGCAGCAGTAGATAAGCCAAAGGAAAGCACAGAGAACTGAAAGTGTTGAGATCCTGCTCTGAAGCGGAGATATTTTCTGCATGTTTCCCTGATAGCAATGTAGAGGTAGGCCTCTTTTAGATCTAGGGTGGCCAGCCAAGCGTCCTTGGAAAGCATGGGTAGCAGCTGCTGGAGGGTGAGCATTTTGAATTTTGGGATCACCAGGAAGGAGTTTAGAATGGATAGATTGAGGATGGGACGCCAGGTGCCCTCTTTTCTGGGGACCAGAAAAAGTCTGGAGTAGACGCCTTGGCCTATCTGTTCTGCAGGAACATGCTCTACTGCCCTCATAGAGAGCAGGGAAAGGATTTGCGTTTCAGCCTCTGCTCACTGATTTGATGTTAGATCTGGGAACCCTTTTGGGGTTGGGAGGGTGTGGAAGGAAAATTTGTATCCCTGAGACACAATGCTCATAAAACCCATTGGTCCCTGGTAATGGTGGCCCAGGTGCTTGAGTGAAAGGAAAGTTTTCCTCCTAGAGGTAAGTGAAGGTGGGCAGAGGGGGGGGGATCAGTCATTGTGAGTTCCATAAGGGGGTGGCTTAGAACTCCCTGGTTTTGAAGTAGAGGTGGTCCACTGCTTAGATCTCTGCATTCCCTCGGGCTGTTGTCTGGGGGGGGTCTGTTTCCACGGGGCCAGGGTGGGCCGGTTTACTCAGAGCAGGAAAGAAGCAGTGCTTGGAAAGACAATGCCTGCTGAACATAGGGGGCTGGACCTGTAAAACATCCTTAATTGTTTGCATAGCTTTTGCTTTTTCTTCCATCTTTTTTAAGACCTCTTCTGCCTTAGTGCCAAATAAATTATCTTTGTGCAAGGGGGCATCCAACAATTTGGATTTGACATGGTCTGGCAGGGGTTGTTCCTAAAGCCATGCATGTCTTCTAATGACAGATCCAGTCACTACTGCCCTGCAAGAAGCTTCTAGGGCATCAAAACCACACTGCAAAGTGTGTTTAGTTACTTGACTTGCAGAATGCATTAAGTCTTGTAATTCTATAGAATCTGCCCAAGCAGGAAAGGAAGACATTTTTTGTTTAAGGAGTTCCAAGGTATGTTGCTGAAATTTCAGCAAATGGAACTGGCAATTTAGTGCCCTGATAGCAAGAGTAGCTGAGGTGTATACTTTTTTACCCCATCTGTCCAAAGCTCGGGAGTCCCTGTCTGAGGGGTGGGATTCTTAGCAGAGGTTGCTTTAATCCCTTTTGGCCCTTGAGTAATGACCTCTGGGTCAGCTGTTGGGTTTTTAAAAAGGTATTTGTGAGTCAGGAACTCTACAGTACCTGTCTGGTTTTCTGGGAGCAGGAGGGAGGGCATCAGGAGTCAAGCTGGATTCGAGGAAAACATCCTCCACAACATCCAGGACTGGAGGGATGGCCAAGGGTCTGTGCTGTGGAACATCTAGAAATTCCCTGATTCTCTTTTTAGACGGAGGGTAGTCCTGACTCTCCCATTGGAAATGCTCCCTTAAAGTATGCAGGGTTTCCTTAAAGGAAAAATCCTCTGGGGGTGAGGCTGAAGGAATTGAGTCCTCTGCATCAGAATCCTCATAAGTGGAAAGGGGTAACATGTCTTTATACTCGGATGCATCAGAGTCATCTGGCTCTTGCTCAGACAAAACTACAGGGGACAAATCTCTTTTCCTTTTGGAGGGGGTAGCTTGGCTTCTCTTGATCACCATGATAAGGTCTTCCACCATTTTAAGCATTTGAGACTGAGGCAAGGAAGCAGGCGCTTGAGAGTGGGTCATCAGCTTTTTGGGTGTGGTTTCAACCCTCAGCCTAAGAAACTTGGTTGTTTTTCAAAGAATGGTAGTTGCCAAAGAAGACGTTGGTTTGTGTTGAGATTCGGTAGTGCAACGGATTTTCTCAGAAGCCGGTGCCTGCTCAGCGGCTCCGGACCCATCCAAGGTAGAGACAACCGCAGGATCCTTAGTCGAAGAAGAGTTTTGTGGCATATGGGACTCCTTAAGGGTCTTGGTAGCAGCCTGAGAATCAACTCAAGTGGGCATTAGGGGCTGCGAAAGCGCCTCACTGACTACCTGAGGACTGACAACTAGCTTAATGGAAGTGTCGTCGGTAGGTTTGGACCTGTGTGATCTGTCTCTGTCTTTATCTTTACGTTTTTTCAGAAGATCTGCTGTTGGATGGCTTACCGAAGCCATATCGGAATTCAAGGACTGAAAATGAAAATATCTTGCTACAATAAGGGCCCGATGATGGATAGTTCTGGCATTGAACAAAGCACAGAAGCGACAATGGGGGATGTCATGAACTGGGCCTAAACAAGTGATGCAGTAATAGTGAAAGTCTCAGTGTGGTATTTGCTTTCCTCAGGCGAGACAATTATTTACTTTTTCTGACATTGGTTAGTGCAAGAAAAAAGGATAACCAATGGGGTACTTAGTTTTAAAAGACTTCAACTTCAATTTGGAAGACAAGAACTCAAATAGCAGCTGACCGGTACTCGTGCGAACTGCTTCTACTTCGGGCTCCACGGAAAGAAAGACAGATGTAATGGTGTCGGCTGCCTTACTTTATACTCCTGATGACCTGACGTCAGTCCTCAAGTGACAGCAACCGCCGCAGAAATATGAAGTCTCTGGTATTCGGGCCGGCCGAGAGCTACCCTGGCAGTGATAACCCAAATGTGATGACTACAACAGTGAAACACGAAGAACATACACAACTATCAGTGGATGACACCGACAATCCCCCGTCCTGTGTTTTGGTGAGGGAAGGAAGGAATTCATCTTGTCCACCATGATTTAAAATGGGTTTAAAGATACCAAATCTTCTCTTGTTGGTGACTTCTGTTATTACTTCATCAATTATGGACCGAGGGTAGGCCCTACTCAAGAACATATGCTTCAGAAGTTCACATTCCAAATGGTAAGTATTGTCTAAGGCGGACATTCTTGCTGCATGGACAGATAATGTATTTTTTTCCACCTCTTGTGCATTTGAGAGGTATAATACTTGACATATTTGTTTTATTTACATACAGCTTTGGGTATTAACTTTTTTACTGTTTATCTTTTACTGTCTATTTTTCATTATCTGCTGTAACTTTAAGTGAGTAGAGAGGAAGTGATGTTTTTTGCTAATGATGTCACATACCTTTTGTGGAATGTACTTTTAAATGGGAGTGAATGTTTGATTTTTTTGTCTGAAGAAGTCTATGTAAAAATATTAGACGAAAGCACTAACATAAATAAATTATTTCCTTTGGAATTTCATGGAGTTTCTGCCTTGGTGCCATCTTTTTACCTTACATCAATTTGGATCCCGTATCCAGGCTAAAAAAAAAATCCTTAATTACACTATTTGCCCAGTATTCTACAGGGAATTTTTGAAGTCTGCCAATTTATTACACTTCCAAAACATAAGTTCTCAGTTACCTCTTTCTTTCCCATCACATTTTCAACATTTCCCATCTAGCTGTGGAAAAATTCTTTGGAGTCTTCCTGTGGTACAAAAGTATGTATACAAACACTTCCAGGCAAAAATCCAAAATCTTCTAGATTTTTTTATGCATATTTGGATGCCATACATATGTCTTCCAGTTGGTTCTTTGTGAATTGCATCTCTAATCTCTCTTCCCAATCTTTTCTGACCTCTTCTGATTGACTCTTATAGTGATCATGCAATATTTTATACACCCTACTAATCATCCCTTTTTTAACAGAAGCTTCTGTCCTAGAGTCAATTAAAAACTCAACCAGTACACATCTTTCATTTAGGACTCCGCTATCCCTTTCTCTCTGTCTGTACTTTGATATCAATTCCTGACAGGGAAGGGAATAACTAGCCTGCAATCTAAATGTCTTCTTGGCCTCTTCCCATTCTATTACTTTTCCTTCTCTAATTATTTGTTCCCAATACCTTGGTTCTTTTGCTGTCTTCCTTCAAAAAATTTCAGCACCCTTTTGTCTAATCTTTGTACCCTTAATTGCAGTCATCCTTATCAGCAAAATCTCTTTTCTCCAGTCCCATGTTGGCTTAGTTCTTTCTGCTAGTTTATGAAAATAAATAATAATAATAAATTGTTGTTGTTGAGTCTTTCGGCTTTTCCCGGTTAGGGGTCGCCACAGCGGAACTCCGGTCCGCTAATGATTGGCAGTAGATTTTTATGTGCTGAGTTGCCAGCCCTGACGCACAACCTTCAACGAAGGTACGCCCATTCACGAATGTCTCCACACAGAAGACGCACTAGCTGAGAATCAAACAGGACAACGTCTTTCTGTGAGGCGACAATGCTACCGCAGCACCACCACTGCAGTCAAATAATAATAATAATAAATATTATGTAATATTCTGTAGAACAGTTGTTATTCTCCTTAACTATCTGCAACCAAAACTACATTCTTTCCTTATTTCTTGAATTACCCCTTTCATCATCATCCCTTTCCACTTCTTGTTTGTGATATGTATAAGACCATTAACTGTGTATCTCTAAAATATCCCTTCAAATCGGGTAATCCAAAACCTCCTTATTCTGTTGGAAGGATTAACTTATCCCACTTGACTCTTGACCTCTTCCCCACCCAGATAAAATCCTTCAACTCTTCATTAATTACTGTCCACAATTTCTCTTCTAGTTGATAAAAGATATGCCTGACCTGTATATAAAAAACTAAAGGGACTAAAACATTTTTACTGCTTGTATCTTGCTATCCATATCCATAGGCAAGAGCTTCCAGTTTCTCAGTTTTTGTATTCTTTTGTTTAGTCTCTTATAGGTTTATAGGTGTTTACTAGGCTAATGACCACAAGGGCCTTTTTAAGCCTAGCCATGCATCTCAAATCTCTGACAAGTTCTGACACCCTTGATAAGTGTAAGCATGGGCCTGGGAGATGAACCATTTACAGGTTACCACACATCCTTAGCTGCCATAGCAGAAACCTTTTTAGTCCATATTCCTAAATACTTAAGTTTATGATGTCCCCATAAATATGGGTACTGCCGGATTAATTCATGGGTGGGTACATAGTTTATAGCTATAGGCTTTGTTTCATTTTCATTAATTTGATATTCCAAAAAACCCCAGAACTGTCTCAGAGTATTCCAAAACACTGAAATGTCCTTTCCTGATTCCATCAAATTAAAAAATGATATCATCTGCAAACAAAGCTAACTTTTCTTGAACACCATACCAATTATATCCTTGAATTTCTGAGTCCCTTATTTTCTTTGCCAATGGTTCTAACTATAATGCAAATAACAAAAGGGAAATAGGACACCAGTGCTTGTTTCCTCTGTTCAGATAGAAATTATCAGAAATGAACCTTCCCGCTTTTATTTTTACCTCCAGTCCCTCATATATCTCACATATCTTTCTAATAACTTTATTATTGTATCAGGAAATGTAAATGCTTCCACTGCCATACTCATAAAATCCCAGCTTATTCTATCAAATGCTTTCTCTGCATCAAGACCCACAAATAGCTGAATTTTCTTACATTCTATTTACCTATGGATCATCATTGCTCTGTTAATGTTGTCAAAGGTTTGTCTCCTCTACACAGAACCGCATTGGTCCATATCTATCAATTTTGCATCACCTTTGCCATTCTTTTAGTCATTATAGACATAAACAGTTTATAACGGTTTAAAACTGAGATGGACCTATATGAAGTTGGATCAGATGGGTGTTTACTGTCTGTCTACAGCCACCACAGCTTTTTTCCAGGATGTTGCAGGGAAAAATCAGGACTCAATCAGCAGTCATAGTGGAGGTAAGGGAGTGAGAGCCAGAGATTTTGGGGGCTGGCCGGTTGTTGCATCTTGGAGCAGGACACAGGCCGTACAGCCTGAGGGCTACTGAAGTAGTGAGGAATTCAAACATCTAGTGTTACAGGTAAGTGCATCTTATACAACTGTAATTTGATTTTCCAGTTTTATTATTGATTAACCAAACCAGAACAGAGAATGATGTAATCTGCATCGTGTGACTATGTAATGTCATATAAATGAGCTTGCTTGCTGATTTAGATTCATACTGATGGTGTATGATTACTCCAGAACCAGTATATGTTTTTTATGATAGAATTCTTGTAATAAATGAATTGTCAGGAATTACTCTCCGATTCGATTCTCAGCTGGGGTGCTTTCTGTATGGAGTCTGTATGTTCTACCTGTGTTTGCATGTGTTTCCTCTGGGTACTCTGGTTTTGTCCCACATTCCAAAGACATGCCGTAGGTGGACTAAACACTCCAAAATGGCCGCAGGTGTGAGTCTGCCTGTGGAAGAACAGCCGTGGCAGGTCTAGCCACCTGGTGGTGTTAACCTTGGCTCTAGATGATTGTCACTTTTGATGTGACAGCCTGGCCTCGTGCAAAAATGAGAAAGGGGGTTGTGGGTGGGTGGATGGATGGATGGATGTTGCTTCCCCTCCTTTTAAAATAACCTTCCTAAACCTCAAAGACCTCCTAGATGTATGGCCTAAACAGTCCTGACTGCACTTTTTCAAAACACATCAACATCAACACATACAGCCACATCTCATGAAGCCTCTACTTCTAAGCCCATAAGGCAAGCCAAAACATCCAACATTCTGGTTATTGGAGACTCCATTGTGAGACACTCTGATGTCTCATCCACCAGGTTGAGTAAGGAGGAAGTCACATTCAGTTGCTTATCAGGGGCTAGGATCTGCCACATTACACATCCACTCAGGTCACTGGACCACAGGTACCATTATGACTCTGTCATAGTCCATGTGGGTGTAAATGACCTGAGACATACCTCCCTAGACTATATGAAGAGACACATCACGGAGCTCTCAGAATATATGCCACAGGCTGGTTTGAGTCTAGCACCGAGCAGCATTTTATCTTCACCAAGGATGATGACACAATACAAACAGAAGATGATGACTTTAACAATTAGCATCATTTCTAGTGTCATTCTAAGGGGGTGCAATATTTGTCAGCATGGAAGCAGGTGGTCAACAGACCATGCTGGTTTGCCAGGGATGGTCTGCACCTCTTCTCTCTAGGTTTTCAAATATTAGCTAAAACATTGTTTTTAGGCAATGTCAAACTGAAAGTACTTCCGAAGTAGCAAATTAAAATTAATAAAATCTAAAGTTGTTACTGCTCAATGCTAGGAGTCTAAACAAAAAGACTTTACTCCCTACTAGCTCTCCTCACCCTAGAGAATGCTGATGTCTATGCAGTCACTGAGGCATGATTTAAAGCCACACCGGCAGTACAAGGCTATAATGCCTTCCACGCATTTAGACCAGCTACTACACAGACAGGGACCAAAGGTGGACATGTCTTGATTTATATCAAAAATAAATATACCTCAAGTCTAGTCAAGCAGTACAATGCACTTGAACTTCTCCGCATTCAAATCACCATAGGCAAAATCCCATACTTGAAAGCTACAGGTCCCCCTCTATGACCCAAAAAACCCATAGCTCATATTTAAGCTTACTGTAAACACTCACCATCTAACCCAATACCATATTCATAGGTGACTTTAATTACCCCACTGTTAATTGAGAATCATATACAACACCAAACATGCAAGCATCGAGAGTCCTGGATTTTATTATATGTTGACCGGGTGCAAACATACTGGATCTGTTCCTCACTAATATGCTGCACTCTCCCTAGTGTAATATCTTGTCTGGTAAGGACAGACCACAGAATGGTCTCTTATGAAAATAAAACCTGGAATCCCAGCTAACCCTGGATTGGGGACCACTCTAAGGCTAACTTCCTACTATTAAGTGATAACTGGCAAAATTTCAAGCCACCATAAACCCTGAGAACACTGCTGCCTATACGGAACTATTCACAGAAACCCTATACAAGCATGTTTGTAGCTGCACAGAGGCAGCTGCATCCACCAGAAATAAATACAGAAATAACTCAAAAAACAAGCCACCCTGGTGGAATCACAACACCACAAGGTTGTATAACAGAAGGAAGAAAAATATGGCAAAAACTAGAAGATGTAGCACCCTGCAGGATAAAAACACCTTCCTCAAACTTAACAAAGAACTCAGAGGACAAATAAAGTCTATCAAAGCCAAATTTGAGGTTAATTTTAAGCCAGAAAAGTTACTGTTTTTTGATATGGTTAGATTTTGTCAATATTTTGTGCTTAGATATTTTTGAGATTAGACATTTTTTGGTTTAGATATTTTCGCAGTTGATGTTATGCTGTTTAGATTATTTTAGTCTGCCTATATATATATATATATATATATATATATGTGTGTGTGTGTGTGTGTGTGTGTGTGTGTGTGTGTGTGTGTGTGTGTATGTGTGTGTGTATATATATATATATATATATATATATATATATATATATATATATATGGCTTACCATCATAATGTCGGCAGGCACATCCCCAAACATGCACACGGTTGAACCATTTCCGCGAATTCTGTACTGCCATGTCAGAAAGTCAAACAAAACAACGAACGTCAACATTTCCAACTGCTCCATACCTGAAACAAATGCTACCATGTGTCAAAAAGGGGGTGAGATTTTGTGATTTGGAATATCTGCGTTCATGGTTTTGAGAAGTCGCAGTTTGGAGTTTCTGGAAGTTGTTTCGACAGTGTGCCTGCCGACATTATGATGGCAAACCATATATATATATCTATATATATATATATATATATATATATATATATATATATATACACACACACACACACACACACACACACACACACACACACACACACACACGGGTCTACTTCAGTAGACCGACCAATCACTTACCCGACACCCAGTTGCCAGAGACGACAAGACCGATACCTACAGAAGACCGACATCCGGAAGACTGACGTTTCACACAAGGTAAGTAACTGCTTGGCCATCCTGTTGAACTTTGCCCCTTACCCCTGCAGGAGTATTCTCGGAGTTGGTACATTTAGTAGGGGGGTGGGGGTGAAGCCCCCCATACCAGTGGGTTTAGTTTTGCTTACTTTAGTTAATTTAAACAGGATGGTGAAGTGGTTACTTACCTCACGTGAAACGTCTTTCTTCCGGATGTCGGTCTTCTGATGGTGTCGGTCTTGTAGTCTTGGCAACTGGGTGTCGGGTAAGTGAGCGGTCGTTCTACTGAAGTAGACCCATATGCACACACACATATATATATATATATATATATATATATATATATATATATATGTATATATATATATATATGTATATATATATATGTATACACACACACACACACGCGCACACACACACACACACACACACACACACACACACATATATACATATATACATACACGCACATACATACAGAGAGAGAGAGAAAAGAGACAGAAGTGGTGCAAGTACATCCAAGAGGTAGAGAATGGAAATGAAATTCATAAGAACCACAAATTCCAGCACTTAAAGCATTAAAAAGAATCTATAAGGGAAAGTGGCTTCCTACCGGGATAGCTTTATTGAAGAGTAGACTGGTTTCATTTCAAAAGCATCATCAGTGCAATCTAGATGAACAAACAGGATCAGGATGCTCAAATAAGTTTAGTATATAGTCACGGGATTCTTCTTAAAGGCACATATGTCAGAAGATCTGATTAGGACAAAATTTTAAAGTGTATCAAAAATAATTAATTCACAGAAGTAGATTGGTGGTACAGAGGGATAAAACGTTGACTGATGAAGTGGCAGCAGAAGGCATGGGTGTGCTTATCCATGCTGAGGGTGGTATGTGGGTGTCTCTTTGTGATGATCCTTGGTGGAGGCAGGGGACATCACTAGAGGAGGTATGGTCACAGGATGGAAAGTGGGCCTGGCTAAGATGGTGCAGAGGCAGGGTGATATGATGCTCAATCCCACTATACACCCACCCAGACCATACCAAGTTACTACAAGGGAAGGGAGAAAAAAAATGGGTAGGTCATACAAGAACCCCAACCCATGACAACTGTATTGATGTGCCGAGCCACCTGAAGCCTAAGGATTTATGATGGACTCCAGCAATACTGGATAAAGTTTGGGCAGGCAAGGAGTTAGTTGGTAGGCCTGGTGAGGATGGGGCATGAAGGTGCCAGGATGGAAATAATGAAGGAAGGACTGAGAAAAAAACATAATTACATCACAGTCGCTGAAGATAAAAGTTGCCAGTAGATGATCTAAAACTGTTTGTACCAAATTAAGAATACTTATTCAAAATGTATTATGAAAGAATACATTAAAAATCTGACATATACCAGTGGCTCCTCATGGAACACCAATGTCATGGCACATAAAATATGTATATATAAAATATATATATATATATATATATATATATATATATATATATATATATATATATATATATATATATATATCAGCATTACTGACCCTCTATGAAAAAAAGTACTACAAATATATCTGTTCATCACACTTATAATAAATATAACATAACAACACATTGACTATGTGCTAATTTTTTTTCCTGATCACTGCCTAAAACCCTAACCTTCACTTCCGCCCCTCCTATTCCCCTCTCCATGGCTGCCACACTAACCTTGCCTGAACTTGGCTACTCTGTTCAGGCGAGGTGCAGCAGCTCTATTCTCTGTCTCTCTCCACAGCAGCTTCGGACCTCACCCAAACATGAATGCAAGCAGTCAACCATGCAAGATACAAGACACCCAAGTCCCTGGCTGTGATATTGATATTTGAGTGCCTGGAACTTGGAAGCTTGTAGTAATACCTAAAATAGTTCCTCTGTCTAATGTTTAAAGTTGCAGTAGGGCTTGTAATTATTGTTGGAGGAAGTATTTTACAGAGGAAGTATTTTGCCTGGATCTACCTTTTGCTAAGCCTGATTGAAAATTGCCTTGCTCCATTTTTGTGTGTAATTAAAGTTAACAATAACCACACACTGAAGCCCACAGACCTACCTTGCTTTGATCTACCTGCTGCCAAGCCCCATCAAAGATTGCCTCTCTCCATTTTTGTGTGTAATTAAATTTAACAATAACCACACATTGAAGCCCATAGACCTACCCTGCCTGGATATACCTGCTACCAAGCCCCATCAAAGATTGCCTCTCTCCATCTTTGTGTATAATTAAAGTATGTCCTGTTAAAAGTTACTTGTTAAGTTTTTTCCTCTACTGCTGTTCCCCTGGTTGCTGCTTCTTGCACATCTCCGGTTCGCTCTCTTTTCTGCCATCTACTCTGCTCTCCCTCTCTCCTGCCTTTCTACAGCTACTCTTACTGTTGAGATCCCAGTCTACTGTGCTCCCATCTCTGACTATTATACTGTAGTTTGACCCTCCTGAACTACTCTATCCTGTTGACCTGTGCTAGCTTCTTTACTCTGTGCTGATACCTCCTTACCTACTGACTTCTCAGAACATCTCTGTGCTTTGCTCTACTCCCTCCTGCCTCTCCTGCTTCCACCGCTGCCAAACTTACCTGCTTCGCTGATTGTCTTTCTTGGGGGTTCTTGTGTTCTCTGTAGGTGTCTTCCCTATTGTATTTCCTGCTCTGTTACTGTTCCTACTAGCTACTCTGGTTCATAGGTAGGTACTACGCTATTGGCCCTAGGGCCTATACAAGCCTAGCCAAAAAGGTACCCTGGCTTTCGCCACCCAAGAAAATTATTTTCCTGTGCCACTGTCAAGCAGAGCCACAGAGGTGATCCCCGGGGTTAATTTCCTATTTCCCATCTAATCATCAAGATTTTTCTTGAAGAGCACTAATGAGGGGCTTTGTTTGATATAGACAGGTAGTCTGTTCCAGAGTATGGAAAGTCCCTGGGACAGGAATCTATCCCTCCAGCATGTTCTGTTTATTGTGGTGACAAGGTTTAGGTCCCTAGAGAGTGTAGCTTGGAGGGATTGGGATTTATTTAAGTGGAGCATGTCCAACAGCTCTGGATTTGACATAGCTTTGTATGTTAGGCAGAGATTGCCTCTGAGTAGGCAATATGCGATGGAGTAAAGCTGGAGTTTCTTGAGACGGTCTGCTTAGGTCATCTGTTTGAGGCCAGTAATCTTCTTTGTTTGGTATTTATACAGCCTTTCCAGTTGTTGTAGATGTCTTGTGAGGCACATACCAAAAGGGGCGTTGTACTCTATAATGGGTCTAATGAGTGATGAGTAGAGGGGAACTATGACCTTTTTTCATGGATGAGAAACCTTTTGTGATGAGGTGTGCCACATAGAATGATTTCCTGACTACTGTGGCGATGTGATTATCAAAGGAGAGACTATTGTCCAGCTGTGTCCCAAGGTCTCTTACCACACTTTCAGTGTTAAGTAGACTACCACCTATGTGGTAGCTCATGGGTATAGAGTTTTTACCAAAGGGGATGACAATGCACCTTTTGGCATTGAGCTTGAGGCCATGGCTTTGACACCAGGCATCTGTCTCAGTGAGGCCCTTTTGTAGGATGTTCACATCGTTAGTAGTTTCAATTATGGCTCCTAGTTTGCAGTCATCTGCAAACTTCATTAGCCAAAGACCTTCTCTGTTAGCCTGTACTTCAGAAAAGTAGATACCAAACAGGAGAGGACCCAGGACTGAACCCTGTGGTACTCCACTTGTCACTGGTCTGGAGTTGGATTTGGAGTCTGCTACTTTCACAGTGTGGGTTCTGTCAGTGAGTCAGTTGGCAATCCATCTTGTGACATAGGGATTTATGCCTAGTTTAGTGAGTTTATCTATAATTTCAGAGTGGGGGATGGTGTCAAAAGCCTTGACGAGATCTAGATAGGCTGTGTGAACCACCTTACCCTCGTCTATGGCTTTGGTGACTGCTTCAAAGAAGTCAATCAGGTTTAGGATACATGATCTGCCTTTCACAAACCCAAACTGTGTGGGGTCCAGAGTTTGGAGATTACCGATGTCTTTGTTTATGAGTTCCATGATGATACATTCCATGGCCTTGCAGACCAGGCTCATTAGGCTAATAGGGCAGTAGTTCCCAGGGCCCATGGTGGCTCCCCCTTTGTGGAGTGGGATAACCGTCGCTGTGCACCATTCAGTGGGCACAAAGCCCGAGGTGAGGCTATGACTGAATATGGTGCTTAAGTGGGGTGCCAGTTCATTCTGTAGTTCATGTAGAATGCAGCCTGGGATGTTGTCAGGTCCCATGGATGCTGTGTTTTTGGCTTTGGAGAGTGTGGTTTTTACCTGTGCAGCCATGATTACAGGAACTTTGCTTTCTTCCAGCATAGAGATGGGCCCTTTAGGGGGTGAGGGGGAGGTAAAGTTAGCACTGAACCTATCTGCCACAATGTTGGCAATATCAGTTGATTCTGTATATTTGGAAACCATTGTGCTGTAACTCAGAGCAGACCTGAGCGTTGCCATTGAGATTCTTGACAAAGCTATAGAATGCTTTGTGGTTGTCTTTAGAATTAGTTGCGATTTTGTTTTCATAACTAGCTTTGGAGGATTTTATGAGGGATCTCAGCTTCTTACTGAGGCTGACCAGGGAGTTCTTCCAGTCATGGGATTTTACTCTTTTTTGCAACAGTTTCTTTCTTCTGTTGTAGAGTTTGTTTATGGCAGGGGACCACCAGATCGGCTTCCTTTTTTTGGAGGATAGCATCTTGGTTCTGTTAGGGATAGCATGATCCATGCACTTGTGTAAGTGGTTATAAAGTGCATTTGTGTAGGATTCAGCAGTCGTACCTCTATTGTCCATCTGCATGGGTGTTATGAAGTTTGCCACTTCTGTCTTAAGAAGTGTGAAGTTGGCTTTGGAGAAATTTTTTATGGTGGTTTCCCTAATGGGGGGGTGGGGGCGGGATGTGGATGTCTAGGATGATTAGCTTGTGGTCAGATCTGACCAATGAGGAACTGACCTCTGGTGTGGAACACCAGTCGCCCATGTTGGTAATGACCAGGTCTAGGATATTGCTGCCCCTGATGGGGGTGTGGATAAGCTGATCCAAGGCGTTGGAATTTATGAATTCCAGAAAACGATGAGCAAAAGAGTTGGTACATGAGTAGTTTTCCCAGTTAATGGTGGGGTAGTTGAAATCACCCATTATTAGGGTGTTGGGTTGTACCCTAATATTTTCCAGTGTATCAGGAAATAAGGAGTGGGAATCCTGGGGCATGGTGGGGGATCTGTAACAAGTTACAGTTTGGATTGAGGTCTTGCCCAGAGTTAGTTGCACTTGGATAATCTCGGATGCATTATACTGAGCAACTAGCCTGGAGGTGTGGATATCCTTAATGAATATGGACCTTTAGTGTTTTGGTCCAGGTTAGGTGGCCAAAAGGTGTGGTATGAATTATAGCCTGGCAATGCAGGGGTGCTCTCTGGAGCCTTGAACCAGGTCTCTGTCACTGCACAGATGTCGATGTTCTCCATTTTAAGGAGTGCCTCAAGTGAATGCATTTTGAGGTTTAGACTTCTAGCATTGAGTAGCATTACCCTCAGATTTTGCTTGCTTGTATCTGTTACGGTGGTGAATTTGTCATTTGAACCTTGCCTAAAAAGACACTACAGGCAAGAGCCTTAGCCAGTATCCGGAATCCCAAGGGCGACAGGTGCAGGCCGTCTCTGGCAAAGTATCATGGTCTGTCGATCATGTCTTCCCAGGCAAACAGATACTGGATCCCATTAGAATGACACCAGAAAAATAGCCAATTGTTGAAGTCAATCATTTTGTCCTTGTACTGTGGTATCAATCTGGGTGATGGCAGCATGCTACTCAGGGCTAGGGTCATAACTGCCTGGGCTACAAGGTTGGAGAGCTCCTCCATGTCTCTTTTCATGTATTCCAGCGAGGTACATTTCAGGTCATTTACACCAACATGGACAATGACAGAGTCATATCGGTACTTGTTGTGGAGTGACCTGAGTGCGTGCATTATGTGGCAAATCCTGGCACCTGACAGGCAGCTGACAGTAACCTTCTCCTTGTTTAGCCTGGTGGGTGGAACATCAGTGTTCCTGACTATAGAGTCACCTATGACTAGAGTGTTGGGTACATTGTTATGCCTTATGGGCTGTGGTTGAGTGGTTATATGTCATTTGGGTTGTGTTGAGGGGTGGAGGTTGCATGCGTTTCTGCTTTGGAGGTCTCTGTTGCTTGAGCAGATTTTTATTGAGAGCCTCCGCGAATGTAGGTGTGTGTTTTGAGTGCTATGTGTGTGTTTTGGTGGTGTAGGTTTTGAGGGACTATGTGATGAGTGTGGTGTGGTGCAAGTGTTTACATTCTCCTCTTGACTGTCTAGTCCAGTCTTGGGTGAAGAGAGCTTTGCTTCCAGTTTGGCTATATAAATGCATCTCTCACAGGTTGTAGTGTTGGGTGGTAGGAGGAGAGGGTTGTCTATGTACATGAGGCAATTGCTGCATTGCCCTAAGATGCCCAGATTCATAAGGTAGACAGGAGAAAACACCGGGAGCTGACCCTTAGACATGCCTGGATAGGTGTTTATTTATTAAGTACTAAAAACTGTTTTCCTCTAGACAAGTGGGGAAAGTTGAGTGCTGTAGTAATTTGTAGCTTATTTAGTGCTTACAACGAGTTCTGAACAAGTGCTGAGCTAAAAAAAAAAAACAGATTTGAATGCTAAAACTAAACAACTGGCTAGTTCTAAGGGAAAATTTGAAGAGCAGACTTTATGGAGCCAGGAGCAGTTTAACCCTAGCTATGCATAAAGTGTATTTTTTAATATAACAGTAGCAAATGAGCAAACTGATTTAAACAAATTAACCAATAAAAAGCTACAAACTGAGCACCGTTCCAGCAGTCTTTGATCAGACAAGTTCTAACTGCACACTCCTGCCACTAGGGTGCAGGGGAACCTTCTCCAAAAAAAGATGGTCTGATTAGTGCTTGAGTTATACAAACAAAGCTAGATTCAGCAGGTCTGAATTTAGTCTATGCTACAGCAAACAAGGCATACCAATTTCAGAAAGAAACAGTTCAAATAAGCAGTCACAATAATCCTTTAACCAGAAATTCTC
This sequence comes from Protopterus annectens, assembly GCF_019279795.1. NCBI lineage: Eukaryota > Metazoa > Chordata > Ceratodontiformes > Protopteridae > Protopterus > Protopterus annectens. The sequence continues at coordinate 612,582,031 of NC_056747.1, forward strand.
ATCTCAGAAGGGCAGAATCTACCATCTCCTCCAACAAGAGTGTAGACCACACCTTCGTAATGAAAAATAACTGGCCAGAAGCCCAAATGCTTAAACCAGAACTAATACACTCTTAGAATAACAGACACTAAGCCTTCAATCAGCAAGTCCCAACTTAGAAGAATGTAAGCTACCTGTCCTGCCACAACAGTGCAGACCACAAACCTTCTTAATGTAAAACAACTGGTCTGAAGCCCACGTGCTTCAACCAAGGGCTTAGAATAACATTTACAATTTAATCAGGCTACTAACAAGCAGTAATAAATGCAGCAGAATAAATGCAATAAAGTAGGAAGAAGCACAAATGCAGTAAAAGAAGATGAATAAAGTGCAATTTTTTACATATAATAATAGAAAAATGAGCAAACTGATTTAAACAAATTACCCAATTAACCAGTAAAAAAACTCAAAACTGAGCCCTGTTCCAACAGCCTTCAATCAGACAACTGCACACTACCACCACTAGGGTGCAGGGAAACCTTCTCCAAAAAAGATGGCTTGGATTAGTGCTCAAGTTATACAAACAAAGCTAGATTCAGCATGCCTGAATCTAGTGTATGCAACAGGAAACAAGGCCCACCAATTTCAGAAAGAAACAGTTCAAATAAGCAGGCACAATAATCCTTTAACCAGAAATTTCCAGCTCAGAAGGACAGAATCTAACCTCTTCTCCCACAAAAGTGCAGACCACAAACCTTCTTAATGTAAAATAACTGGCCAGAAGCCCAAATGCTTAAACCAGAACTAATACACTTTTAGAATAACAGACACTGAGCCTTCAATCAACAATTCCCAATTTAGAAGGATGTATGCTACCTGTCCTGCCACAACAGTGCAGACCACAAACCTTCTTAATGTGAAATAACTGGTCTGAAGCCCAAGTGCTTAAACTGAAAGGCTTAGAATAACAGTTACAATTTAATCAGGCTACTACCAAGCAGTAATAAATGCAGCAGAATAAATACAATTGAGTACTTTCAAGAAGAGGCAAAAGCAAAATAAAGTGCAATTTTTTTTTTAGTAAAGTGCAAGGAGAGAGGAAGAAGGAGCAACAATGTAGAGTCTGCCTCTACTGTGTTTCAGTCGAACTGTTCTGCTGTTACACCTCCTTCCTTCAATAGCCTCCCATCCCTGTGTCTTCCGATTGCCTAATGTAGTGTTTTTCTGACTTTACTGTGCTTCAGACACTTTGTTCTGCTGCTACACCTCCCTCCTTCAATAGCCTCTTTTCCCTGAGCCTTCCGATTTCCTAATTTAGTGTTTTTCTGACTTTACTCACTCTGTTTCCCCTCCTCCTTATGGTGTTTTCTCAAGGACTACCCATAATGCTTTGTGGCTTTTAAACAACTCCTGCGGTTTCCTCCGCGAAATCTTTACTCTCTTTTCCCCTAACTCGGAAGTGGACTTGCGGTGTGCAGTCATCAAACTAGGTGAGCATTTTTATTGTACTCTATTACTTGGCTTGGTTTATTCCCAAGCAAACTGTTAGTACTACAGCTGAGGTCTATTTCATGTCACCTATGCCTTTCTTGGCTTTTGGCATTTTATTGTAATTTGTACATTTACTTACATTTAAATGCTAGGTGCTACTGGGAGGTTTTAATCAATGATGTAGCATCCTCATTGCCTGTAAATGCACTCTGATCTTAGATTACTTGGTTCATAACTCGTGGTTAAGACCTTTTGTAGGACATTGCTGTCCTTAAGATATAGAGTACTACTTGTGATTTATTTTTCTTTTGCTCTATTTTTGGTATATTTTCTGTATTCTTACTTATTGCCACTGCCTGTTCTCAATTTGTGTCTGCTATGCTTGCTGCTGAATTGGGCTTTTGTTTTTTGGATCCCAACAGCTATTTCTCAGAGTGAACACTAGCGCCAATTTAGACTGTTATGTAGTAACTTACTACACAACTGCAGGGCTGTATACGGTGACTATGACTACTCTTTTGTTACAGCGGATCTCACGGCATGTTAATGACTAATTGATCTTTGCTACACTGTTGCTGCAAACTGTCGTAGTACTACCTATTGACTTTGCAATGTGCATATGAATCTTCATTGTGTGACAACTGCATTTATTATGTCTACTGCTTTTAATGTTTAACTTGCATTATTGTTTTGTACTGCTGCTCCAAAGTAATTTCTACACACTGTTTCTGCAGTCACTGTTGTAACTAGGCCTCACTGCATACTTCCACTCCTCACTTCTAGCCCCACACTCCAACCTGCATCCACTCCCGTCCGTTTCTCACAATCACAGGCTCTGCTTTTACTCTAGTCCTATCTCTGACCACAATCCCAAGCAGCTCTTCCAAGCACCCATTGCTTCACTTCTCTTACTCCCTTACAGTACCCACTGTTCCTTCCTCTCCCCCATACACACTACCACCATTCCAGCTTTTTACTCTTACTTGGTTCCTCTGTATCCTAACCCCTCTCCTCCTCTCCTCTCTCTTCTTTTTTTTAGGTTAACAATAACCACACACTGAAGCCCACAGATACCTGGATCTACCTGCTGCCAAGGCCTAACAAAGATTGCCTCTCTCCATCTTTGTGTATAATTAAAGTATGTCCTGTTAAAAGTTACTTGTTAAGCTTTTCCCTGTACTGCTGTTCCCCTGGTTGCTGCTTCTTGCACATCTCCGAGTCGCTCCCTATCCTGCCATCTACTCTGCTCTTCCTCTCTCCTGCCTTTCTACAGCTACTCTTACTGTTGAGATCCCAGTCTACTGTGCTTCCATCTCTGACTATTATACTGTAGTTTGACCCTCCTGAACTACTCTATCCTGTTGACCTGTGCTAGCTTCTTTACTCTGTGCTGATACCTCCTTACCTACTGACTTCTCAGAACATCTCTGTGCTTTGCTCTACTCCCTCCTGCCTCTCCTGCTTCCACCGCTGCCAAACTTACTTGCTTCACTGATTGTCTTTCTTGGGTTCTCTGCAGGTGTAGCCCTGCTCTGTTTGCCCCCCTACCCCACCCCCACCTCAATTTCATTTATCCTCTCCATTCCCTCACCTTCCTGCCAGCTCAACCACTCTCACACCACTTCCTGTCTGCAACCACTCACACCCTTGCACTATCAATATTCAACTACATCAGTTCCTATTCTCAAAAGTTCCTCATCCATACACTCCACGCCTTACACTCCACACAAACTAAAATGCAACTTCTATACTTTACCTCTCCACTTCTTATATTTCTCTCTGCTCTAACCTCCTATCACACCAACCTTTCTCACCCATACACATACTCTCCTACCTCATGCACCCCTGAACTTCCCTCCCACTCATTCTTAATCTCACCATCTCTCTTCGACTTCTCCAATAACTCCTTCCATAAGCTTACTATATTACAGATCTACCCTCTCTCTTGTAAATCCAAGCCAAAACTACAATACCAACTCTTATTCCTAACTTCTCTTTCTTCTTTTCCTAGTAACATACTTTTCTCTGGCAACATCCAACCCCTTCCTGGCCCCACCTCCCCTCCCCATAGACATACACCCCAGAAACCTTCCTCTACCTCCCCCTCTCCTCATCTTTCACACCCTCCCCATCCCCCTATCACCAAACTTCATCACACAAACACCTATTGATCTATTCCCTAAATATCCAAAGTCTCACTAACAAAATTACTGAGCTGCATACCTGGATAGCTCATACCTCCCCTCACATCTTAACTTTATCTGAAACTTGGCTAAAACCACACATCACAAGCAACAAAATACTCCCACACAGATTCAATATCTACCGCTCTGATAGAATCTCTAGAAAGGGAGGTGGTGTCGCTGTCCTCTACTCTGATAGCCTCAACCTCTCACTTATCACCATACCCATTCCAGACTTCAACCCAGCTGAACTAATCATCCTAAATTGTTATCTTAACCCTCACAAGAAATTTGCCATTGCCTCCATATACATTCCCCCTGGTAAGAATATTGCAACCCTAGAATCTACCCTACCCTGGTTCTCCCACAATATACCATATGAAACCCTCATCCTGGGCGATGTCAGCATTGACTGGTCCAAAATGACATCTGACTCTCATCAACTTACACGGATTCCAACAACTGATAACTTCTCCCACCCGCCTGCACAATGCTTCTTTCTCCAACTCTACTATCGAATGGATACTCATTAACTTACCTAACCTTTACCATAGTCCAACTACCTTTCCAAACTCTAAATGGCCATCTTGCTAACTCCATCCTAAGACACTCTACCCAAATACTCAAACCACACTCATATAGAGACTATCATAAATTATCCAACGTCAATACCACCCAATTCAATTCAATTCTCTCTAGTATTTACTGCTCCATCCTCAAACACATCCCTCTCAATGAAGCAGTTCTTAAATTTAATCAGATTTTCCTAGACACCCTAAGCTTCCTTGCCCCACCCAGGAAAATTAGAATCAAATTTAATTTCACCCCTCATGCATAAATGTGATAGTGCTTGGAAAGCCTGGACTAAAACCAAAGAACCCTCCTGTTACAAAATTACAAAGAACTTCGGAGCCTCGTCAAAAAACACATCAATAAGGACAAGAAATACTACTATAACTCTTCACAAATTAATGGCAAATCCAATCCACATGCATTCTGGACTACCCTAAATAAGACTCTCCATCCAGGTTGCCCTTCCAACCCCTCCCCTTACCCAAATAACACCCGTCTAGAAACTGCTACCCTCCAGAATAGACACCTAACTGGCACAGTCCAAAAACGTACACCCTCTAACTCCAACACAAACAGCCCCTCTACCTCTCCCAACCCTCTTAATAATAACCTCTTCACCTTTCAGCCTATTTCTACCTCCTACATTAAATCACTTACACTGAAGCTTAAACCATGTTCCCCCTCCTCTGACAATCTTCCCTACCTTCTTCAAATTATCTGCTGAATCCATAGCCTATCCAGTATCCCTGTTAATCAACAGATCTATTCAGGAAGCAACAGTGCCAGCTATTTGGAAATCCTTCTTCACTATCCCCTGCACAAAGCACAAAGGGGGGGGGGGACTCAACTGACCCATCTAACTTCAGACCAATTGCCATCATCGCCCCTCTCTCAAAAATACTCAAAAAATGTATTCATACACAGATTCTAAACTATCTCCTCCAGGAAAACCTTCTCACACCCACTCAACATGGTTTCCAGGCTAACCACAGCATGGCTACTGCCCTGCTATCATTTACACATACTGTCACCGAGGCCCATGATAACAATCAACTCATATCCTGTCTTTTCCTTGACCTGTCCAAAGCTTTTGACACTCACCATATTCTTCTATCTAAACTCACTAACTCAATATATCTGCTACCGCCATAACCTTTTTCTCTAGCTACCTTTCCCATAGGCAACAATCTGTCTGATGGCTCTCCTCCTGCTCCCCCTACATACCAGACACTTCCAGTGTACCCCAAGTTCCATTTTGGGTTCCCTTCTGTTCAAAACCTTCACTAATGAACTCCATACAAACTGCAAACAATCTTCCCTAATTCAATATGCAGATGACTCTACTCTAATGTCCACTTCCACTAGTATCTCTGACCGCCATACTCTTACCCAAGAATCCTTTCTATCAATAGAAGAGTGGCTATCTGATAATCAACTCATCCTAAACCCCCCAAAAAACCAAACTCTTGCTTTTCCTCCCTTGTTCTCTCTCTCACTATAAATCCACCTTTGTCATCACATCGTCCAATAACACCAGCATAAATCCAGATTCCCACACAAAGCTCCTTGATGCCACCATAGATGATGAACTTAAATTTAACTTACATATCCTGCAAAATATAAAAAAAAAACAAAAAACTGGAGATGCTTTATCGCAATAGGAAATTTTTAACCTCTGATGCTAGACTCTCCCTGGCTCAGACACTTCTCCTCCCTTCCCTTCTCTCTGCCACCCCAGTCCTAACTAACATTCAGTCCACAACCTTAGCCAAACTCTAACAAACATACCACAAAATAGCAAGATTTGTCACTAACTCTCCTTATAACTCACACCATTGCCTTGCGCTCAACTCTCTCCAATGACTAGAACTTCAACAACAACTCCTACTATCATAGTTTCAAATCATACACTCCACATTATACAAACCATCCTTCTGCCCTGTTTGCTCCTCCCTAGTATCCTCTTATACTCCCAATCGTACCATCCACACCTCAAACCAGCAACTACTAGATATTTACCAACCTAGGAAAACTGTCAGTAAACTACAATATAAATCCTCAGTTGCCCAAGCTTGGAATAAACTTCCAACACTCATACGTTCCATTACCCACCCTATACACTTTAAAAAAGAACTGAGAATCCACCTTCTAAACACCAAGACTTGCACCTGTCATGACCCTAACTCCACTACACTCCCACAACTTACTCTGTCTTACTTTCCCTCCATTAACCCTCCTTTCCTCAGGAATCTTACTCCACCTCCTCCTATACCTTCCCACCTTACACATGCAGTTCAGCTCTCGCACCTTACACATGTAGTTTTCCTAAAACACTACATCCTTAACACATACTTCTCCACCACTTCATTAATTGTATATATGGCTTTGAAAGCTGTATTGCTCTACATACCCTAACTAAAAAAAAATTACTATTATGTATATATCTCCTGATCTGATGCACCTTAACTATTTCTGTATCATGGACTGTGAATTTTTATGTATTATTAACTGTCTGTAACTTGGAGTTTTTCTCCTTCGGTCTCCACTGAAAATGAGTTTCTTGCCCAGCTGGAATAGTCCGGTTAACAAATGTCAATAAATAAATAAACATATTTAATAATGTTTAGGGAGACACACACACACACACACACACACACACACACACACACACAAGCTGATGCTGAGACAAGCTCTCACACATAAACACATGCACATACACATTAAATGTACCTAGTACTTGGACTGCGCACATTTCATTTATCGCAGGTCATTTTGCCAACAAAGCATTAGCACTCCCTTCAGAACAGCACCCCCTGCACACAGACATGCATTCAGTGTCTACATGGGCATGTCTCTTTTTGATTTTTTTCTGCTTGCTTACCATTGATTTTTTTAATTTCTCCAAGTTTGTTGGGTTTCTAATACAATGGCGGGAATGGATCCCATTCCTAAGTCAAAGTACGATTAAAGTTCATGAAATGAGTATTGTTTCGATCTTTAATGTCAGCCAAAAGTGCTCATTGCAGCACTCGCAATGTGCCTAGTAATGACTCCTTATGAAATTCGTACAGTTACATGTATTGGTAACATATCTAAATACGATTGTACATTTTTTTTTTATAAGACCTGTTGCACCTACTACTATTGGAACTGTCTGGGTATCTTTCTTCCACATTGCTATTGTTTCTGCCTGCAAATCTTGATATTTTAGGACTTTATACCTCTCTGTATGCAAGACAGTGTAGTCACTGGGTGTAAAGATTTCAGTGATCAATGCTACTTTTGTCTTCTTTTCATGAACCACTATATCTGGTTTTCTTACATCTATCTTTTGAACTGTTGGTAATGGCTGATCCCATGTAATGTAGATTTCATAATTTTCTATGATGCTTTGTGGTTCATGTTTCCAGTGTTTTTCAGCTACTTCAATGTTATAATGTTTGTGCAATCCCCAGTGCAACAGTCTTGCCACACTATTATGCCTTTGAGTATACAGTCCTTCTGCCATTAGTATGTCACAACTAGCAACAAGGTGTTCGACTGTTTCCAATTCTGAATTACAAAACCTACATTTGTCTGTGTCTCCCACATGTTCAATGGATTTGTAAACCAATGTGTATGTAGCCCACTATCTTGGCCTGTCAATATTAACCTTTCATCTTTTGGTTTGAATTCACCTCTCCTCAACCATTCCTGCATTCAATCCTGATCAATATGAGATTCTTCCAGAAGTTTTCTATACTTGAAACTATATGAATTTTCCACATTTCTTGCCTTGTCATCGGATCCTTCACTGTATTCTTTCTTTTGTTTTTTGGCACATTCAGTTGCTGCCTGATTTTTATCTACTTCTGGTTTGATTTCTATTCCTGCTTGATGCCGATATGCTTCTGCTAGCTTAAGCAGGAAAGTCATCTTAGATTTATTCTCCTCATGTTTCAAAACTTTCACTATGTTTGGGTCTTGTAAGGTCAGCAGATATGTGTGCAGTTCCATGATTACAGATCTATACATGTAATCAGTTTCAAGGAGGCCCATACCTCCTTCGGAACAGGGAATATATAATCTTGGTATGCACTGATTTTTATAAATCATTTGGTGAGTATGAAGCATCCTTCTTGTTTTCCTGTCTAATCTATCCAACACGTTTTGGGCCAGTCAGTCACTCCAAAACTGTAAGTTAGGACAAAAGGAGCAACTTGGTTTATAGCTTGAATTTTTTCCTAGATTTCAACTCTGTTTTCAGGATTAATTTAAGTCTTCTAAAATATTCTTTACTAAGTTTTATTCACATTTATTCACATTTGTTCACATTTTACTGTTGATTTTCATCAATTCCCAAATATTTATACACTCCCGCTTGCTCAAGTTCTTTTATATCACATTCTTGTCCCAAACTGATATTTTCTTAGTGCTGCAGTTTTCCTGCTTTAATGGTTGCTTTTGCACATTTATCATGACAGTAAAACAAAACAGGATCTCGACCACCACGAAAGTAGAAAAACACCTTTATTCCAATAAAAGCAAGGGATAAGCACTTTATTTATTTATCATGACCAAATGACATTCTTAAATCATCTGAAAAAGTTTTGACTACTTGCAGTTGTGCTTTCAGTTCCTCATCTGATGACCGACACAGTTTCAAATCATCGACAAAGAGAAGATGAGAGCTCTTTATACTTTGTTGTTTTCTAGGAGCCAAATTATAGTCATGGCCTAAGCTGTTAAGTATAGTTTATGGGTTAAGGGCAGGACAAAATAGCAGCGGTGACAGGAAGTCACCCTGGAATATCCCCCTTTGAATTTTTATCCCTGGAATAATAATTTGCCCTTTATCAAGGCTACAAAGTGGTCTGCCACTGTTTCATGGTCACTGCAGTAGTCGATTAGTGTATGGTGTATCTTAGGGTCTATATCACAAAATTGATATCTGAAAATGTCGAACTCCAACTTTCTCGAACGGCCAAATCACCTTCAGAAAGAAATCGGTTGGCTGTTTTGTTACACTTGCCCTTTATCTTTTCTTTCTGCGGTCTCAGAGTTAGAATATTTAGTTGGGGGGGGGGGGTTGTGGGGGGCACAGCCCCCCCACTTAAATATGTTTGTTTTTGTGTGGTGTTGGTTTTTGGCCAACCGATTTCTTTCCGTCGGAAAGAAATTAGTGATTTAGCCATTTGAGTATGTTGGAGTTCGACATTTTCGTATCAAACAGATGTGAGTCGACATTTTCAAATGTCAATTTTGTGATATAGACCCATACTTACACATTTTTAAGCATTCTTTTATACATAAATGTAGGATACTATCAAATTCTTTTTTGTAGTGCATTCATGCCATACTTAGATTCTTCCCCTTTTTACAGTTCTCCATATGACTTTATTAGCAACAGATGATCTTTGTTCCATATGACTTTCTTTTATTAACCCTTTGTTCTGTTGCTATGAATGAATTTTCTTCTAAATGACTATAAACTCTATTGGCATCAATTCTGGTGTATAGTTTATATGTTGTCGGAAGGCAAGTTATTGGTCTATAATTTTTAGGATAATTCACAAGTAGGAGCATTATTTTTCCTGTTGTTAACCAGGTTGGTGTCTGTTCGGGGTGCGCATATAAATCGTTCTTATTCATGGCTAAATCTTCATGCAAAGATGTTGATACTTTTAGCCACAAGTTATGTACTGCATCTGGGCCTGGGGTTTTCCAATTGGAGGCTTTTCTTAACTTTTATCTTAATCTCTCTGGCTGTTACTTCATCCCATTTCATATCCTGTACCTTTGAATTTCTTATTCTCTCTTTCACTTCTTCTATCTGTTTAGCATCTTTTTTATGTTCCACAGGATCTTTATAGATATTTCTCCAAAATGTATCTATTTCTTCTTTTTTGGGTGGTCTTAAAATTCCTTTTGCCTTGTTTCCCAGTTCTCTGTATAACTTTTTGGGTTCATCAATAAATTGCTTACTTTGTACTTTTCCTTTATATTTATCTGTGTATCTTCTAAGTTTTTCTGCCTGTGCTGAGATTTTTCATTTATTTGCAATAGTGCAGTATAGATCCTGATCTGTTATAATACTGCACATTGCTTTTATTACATCTATCTTTCTGAGTATTTTTGTTCATCAGTTCCCTCTTCTATACACTTCTAACAGTTACACTTCTTGTCTTAATTGTTTTATAGTTTTCTCTTTTGAAAACTTCCATGATGGTATTCAATTTCTCCCCTTCCTTTCCCTCACTACCCTGTGTTCTTGTGGTAGAACTTTATCAGTTATTAATTTAGCTGCACAGTAATATAGCCTGTTTATTTCTGTTATATTGCATGGATCTTCATGGACAGTTCTAATTGCTGCATTCATTTGCTTTATCAAACTTCTAACTTTTGTTGACCTTCTGTGGTCTATTTCTTTCATTAATCTTAATATATCTATCTGTCGGCATTCTATAGAGAGTTCTGTAGCATCTTGCTGTGGCACATTCTCTTCAATTTCATCCGATATCATCCATTTCATCCGATATCATCCATTGCTCAGTCATATAGGAACTCACTGGCCTATCACTCCTCAACATTGACTGCGTCACAGTTGCCACAGTTTCCTGTTCCTTCCCCTGCCGTCCAGCTTCAAGTGAACGTTTATACTGGTTTCCTATGGAAGGTTCTGAAATATCTTCATATGGCAACTGCCCATTTGCTTCCTGTTCCATTGGTTTCTCCTTAATTTGGACGTATCTTGCTCTATCCTGCTGTGGTGCTTTCTGAGTTAAATTTTCTACAATGAATCCTTCACTTCGCAGGTACTCCATAACCTCAGTTTCTATTTCTTTAACTTCTCTGTTGCTAATCTTCTTTTCTACTTTTCCTCTTTGTCTTCTAATTTTTTTGTATTGTAAAGTTTTCCATATCTGGATTTATTTTCCTGCTTTTCTCTTCAAATATCTGTGGTGCTGCTATATATATATATATATATATCCCTATCAGTTGAGCAAGTTTTCAGAAACTTGAAAATGCATATGGTCAAGTTTTTGAAAACACAAAGCTTTTGAATGGAGACCGTGGAACAGTGCAGATCAGGAAATTTACCCTTTTCCTCACTGTAGTGCAATCTTGAAGTTGGTATATATAATTTGCAGGGGGTGTGGGGGGTGCAGGGGGGCTTGTCCCCTGCAAAAATGTAAAAAAAGGTAGATTTTTTTTTTGATGTTCAAGTTTTTAGAAACTAGATCATAGGGTCCCAACTATATGAATTTCGAGTTTCTGAAAACTCGATCAACTGATAGGGATCTATATACATATGTGTGTGTGTGTGTGTGTGTGTGTGTGTGTGTGTGTGTGTGTGTGTGTGTGTGTGTGTGTGTGTGTGTGTGTGTAGATAGAGATGTTTAATTATTTACTTAAACTTTTTTAACCAAGTAGGTATACTGGTCCAAGGACCCTTTTCTTCCATGACTTGAACCATTTAGCAACAACAACTGTTCAAAAGAAAGTGAAACATACAGATACGTTGTTGTACAGACACAGTTGAAATGTTTTCTCTTAGTTCTGATTATCTGTATTTATTTGTATTTATTTACTCAAAGTGCTAGAGTGAGTGTATAGTTATTGTCTCCTTGAAAAAACTTCAGCTTGACATGATATACAACATGCTCCCACTCTTTGCATGTACAAATACCATGTTATTATGGCATACTAGCATACTTGTGTATGAATGAACATATATCTGTTTATTTTCTATGTAAGTTAGCGTGCACAGCTGTCACTTTATAATGACATAGGTTCATAGGTGTTAACTAGGCTAATCACCACAAGGATCTTTTTAAGCTTAGCCATGCATCCCAAATCTCTGAAGTTCTGGTTACCTTTGATAAGTGTAAACAGAGGCTTTGGAGATGAAACATTTACAAGCAGGGGCCTTGGAGATGAACCACTTACAGGCTGCCTATGTCCATTAGATACACAGATGCCAAACCAGGGATGAACTTCCTTTTCTCCATCCAATTGTGCACGTTAATTTGAATTGGGTTAGGGAGGAGCTCTGCTTCACATGTATGGGAAGCCTGTTCCAGAGAAGAAGTAGTCTCTGGGATACATACCTGTCTCTCCAGCAGGTCCTATTTATATCACAAGCAAGGGTTTAGTCTTTAGAACAGGTAATTCTTGTGCTATTTGTTTTGCAGATATGCAGGAGGTCCATCAGAGTGGGGTCTGATAGTGCCTTCTATGCCAGGCATATATGTCCCCTCAGCAACCTGTTGAGGGACAGAGCCTTGAAGTGGTCTAAATGTTTATATATGAATGAATATATTATCTGCTTATTAATATACCCCTAGTCTTTGCATGCACAAATATTTTTCTATGAAATGTTTCTGTATGTCACTGAACATATATCTGTATATTTGTTTTACTGTGCAAGAGGAAATCATTTTCTTCGGGTCCCTCTGAAAATAGGATGGGATTTGCTCAGTAATTTGGTTATTGGATTTGCTCAGTACTCTGGTCAACAAATTATACAAAAATATAATGCAATTAACTTCTCTTGTGTTAAATGTCCAACATGTTGCTATACATTCTGTTTTAAAAAATGACATCAATGGAACATACTACCAAAACAAAAACAGAAAAGAGAGAATTTTGCAGGATATATATGAACTTCAAGAATGCTCAGCACTGGAGAAAAGGAGAAACTTCCTTAACAATTTTTTTGCAGATGCCACACTAACACAAAGCAGTTGCCTGCAACAGCCAAAATGAGACGCAGTTAAAACAGCTGATGACTCCTATTGCTAACTGGAGGGAGCTACTGGACAACTGGGTGTAAGAGGCTCTTTTTTCTCTTTTCTTAAGCAGCCTGGAAGCCTTGGGCTGGTTAAACTATTCTAACTACTCCAAGGGTTTGCAAAGTATGCAAGTGAAAACTGCAACCCTCAAGCAGAAGACAATAAGAAAAAGTTATCACCAACTCATAGTGTAGCAGTTTCCTGAATGTATACGTTGTAGCAATCGCATTTGTGGACACAGTGACCTCCAAGACACACTACTGTTTCATTATAGTGTACCATGATCTATGCAAAGCAGTGCAAAAGAAACAATTCTTCCATTTGTTTTGCAGACACATTATTTTAAATGCTGTTTTTATTCTTTGTTCAAAAACATCATCACTCAGTTCATGGAACTGCCAGAAGAAATGATAGATGCCTTCCTGTCCGCCTTAACAATAACCCATATTAAACAACTTCCTGTCCCAGAGTGACAAAAATTACTGCTTTTGTGAAGCAACAAAAGACAGGAGAAAGGTCTGTTGCAGCTGTTCTGCCCCCTCACAGCTGTAAATTACTCATCAGTCGTTAATACCTAGGTGCTGATGTCACACTGAGTCAGCCATCAATGCGGCACAGAAACAGAATCCCCTGTTCTCTCCTGCTGAGCTTCCTATGTTCCTGCATTGCCAGCCACTACATTTAGCATTGTTCCTATGCTCTGTAATCCACACCCATCCCCCACTGCAGTAATTCCCTAGCATGAGTCATCTCCATTAATACTGCAGAGAGAAAACATAAACTCAAGATGCCATCATGACAACTGACTGGATCTAATGGCAGCATCCTATGCTTGCATTATCATCTTCACTAGCAGCAGTTGAAATAAAAGTATTTGCTTCAGTTCCATTTCTGATACTTTTCTAACCCTCTGAACAAACAAGTGATAGTTTTCAGAAGCCACGTGTTACAGTAACAGCCATGTTGCTTACAGATGTGCAAAACTCAATAAAACGATTAACAGCATTTACAAAGTAAATATCTATCCTTAATATTTTATGTATTTTCACAAAATGATACTGTTAAATAAATCTTTGATTTCACTGACATCATAAAGTACATTGCCATTTCTCCCTTTAATCAGACCACTAGTGGCAAGTATAAAGACAGCATGATTTAAGTAATCCTTCCTGCATTTTATGTGCTATCAGCACCTAGGTATAATCATAAATTTACTCCTGGAGTGGCATATATGTCCCCCATGGATAGAGGCAGTCAGTATTAGATACTACAGCATAAGCTCTTACCACTTTGAACTTCATTCACCTACCTGGGAAACTTGGGTTAAATATGGATAGGGTTGTAAGGGGTCTTGGGCTGCTAGCCTAGTAATCTCCTGTGAACTTATGTTTGCACCCAGTTCTGCAGTTTCCTTCATAACACTTTAGTTTTCTGTGAAACCACAAATTATTTGTTGAGATTGGATACAACTCTACCCTGTGTAGCCAGCAATTCTCTCAAGCCCACTTAGCTCAAAATCAAACCACTTTTGTGCACCCTTTATTTATCTTTTTGACCTGTTGGTTACCACCAACTACTTCATTAGCATTCTTATAAACATTTTTGCAACTCTGTCAACTTCTATTTTTTTAAAACCTTGTTTTTACCCAATTAGAAAGACATAGATATTCATAACGGATTAAATAGTTGCAGCTATTACCAGTTCAAAGCCAATTACATTACAAGTTGTGCATAAACTAGATTTTCAGATAAACTGTGATTAAATGTCCCTACCAAGGCCAAATATGGCTGCAAATCCAATAACAATCCCCTCCCCAGTGGTCAGTTGATATGAACAAATTCTACAACAGAAGGAAGAAACTGCTTAGATTACCTTGTAAGACCAGAACCTCACATTACAATGACAAAATGTCATGTCTCACCAAGAAACTGAAGGCAGCTATTAAAACCATCAAAGTTTCCCATGAATGTACGGCTTGCTTCTGAGACTACAGATAATTATAAGTCCTTCTTTAGCTACAGTAGAAAGCTAAGGAATAATTCACATTACTGCTCAGAACTTACCTATAACGGCACCATCCATTTTAATCCTAAAGACATCGCCAATATATTTGTTAACAAATTTGCTCTAATTTTTTTCTGTAAAACTGTCATTCTCCACTCCAAACATACCAGAGTCACTCCCCTGTCCCACTGTCTCCAAGGACCATATCCTTAACTTGCTCTCCATCACCAAAAATGCTTCTTCAGTGGGTCCTGATAACAATCTGGGTTGTATTATAAACAGTGTCAAGCAGACCCTTGCTGATTTCCTCTTTAAATTGTTCAACCTAAACCTTGCCACATGCTGTGTTCCTGATCAATGATGCACTGTGGTGGGGATGCCCTTCATTAGAGTGGCCCCAGCACTGACCCAGGCAACTTTAGATCCATTAACCTTATTAGTCTTGTCTGCAAAGCCATGGAATGCATCACTGACCTCATTAAGCAAGCTATTAAGAATTTAATCAGGCTTGACAAGTGGCAATTTGAAATTTTTTAAGGGCCAGTTGTGCCTCCTCAATCTTATGATTTTCTTTGAAAATGTTATGCAGGCTGTGGACAATGGCTACACTATTTATGCTGCCTTCTTTGACCTAACAAAAACATCTAATACTATACTGCTCAATGGGATTGTAAACAAACCTTAAACATAGATCTCTGTCTGGTAAGATGGACTGCAAACTAGTTCAAAGACAGAACACATGTTGACAGGGTCATTGATGCCTCCTTAGTTAAGGAAAAATGGCATGTGTTTGATACCTCTGTGCTGACCACAGTTGCGAATGTTCCCTTTGTTCTTGTATCTTAGCATTAGAATGTTTACTCTCCAGTCATCTAGGATACTCGTTTCTCTCCATACTACTGTTAGTATCCTCTGGAGCCATTTTCCCCCTGCCCCCTGCTAAGAAATGTAGTATAATCTCCTCCAGAAAATAACTAATTGCTACCACCTGCTGTATTAATGACGTCTCTCTCTCTCTCTCAAATGAGTCTGATATCCGAGACCTGAGCACCTTGGTAGATGGCTTCCTCTCCTTTGATCACCATCTAGCAACCATGGTCAGAAATTCTGTATATATGTGTGTATACACACACACACACACACACACACAAACACACATGTGTGTGTGTGTGTGTGTGTGTGTGTGTGTGTGTGTGTGTGTGTGTGTGTGTGTGTGTGTGTGTGTATCAATTAATCCCCAATGTCATCTCTTCTAAAACCAAGGAAGTTATTATTCCCCTGTGCTGTTCCCTGGTTAGAGCCATTATACAATATAATACACTCATTGGTATATATCTCACTAGACATATCAAAAAACTCAAAATAATGCAAAAGTGCATAACAAAAGTAATCTCTGGCCTCAAAAATCTTAGTTGTCTGGAAAGGCTGGAGTAACTCTCCCTGTATTCAGAGTCCTTGAGGGGAGACTTATGCTGTATTTTCCATTCCCCCATGAATCTCATTATCCAAGACCTCATTTTTCTTGATGTGTCAAACACTACAGCCAACAGGAGAACAAGAGATCTGATTCTACATCAGGGAATAAATAACACTAAATGGAGAGACAGGTTTATCATCAAGTACCTCCCTTGCTCTGAAACAGACTCCCTTTGTATAACAAGCAGTGTGATTCCCTGTCTAGCTTCAAACCTTGCTTAGACAACTGTACCATTTCCCCTAAAATACACTGTGACTTACACACTTTGCCCTCTTTGCAAATGTTGGTAGAACCTGTGGGTTTTTATTTGTCTCTAATCTAATGGATGTGTATTTCCTTTAATTCCTATGATTAGCCAGTCATATTCCACTGTGAATGAAGAAGTCAGTGTTATGCAACCTGACCCTCATAGTGTGTGAGAAGCAGGAATAATGAAATTTAAGAATGGCAGCCTCAACTTTATAGCTTCAAGACCTATGCTTCTCCTGACTATTATCTACAGTTCCACTGTACTTTCTCTCCTCTAATAATTTTGTCATGAAAGCAGTCTTAAACGTTCGTAATAATTTTATGTGCAGAATATGTCTGTTTCTTTTTCTTTCCTTCTTCTTTTTTTCTTTTTTCTTTTGCAGCTCAGACATTTGAACATAAGCACCTGTCCTCAAAGCACAGTGAGAAGGCTAGGAAACTTCTCACCCCATCAGCGCTAGTTAAAGTTATTCAAACTAAGAATAATAATCCACTCACCCTATTGGCTAGCTAAAAACATTCAAATGGAGAATAATAATCCACCAACCACATTGCTCCTAGCCACTCGCATACTGACCCCTTCCCCTCATGTTAACCTTATATAACACTGCAAAAATTCTGTACTACCAAGTAGCCTTCAGACAAGTATGCTAATCCACTGCATAAAACTTTTAAGACTGTGTATTAGTATCTTATGTCAAGTGGAGGAGGACTCACTCTGCTTAGATATCCTGTGGATAGAGGTTACAAGTACCACAGTGCTGAGGCTGTAAACCTATCATGTTCATCTTAAATTATGATACCTATGATTACTCCCCCTAAGAACTAACAGCAGGCAGCACTGTTATTATCTGGTCCTGCATCACCTACATAAATTACCATAGCAGAGTAAATCTCAATGAACTTCTTTTGGGGTTACCTTACAATCTGCCAGACCCCCTCCATTAGGACCACCAGCTCTGTGGTAGGATTAGCTGACAAGTCTTATTTCCTCCCCAAGATACCTTTGGTCTCCCTTAACCTTCCTGCCTTCTGGCAACTTATTTTGTTTTGGAAATTGTAGCAGCATATGACTTGACACTTGACCCAGTACAGCAAGCAGAACAGTCCCTATTTAGGCAGTTGTGTCCTGTGAAGAAAACAACAAATAGATGTCCAGAGATTTTAGGATGGAAAGTTTTCTTTAATAGTTGCATAAAACAATTATTTTGTATCTGAAACACCTAAATGTTATATGAAACAGCATAAGCAACTCAAATGCTACAAGAATAAACTTTTTATTTTTGGCAAAAATGTGAAGTTCTGTACTTTGCACTGGCCATGGGTATGGTTTGTTCTACAAATTCTCACATTTCTACAAAAAAAGTCCCATTTAGGGTATTTGAAAAGGTGGCAACCCTACTGAGCACAGGTGTGAAATAACAGGAAACTTGACACCATGGTTGAAATGGTGACCGAATGGGAAAGGAGTACTTGGAAGTAACACATTCACATCCTTTTATATAAGAGCTAATCAGGTTACTCCTTTTTGGTGGAACAAGAACCTGAAAATAACCATAAAAGTTTCTTTAGTGGCATATAAATAACAAAAGTATAAGAGAGAAACTGTAAAAGAAATTATATAATTTCACAGGGCCGCCAACATTAATTCTTTTGAGAATGAAATCAGTTGCATGACTATTAAATAAAGTACTTGTGTCTTGGGATTCATATAGCCAGTCATTTCTGCAAAGTCCATTTTCAATTAGTATTATTTGAAAGGGGAATAATGTCCATCTTCAAATGCTACCTAGCTAGTCTTGGGGGGGGGGGGGGTAATGACTGCATCAAACCCACTCTCAGAAAGGGTATTAACAGAAAATAAAATCTGCATGAATAATTCTGGTAACATGTTCCAGGGGATTTCCAATCACCATAGAGGGGGTGATTGGAAAAACATCTTGAAAAAGAAGGAAAGTTATTGGCAATTTAGGCTGGCATCCACCTTCCCACCAGGTATAAATGACTATGTTTCTTTAGCCCCTATTTTAGTTGAGAGAGCAAATGACATAAAATAAGAAGAAACACACATATATACACATATTAATTGAATATATTACATAAATAATTTAATATACAGAAGACATTATTAATTGTATCAAATAGATTAATTCCTATTGTGGTATTAATATTTATATACATTTTTTATATATATTTTTTATAAGTTTTATTTATGTTAACATATTTAAATGGTTTGTTTCTATATATACAACATATACTTTAAATGGACTTTTCTATTTTGGAACCAGGTTAAATAGTTCATATATATATATTTTTTTAAAAAAATGTTTTAGCTTTTTAAAAAAAGTTTCAGTTGAAAACATGTCATAGTGACATCATTAATTATTTAATTGCATCTGCTATTTAAATGTTACTTAGATTTTGAACATTGTTTCTGATGAAGTCTCACTCTGAGATGAAAGCGCTAAAACCTGTGTAAAATCTGTTCTATTTACATATTTGGTGAATAAAGTGGAGTTTCTACACTTTGTTTCATGCCTTGGAGTTCCTGCCATAACTGAATATTTTATGGACTATTGTTTGTTGCTTCTCGCTATTTTTACCTCTGTTTTCATTTTCTTCAGTTTACGGCTATGGATATATCCGGGGACCTAAACATGTCTAGTACCGTACTTGCCGAGGATACCGGAGCACAAATTCAACAACTAAGGGGTGAGATTTCAGACCTCAGGGGAGAACTCACTAAACTTTTGGAACTGTTTACTCAGAAATCTAACAGCCAAGTTGTCGGTACTTCCTTTATTGGCGAACGTACGGTTTTCGTACCGCCAGGTTACAATTGTGGTGGTTCTAATGTTGTGGTACATTCAAAAAACCCGCCAAATCTACATTCGCCAGTTTTTGCTGGTAACAGTGTAGCGGACAGTGTTCCTGGTTCCAACGTTTTAAACATTGTTACTTCCAATGGTTCTTCGGATGCGAATGGAAGTAAAGGAAATACAGCAGTGGTTCAGACATCTCCTATCTTGGCTAGTTCGAGGAATATGAACCTGGACTCTCAAAATGCAGCGGTGCGTCCGAAAAAAGGTACTGTTTTTCAACCTGTTAATACAGGAAACTCTAGACAAGAGACTAACAATGTGGTTACAAATGAGCGTTTAGTGCATGAAGAGTCGGGTTCCAACACTGACGCTTATAATAGATTTAACACAGTTTTTACTAAAAACTATTCCTTTTCATCTAGTAATCTTCAAGAAGGCATTTTTAAATCAAAGAATGTGGAGAATTTGTTACAAGACTCTTCTTTAAAGGACTTATTTTTTTGTTGGAAAAGAAAATGTTCAAATACAAAACTGTTGAGATGGACATTTCTTATTTTAAACAATGTATAGATTTAAAAATTGTGCCTCAGGGATTGAGAACGTACAGGTTCCCTTTTGGGATCCATTATACTGAAGCTATTATATCTGATTTCTTAGAATTTTTTAATGAGATGGGTATTGGCTTAATTACAAAAACAGTATATTATTATGAACAACAAAGGAAATCCATTCTCAATGAAGTTAAGATTTTGGATAACAAAATAAAAAGTGATTTGTTATTTTCTCATTATAGCACCTTATATTCCAAGATGTTGGATAAGGTAGACAGTAGGTGCTACAATATTTACCAAAAGAAAAAGCGTAAATTGTTTAGGGATCAAAAAAGTTACCAAAGTAAGAGGGCATATATTCTTCCTTCTAACCTACACAATTTTGGGAACAAAGAATTTTTCACTAGTGATTATGTCAATTATGAACAACGACAAGGTGACATTTCACCCAAGTATGATAATTCACACAGTCACTCTAATAGATGGGAAAATGACAGGGAAAACAATGACCCCCGCTATGATGAGGATTTTCCCACACTCAGACGCTCAGAAAGACTGGCACAGCATTATACCAAAGAGGGGGAGTACAACAAATCATACTACACCCAGAGGAAGAATTTTCATTTCAACAACAGGAATCGTTACTAGATTTTGACTCATTGACTAGTTTTTCTATTGCTAACAATACTACTTCACCCCACTTTCAGTATCAAGGTTTCAGCATTTATAATTATTCAGAAAGAATTTTAACTAAGGAATATTTTACTTTGTTTTCAAAGGGTATAAAATTCATTCCTTCAAATGGTGGGGATATAGTGGACAATATATTGGCTTTAAAATTTTATACTAGAAAATTAAATCTTGGTATTAGTTTAAATCAACTAGAAGCTTCATCTACCAACGACAACTTTTCCCAAATTAAATTAAAAAAGAAAAGTGTTTTTAATCCACCACTTCCCCCTTTAATAGAAACATTTGAGAGGTTAGTAATGGAAGACATTTATCAAGAATTTAGACATGGTAAACAAATTGAAAAGAATCTTACTAAGGAAGAATATACTTTATTACAGGATTTGAGAAAAGATGGGGACATACGTATCATGGTTCCAGACAAAGGTGGTGGAATAGTGATTTTTTTCTAGTTTGGATTATTCCAGGGTTCTGTTAGATTTATTGCTCGATGACAGTACATACACTAATGTTTCTAAAAATCAGATTAATATATCTAGTTCTAGAATAGACAGTTATTTAGAGGAATATTTACTGGATGGTAGAATTAGTAGGGAAGATTATGATTTCCTATACAGACCGCACCCTAAGATACCTATGTTCTTCGGAATACCCAAAATACATAAGAATGTAGAAAAACCTCCTTTTAGACCCATTGTGGCAGCTAAAGGGTCTAAAATACACCCTCTCACAGTCTACATTGATTCACATTTACAACATATAACACAAAAGGTACCTCACCTCCTTAAGGATTCATGGGAATTCTTGAGAAAAATAAAACAGGATGTATATGAAGAAACAAATATATTTTTGACTGTCGATGTCAAAGATTTATTCACATGCATCCCAAAAGTTGAGGGGTTATCTTATTTAGAAGAAGTTTTATTCAAATTTTCAAACATGAACAATGACAAGACAAAGTTGATTTGTGAATTAATGGAGATAGTTTTAGAGAATAATTTTTTATGTTTTGAGGGTGAATTCTATCAACAAATAACGGGTGTACCCATGGGGGCATCTTGTTCTCCAGTATATTCAAATTTAGTTCTCCTTGGTTGGGAAATGGAACATGTTTTTGGAAGCCAATTTATGTCTAACATACATATATATCTCAGATACCTAGATGATATTTTTATTTTATGGGGGGTCCAGAAGAAGAAATTCAAAGTTTCATCAATTACATAAACAACAGTACTAGTTTTTTGTCTTTTACTTTTCATTACGATTTCTCAGGTATGAATTTTTTGGATACTTTTATTTCTAAAGATTTACCAGGGAAACACAGTTCAAGTCACAAGTTTATAGGAAAAAGACATTTTGCAATGCCTATTTACACTTCCAGAGCAGTCATCCTTTAACACAAAAAGTAGGTATTATAAAAGGGCAGGCTATCAGACTTGCACATATGACTTCGAAAAAAGAAGATTTAAAAGAAGAATTTAATTTTTTGAGCAAAATGTTTTTCGAACGAGGTTATCCAATAGATTTAGTAAACTCCATTTTGGAGGACGTATTCAATGGATGGGGGACTAAATATTCACCACTTCTAGGAGATAGTGAACAATCTAGTGGTATTTCAGAAATGAGACTAGAAGGGACATCAACTAGTGATAACTACCACACAGCATGTGTTTTGCAATACAATTCTAGATCTGATGAAATTCGCAAAATTTACAAACAAAACTGGAACATTTTCAGAACCAATGAGGAAATATACAAAAAACTTGGAAGTCAACCCAAGTTTGTACACAAGGTAGGGCAAAATATAAAACAGTTGTTAGAAAACAAATTTGTTTCTAATACAGATTCACAAGGTACTAAAGGATGTGGCATGTGTCACTATTGTTCATATATATATCAGGAGCAGAGTATAGTCCTGAACAACTATGGGAAAAATAGGGTATTTTTTAAAAAAGGCAACTGTAAGACCAAAGGAGTGGTTTATTTGGCCCTGTGCAACACCTGTCATCACTACTATGTTGGCAAAACTGAACGTATGTTAAAGTGTAGAATATACGAGCATTTAAATGACATCAAAAACTTAAATAGTACTAATGCTTTATACAAACACAGCATAGTGTGTGAAAACTTTGATGAATTTCTGTTTGGTATACTTGAAGTGGTCAAAGTGGACCATAGAGGGGGTGATTGGAAAAACATCTTGAAAAAGAAGGAAAGTTATTGGCAATTTAGGCTGGCATCCACCTTCCCACCAGGTATAAATGACTATGTTTCTTTAGCCCCTATTTTAGTTGAGAGAGCAAATGATATAAAATAAGAAGAAACACACATATATACACATATTAATTGAATATATTACATAAATAATTTAATATACAGAAGACATTATTAATTGTATCAAATAGATTAATTCCTATTGTGGTATTAATATTTATATACATTTTCTATATATATTTTTTATAAGTTTTATTTATGTTAACATATTTAAATGGTTTGTTTCTATATATACAACATATACTTTAAATGGACTTTTCTATTTTGGAACCAGGTTAAATAGTTCATATATATATATATTTTTGAAAAAAATGTTTTAGCTTTTTAAAAAAAGTTTCAGTTGAAAACATGTCATAGTGACATCATTAATTATTTAATTGCATCTGCTATTTAAATGTTACTTAGATTTTGAACATTGTTTCTGATGAAGTCTCACTCTGAGATGAAAGTGCTAAAACCTGTTTAAAATCTGTTCTATTTACATATTTGGTGAATAAAGTGGAGTTTCTACACTTTGTTTCATGCCTTGGAGTTCCTGCCATAACTGAATATTTTATGGACTAATGTTCCAGGGGATTGTTACAGTAAAATAATGCTAAACGTCTAACTGTACTTGAGAAAACACTAATTCAATATGCTACCATTCTAAGTTAGTACAGCAAAGAGGTTGAAAGAAAAGCAGGGATCACTTCTGTGGCTCTGCTCGACAGGGGCACAGGAAAATAATTTTCTTGGGTGGCGAAAGCCAGGGTACATTTTTGGCTAGGCTTGTATAGGCCCTAGGGCCAATAGCCTAGTACCTACTTATGAACCTATAAAGGTAAAACAGTGAAGCACTGGCTGAAAAACAAAGTCATACCAGACTATCTTTCACTATCATAAATTATATTACTGACAACTTAGAGGGATGCAGAGAGTATTACTATTGTATAACAGAACAAGAAGTAATTAGAAAGATGCTTATTTTATATATTCTGCCTCAAATTCTTCATTAACCTCTAAGCATAGCTAACCAAAAAGTAATGTATGTTTGTCCTAGTCACTGTACTTATTTGTGTGTGTGTGTGTGTGTGTGTGTGTGTGTGTGTGTGTGTGTGTGTGTGTGTGTGTGTGTGTGTGTGTAAGTTTTGTTCATTTGTCCTCTCAACATAACTGGCTTTATATCACTGGACTGGCTTGAAATCATTCTACCTGGCACTAAAGTACCTTACAAGAGACCTAAAACTTTCAGACATATTTACCAGGAAATGTAAAATGCAAGTTTTCTTTTAAAAATGAAAGAAAGAGAATAACCAGTCTTTTGCTTTTTGGGCCTTAACAGCCACTCACTCCTTGCCAACTGCTTTGCTAGAGTTACTTAAAACTCACTTGTCATCAACTCAGCCTACAGACTGCAAACACATAAGAAATATTATTACTGTAACAAAAACACTCCTCTGCTGTTGTCTTCATGGGGATCTCCATGTGGATATTCTGAGAATGAAGTGAAAATCAAAAATAACTAACTAATGAGCTAAAGACATGCATCACTTCTAGGAAATATCACTGACACGTTATAGGTGCAAGTTTTGCTTCATTATTTTGAGCAGTCATACCAAGTAGAACATAAAATACTGCAAGCTAGAAGGAGAGTTCACAAAAAAATCCTTGCTTCAGCCTCATGGGAATTCTTGTTCACTTACTGACATACATACTTGTGTTGGCTTTTCATCTTTTGACTATTATATGCATTTTATATACTAGGTTTTCAGAAAGCAGACAGTTCAGAACTTATTCCAGTCTGTAGCTCAGGAATGTGTGCCAACAAGTGTGAAAGCTCTTTGGTTGTGCTTCACTTGTTTAACCCCCTCATAAATTTCATTATCCAATACAGTTTCTTAGGTCACTGTAGTCACAGACACATTTACATTCCGTGGTATGGCAGCCACAGTTTCCAAGTTTACCTTGCTTAACATTAGCTGAGCTCTACAGTACGTTAATTAAATAGCCTTAATCTACATAAAAGGACTTTAACTTACAATTACGTTATTTTTCAGATCTATTCTTTCTCACCTTGGCTTTTAACTTGGTCATGAACACCTTCCATGACCTGTTGAAATCTGGACTGTATTATTCCCAACACGCGCATTTAATACTCTAGCTGCACATTTCTTACTTGCATTTTCCTGTGATGCGTTACTCTCTCTCTTAATGCTTAACATAAACATTAATTAAATCACTTGATATCAATTAATGCTAAAGCTATTGCATGAGGCAAATACATGCAGAAAATAGGGACAGTAATTTTTTTTATGTATGTGTGTTCAAATGCTATTTTTTGTTTTACTTCTGAGACTGATCTGCAACTGATTACTAAGAGTTGTGTGAGTGATGTTTTCAGACTGGTGCAGAATTGGGAGGGGGTCAGTTTTCATCCAAAGTGAAGTGATCTCAGAGCTGGTTATATTAAGCAAGGAGCACAGCTTTAGCAAGACAAATTGTCCCCCTGGGTAGCATACCATTTGGCACCTCCTCTGATTATAAGCAGTCACAGTGACAACCACTTAAAAACAGTTTTTCAAACAGTTTAACAGTTTGCAAACATTTTGTTGGTTTATAAGCTGTCATTATACAATTTCATTGTTAAAGCTTGTACACTGTCAAACTTTTTAAAGAAAATTTTGATAGGTTAGAAGTTATCATTAAGTAATCCCAACTGAGATAGCTTACAGACAGCTTGCAAGTTGTCTGTCTCTACTGTTGTTTTAGAGGTAGTTTGGCAAAAAAAGCACAGTTTGACAGTAAAGTTTACAAGCTGTTCATTACACAATCACAAACATTTAACTGACAGCTTTTAAGCTGCCATTTTTAAACATTTGTCTTCCCCTAGAAGTTGGCACCTGTGCAGGTATTCTGTTCACTCCAACCTTGCTCTGGTACTGGTAAGTTGTATAGTGTCAAATCCCCCTTGCACAGGGATGAGTGGTTGCCCTAACTACAAAAACTACTTGTTTTACTTTTCTTCAGTGATTTCCCCCTGAAGCTAGCTGTCTGCTTCCCCTACTTAAGATCAGAATGCAATTGCCAGTAAACTGCTTAAATGGTCACAACCCTTTGAAACACTTCGGTGATATTTATTTTAATGGCACAGATAAAAAACAGCAAGTTTTTTTTCCAGGGTGCAAACCCCCTGACCCCCCCCCCCTCCCAGACTTGAGTGTGCACTCCTTTGGAACAGAGACTTAACTGCAGTCACAGCTGCCTGGGTAGGTGGTAGATTAAGTAGATACAAGAAATCCCATAACATTTATTAGAAAATGATTAGTGGAAGATCCCCAGTTCGCTTGACAAAATTACTGTATTCTATATGAATAGCACCTTGCTCCCTCCTGAAAAGAGGCTGCTGCTATAGTGACAATAACCCTGTCAGCAAAAGGGTGCATAAAATAAATACCAACTCCACTGTCACATAACATTCCTGAAAGGAGAAACTCTCAAAAGCAGTGCACAGTGGTCTAGTGCAATCATTTTTTTTGCTCTGACATATAACAACAAGTAAGGGAGCTGTTATATGAGAAAACACAAGACAGCCATCTTTTTTTAGTTTTGCTATCCACAGCACCTTGCCTGATGGCTACTTTACTTTCACTCAAAGATCCTATTTGCTCCATGGATCAAGAACTTGGAATTTCTGTAGTAGGAAAGAGCCCAGTTTGTTCCTGCCTGGGTACCCCTATGGGTTCATCTATTCCCCATTGGCAAGAGTCAGGTATTTAGGACAGGGCCAGTTTGCCTGTCCTGTGCAGTGGCATACCAAACTCTGGTAAACAGCCTCCACCCTCGATGAAACTGCCTGAGCTCTGTTGCATGCTGCTGGCTAGAGGAAGCATGCCTTCATGTGTTGTCTCCCCTGGCTTCTATGCTTGTGTGGCACAGCAGAGCATTTTCTATGAGCTTGTGCTCTACAAATGCATCCCCCACCACTCCCTAGTGGCAAGTCGCAGCCACCTCCCTAACCCCGGGATGGATGACCTAACAACCTCCCTAACCCTAGGATGGGTGAGCCAACAATCTCTCTAACCCTAAGATCAGTAAGCCAATAATCCAATAACCCCAGGATGGGTGAGCCAACAATCTCCCTAACCCCAGGATGGGTGAGCCAACAATCCCCCTAACCCAGGACGGGTGAGCCAGCAGCAATCTCTATAACTCCAGGATGGGTGACCCAACAATCTTCTTAACCCCAGGATGGGTGAGCCAGCAATCTTCTTAACCCCAGGATGGGTAAACCAACAATCTTCCTAACCCCAAGAGTTAGACACACATTTCATTATCCCCAGAACTGGAGAGCCAATGATCTCCTTAACCCTAGAAAGGGTGTGCCAACAAATGCTGCTCACTTCTATCTTCCCCATCCACCTGCATCAGGCATCCAAGCTGCTTGTCAAGTTTAGGTCACTTGGGCTATAATCAGGGCTTTATTCCTCCAAACCACTGAACCTGGTCACAAGACAGCCATGTTGTCCATTTTTATTGGCATGCTGCATTTGACAAAGTGACTTCTGTTCAGTTTTTCGACACTATTGAAAACATTCCTCCTTGCATAAATATTTGTTTTTCTGTACTTGAATAACAGTACACCTGTCTAAGTGAGACTCTTAGTGATATGAATAGATAAGTAGGATAGAGGATGCCCTCCCATTACCTTGTTAATATCAAGAAAGCAGCCAAAAGATTACAGCAACATGATGCTGCAGACCGTTGGCGAAATGGCCAACTGTTAACAGAAACAAAAAAATACATAATCGCTTCCCACCACTCACAACATTGGTAGCATTCCTGACAGCTGGGATTACACTTAAACCCATTCAAGTCACAGTGGCCTTTCTAGGATTATAACTGACCCTCAAGATGATATAAAAATGAAGGGAATTCAGGAAATAAGACATGCTTTGTCATTTTACTACTTTTGTGTTAGCAGACTGTTTTCTGTACAGTGAAAGCGGACAACACACAAGTCACCCTGATGTTCATAGATATTTTTAAAATTATACAACTTAAATGTCAAATCACTAAAATTGAACAGAAATAATATGTGTGCCTTCTGTCCAATTTACACAAGAAACAAGAAGCTGTATTGTATATTGTACAAAATTGAATGACTTGCTAAAAATCAGATGCACAATTTTAGAGATATGTTACTGCAATGTCTAACGGGCTGTTTTCTGCTGCCCTTGTGGTAATCAGCACTGGTGACAGATGCATCATGTTAACACAGATACACCCATCATTCATTCCCCTGTACACATACACACACACAAAAACACACACAGATGGACACACCCAGGCATACACATGCACATACATGCACGCATGCTCCTACAAATGCACAAACACACATGCATACACCGCCATAGCTCTTACTTATCCCTGACTTTGTAGAATGTCTCCGATTTATCAGTGTCCCTCATAAATCTCAGATGATTACAGTCATTCAATAATGCCAGATATTAGCGTCTCATTCTTTTTATTGTTGAATAAATGCATCTAAATACAAGACCTGTTGCTTTATTAACTTTTAAAGTGTAGTATAGTAATGCTTAAAAAGACCCCCTGGTGTCATCTAGTGCTCACCCAGTTATGTCTGAAAGTCTTGGGCAAAGCCCTTGTACGTCATGTACCCATTACAGTCAGTCAGTAATGTCAGACATTAGACTTTTATCCTTCTTTGTTTCCACATTTCCTGCTGAAATACTTGAGTTATGTTAAACTTTTTAAGTTGAATGGGATAATATTAAAAAAGTATCTCTGCTGTCTACTGCCCCCCAAATATGTCTTTTGTTCTGCAAAACCTGTCGTTTTGCTAACTTTGTAGGTTATGTTCATAATACTTAAGTGTGTAGTGCCACCCCACATTACATCTACTGTAGTTAGTTTAGGGGAAGTTGAGGGGTATGGACCCCCCCCACCTCACAGGCACAAACAAACATACACTCCATATAGCTCTCTCTCTCACATACAAGCACACACACACACACACACACACACACACACACACACACACACACACACACACACACACACACACACACACACACACACACACACACACACACACACACACACACACACACACATACACACACACACACACACACACACGCACACACGTGATTGCACTCAAGGACACACTCATCCATTCACCCATACACAGGCATGCAGGGGCACACAGGCACTCATCTGACACCAGTCATATCTCTGCATACACTCAACATGCAGTCACATACATAGATACATGCCCCCAACTTTACCTGTCTGCTAAACTCCCCAGGATTTACCTCTTGACACAATCTCACCTATTGATAGTAACGGGGGAATGCAAGCTTTTGGCTGAGTTAACTACCATAGATCATGGTAAGGACTTATGCCGAGAGGTTCTATGAATTGTTTCACTGTGTAAAGCAATTACTACTGTTACTACAGCAATTTCTAGGGGTAAAAGCACATGGCTAATTACCATATGATGCTCTCCCAGAATGCCTCATTAGCATTTGTGGTAGACAGGAGAGAGAGCCCAGCATGGTGCATCACCTCTTCAATGTAAGCTCTGCACTAAGGCTGTCTAAGAATCAGAAATGTTTAAGCCAGCGGTAAAAAAGGCATCAAAGTATTGTGTATCCAGTGTCTTTGAAAAGCAAAAAAGCTCGGCTTACCTCTACATCACAAAAAACAACAAGCACAAATCTAATCAGTGTGGTCTTTTCTGGAGGTCATCCAATAAGCTAATTGTAAATGCATTTTGAAAATAGCAACACAATGTTCAGCAGTTGAAAGCTTACAGTAAAGAACAAAAATTAAAAATAATTTGCTTTGTAGTGTGATAAGTTATAGTTATAAAAATAAATGCAAAAGATCCCCTCACTGAAATGCTGATGAGTATGACAAGTGTTGACTCATGGTAAAATGGACAGATTCACAGGGCTAATCTTTTTTTTTTCTTTTTCAAATTATTACAAAAAAGGTGAAGCACTGCACTTTACTGGGCATACATATTCTCTATGGATATGTTTATGTACCTTCATTGGGCCACCTACATAGTGCAATTAAAAAACCTTAGCCTTCTCTCAAATACTCTTCACATGTAGCCCTGAATCACTAAAACAAAACTGCTGTTGTATTTCCAGTTGCATCTTGTGCAAATGTATTTTTGGAACTGCAGCTGGAATATTGTGCTTTGTTTTGGAAACCACTTATGGAAAAAAGAAATTAAGACATTAACAAAAGTACAAAAGAATGGTTATCGACAGGCTACGCAGAATGGGGACAGTGAACAATATAAACAATTTAAACAGTAAATAAAAAACATAGACCTTGGAAATGATATGAAATATGGTTCCAAAAAAGTTGTAAGACTGATATTCAGACAAGCCAAACATTACTTCATTAAATGCATGTTTTGCATAAAAGGAAATTGCTTGCCTTTTTGTTTGCACTTTTCCTGCATAATTAATGCAAACTGTGTTGGAATCTGTTCAAAATAGGTCTGAAAATAGATTTCTAGTGGTGGGTATATAACACATGTTGTTTAGTCATTTAGCCGAGTCTGACTCTTCATGACCTCAAAGACTTTAGCACCTCATGCCTTTCGGTCTACCACTGCTTTTGGCAAGGTTGTAATGCCCATTCCTGGGAGAGGGTAAGATAGCTCCCTGTCAGTCAGCACTCCAGAGTGGAAACTTGCATAAAGGCCATTGATTGGGGAGGTGCTTGCTTGGCTTAGTACCTTACTAAGTGAATCACTACTAGAAATAATTAATGTTAAGAAACTGTGTATTTAAGAGAGCTGTGTACTCCTGCACCCCAAATATATGTGGGGGCTGTGTCACTCCACACCCCCCACACCCCTCTGTAATAAATAAACTAATTCCAATTTCACTTTAGCTGGGAAAAAGAGGGAATACTTAGTTTTTTTAGAAAATGAAGTATTCCCTTCACTCTGAAGTAGTGTGACATTGGGAATTACTATACCCAGTTACTTTAGGGCGTGCGTCTGTACACTCATGCTAAAACATAACAACTTGTGCTTTCCTTTCATTTTTCCTCATGATTTTTGTACACATAGTTTACTGTACAATGAAGCATGTGTAGTTACTCTCATGTAAAATATGTTACTGTGCAGCAGTGCTAGTCTTTCAAAGTAGAAGTGTAGACTTCAGCAGCATCTGTCACTGCTTGTACGACTTGTGTAAGCTTGGTGCTGCTCGTGGGGCCAGCAGCTCCTCTTACGGCATTCCCAAAAAGTCGCCCGCATACGCAACCAGATGTATGATGATGTGCGTGCATGTTTGTAATATATGTGTTTGTGTGTGCGTGTGTTTGTAATATATGTGTTTGTGTGTATATGTTTAATATCTATATATTTATCGATCAATATATAAAAAGCATACCTTACAGCACCACAAATATCAGACAGTTACAAATTCCTAAAAAAGAACTGCATCAGTGCGTGCAGCATAAACAACAAATGTACTACATTGGAAAGCCAACTCTCTTTGGAGCAGCACACATAGTAGATATTTCTGAACTTGGCTGAAAGATAATTTTCGCTTGTCATACTATGTTCGTACCAATTATATTATCTTCCTTGACAACAGACCATAATAACAGAATTTGTAGTGACACTATATAATTAAGCAATGCCCTTCATTTAACATTATCGAACATACTACAGTAAGCTTTCTAGATGATAAAACCCCAGATGAATACCTATCCCTAATAACATTTATGGGCATTAACATCTTCTCAAATGAGTTGCTTTTATACCACCCTTATTATCAGTCTCTACAATACAACAGACTTTTCTTAAAGTATTCTGTAAAGTTATTTCCAAGAAGTGTATCATTTTGGAGGGCTTAGGACCCAGTAAAGCTCAGTTCAACAAAATGTTACATAACAGTAATTTGAATGAGTAGTACAGTCAACTGCCAGGCCTAATATAAAACAGGCAATCATGCCACACTGGGGTGTCCTAACAACAAATATGTAACACAGGTCCCTATCCAACCAAATACTGTTAGCAAACATTGCTCTGTTGTATGCTCCAGGTCATTCAGGACCGGAAAAAGGACTCCCCACTAATAACTACTGGTAGGTCATTTGCCCATCACAAACCACCTGACCTCAATAACCACCGTAACAATATTGACTTGTCTTCATTATATTCCCAAACAGAACCAACCTTGGCCGTTCATGTATACATTCTTGCATCTTAATTCCTCTCATTTCAAAGACAAATGAGGGCACAGAAACACCCCTGCTGACTGAGAGTATTAAGCAAAAAATCAGAGAGACAGCTTGGGACAGATGGAAAATCAATCCCAGTATTAACTAACTGCATGAACGTCAACTTGTCAAAGCATTTTACTTAAATCAAAGACAAACTGAGATACACAGCTCAGCATAAATTATTTTGGAAGGAGGTAAAACACCTTACAGATCACATTGCTGACCTTTCAAATAGCTCCATGTAACATCTCTCGGAATACATGAACTTCCTTACCTCAGCTATAAAGATATTATATATACTTTTCCTCATATTCAGTACACCTCCCAATCTCACATGGATAACATCATCTCACAATATCCCAAACCTTCTTATGCTGCCACCGTTCATTTTACTTTCATCTCAGCTAAATAAAATAAATCCTTATTCTTAAAAAAATTCTACTAGTGCCAAATTCAACAAACTATATCTTACCTCTCTTATCTGTCAACTGAAAAATATTGCAAAATCCCTCATACATATTTTCAGTCTGTTCATCACAACTGGTTTAGTTTATAGTCTATTCAAATCAAATAAAATCAACAGCATAGCAAGCATGTTAGAAAGAGGGCAGTTGCCCCGGGTGTAAAGTGTTAGGGTGTGAGATCAGGAAGTGCAGGTACAGAAATAAGTGCACCTCAGTGCTTCAGTACTTTGTATGTGTTAACAATGCAGCAAGCCAAGTGTTGAAGTCCTGCTTTTCTCTTCATTTGAAAAGCTAAGGTGGCAGGGATCTGGCTAGGACTGTCAGACTAAGGGGGACCAGAGCCTAGTGCTAGCTCACATGGCTATAGCTCTGATTCAAGTATTCATTTACCATACCTCCTACCTAAAGTTTCTTCTCCTTCAGAACATAAAGGCTACAGACCTATACCTAATTTGTTCCCAGTCACAAAAATCTTTGAGAAACATGCAAACAAACTACTTACTAATGAATATATAAGTATGGCCAAATATTGTTACAGCAACATGGACTTAAAAATTTCTCCAGCACAATCACAACTCTAATTTCTGCAACTAATGCCATTTACACAAATATGACAAGGGCCTACAGGACTATAAATAATAACCTTCTCCAAAAACTCTACAGATTAAATGTTTGAGGTAACATTTGTGGTTCCAAAACTATTTGAAGGTCAGAACCTTTCAATTTTTTGTCAATAACTCATTCTCAAATAAAGGAGTATTTAGAGCATTGGTGAACCTTAAGGCTCCATGTTTTTTAAAGAAACAACTATATTGAATTATCACTAATGACACAGGCAAATTTACATTTATGTAAAAGTGATCAAACCATATTAACAAGTTCACATTTACAAACATTATACATCATATATATTGTTCTAGCCAATATAATAAATCAAACATTACATAAATTGTTCAATTACTGCCTTCTGTTAAACTTCATTCTGCCTCCAAAACATTTTTCTGTATGAATTGTTCCCACAATTTATATTTTTTGTATGTAATTCACTACAACCATTTTCTAAAGATCTCACTTCCTATTCTTTTGTATCTGTTACAATATTCGCTATTTCAAATATGGTTGGTTTCAATTTTGATTTCCATTTTCTAGTAATTGCTTTTTTTGGCAGCCACCAAAATTAATCTTAACAAGGCCTTACTATGTCTAGACAATTCAGATCCTATATTACAGCAGAAAAAATGTCCTTATTTACACTCATTTGCTTGCACAGCCTGTCAGAGTACTCTGTCAACTTATTATACTCCAGGGACATATGTCCATAGGTACATTTTTCTTCCCCATTACACCTCCAACATTTTCCATATAATGGTAGGCCTGTGATTTTCTCCCTTTTGATATTACTTTAGATTTACCTAATCTTAACATTATAATCTATTGCATCTGACATGACTAACTCCAACAAAACTAATCACACCCTTCAATCTATATTTTAGGCATGCTTCTCAGAATTATCTAACAACATAACAACACTCATGTTGAACTCAAAGAAAAAGTACAGTTTTGTACCTACAATAAATGTAGATATTCGAGTGTTCACCCTGCTGCAGTCATCACACTTGGGTTATACTGCCGTCAGGTGGTCCCGCAGTCGGCCCGAATTCCAAAGTCTTGGTCCGGCGTCGGTTGCTGTCGCTTCTTCCCTGACGTCAGAGCGCTAGGGGTATATAAGAGGCATCCGATGCCATTTTCTTCAGTTTTTCTTGCCCCAGATGTCAGGTGCCCCCAATAGGTAGGCAATATATATATATATATATATATATATATATATATATATATATATATATATAGCTATATAAAAATAAAACAATACCTTCAGGCACAAGCAAATACACCACAGAGGTTGTATAGGATAGAGTGGTATAGATAAGTTCAGCTAGTTCAGAGGGGATGGAGGGAGGGTAACTTGGACTGCAGCAGGGTGAACACTAGAACATCTACATTTATGGTAGGTACAAAACTGTACTATGTTCATCGTGTTACCCTGCTGCAGTCATCACACTTGGGTTGAATCCCAAAGCTAAGGATGGGTGGTGGAGTTAAACAGGGTTAGAAGAAGCTAGTAGGCCCTGCAAAACTGCAGTGGCAAAACCATCTCTAGTCTTAGAATATAGAGGTAAGTGATAGTGTTTGGTAAAGGTGTGCACTGAACTCCAGGTTGCAGCTTCCAGAATATCCTTGGTTGGCACTCCCCTGAGAAAGGCTGATGATGTAGCTGTAGCCCTGGTGGAGTGGGACCTAATGTTAGCAGGTACCGGTTTCCCATGATGCGTGTAGCAGAAATGTATGCAATGCCCTATCCATTTAGAAATGGTCTGTTTTGACATAGCTTTTCCTTGTGATCCTGCAGCATAGGCTACAAAGAGCTGGTCAGATTTTCTGAAAGCCTTAGTTTTATCCAAGTAGTAACGTAATTGCCTGTGAATGTCCAAAGAGTGCAGGAGTCTTTCTCCTTTGTTCTGGGGATTTGGGAAAAAGGTGGACAAATGAATGGTTTGGTTTAGGGCCACACTGGATACCACCTTTGGCATAAAGGAAGGGTTAGTTCATAGAGATACTCTGTCTTGATGAAAAATGAGGAAAGGCTCCACTGCCATTAGTGCCTGTAGCTCTGAGACTCTTCTAGCTGAGGTTATTGCTAGTAGCAGGGCAGTTTTCCATGAAAGAAATTTTAAATCAGCTGAAAAAGCTGGTTCAAAGGGCGGCAGTGTAAGCTTTTCCAGAACAAAGTTGAGATCCCAAGTAGGTGTTGGTGCTCTCCTGAGCGGTCTTATGTTTTTAGCCCCTCTGAGGTACTGTCTTAGGAGTGGATGTGAGAATAAAGGAGGATCCGTGTTGTAATGAGCTGAAATTGCTGAGGCGTGGATCTTAATAGATGAAAATGAAAGTCCTTTGTGTAACATCTCAGTTAAATATTGTAGAATCTGAGGAATGTTTGGATCAAGGGGATTGTGGCCTTTAGCCTGGTTCCAGGCGCAGAATATTTTCCATTTGTCTGAATAGGTTTTCCTGGTGCTGGGCCTCCTGGCCTCTAGAATGACATCCATAACAGCTTTGGATAGAGGTGTTGGCTGGCTATTTAGGTAATTTGCCATGCAGCCAGATTTAAAGTCTTGAGCTGGCTGTGTAGAATCTGATTGTCTCGCTGGGTGAGGAATTTGTGGTAAAATCCATGGCGGGCCGTGGGCCATGTTCCTTAGAATTGGATACCAATGCTGGCGTGGCCAGTCTGGTGCAATAAGTATCATTTGTGGCCTCTCTAATCTGACTTTCAGCAGTACCTTTGCTAGAAGAGGCAGCGGAGGAAAAGCATACACTGTTAATGTTTTCCAACTGAATGAGAGGGCATCCACTTTCCAAGCTTGTGGATGGAATGTCCTTGTGCACAATTTTTGAAGTTGGTAGTTCTGGGGGCTGGCAAACAGATCTATGTCTGGGCGTCCCCATTTTTGAGCTATCATTGCAAATACTTGTGGATCTAGTTTCCACTCCTGTGGATCCATGATGTTTCTGCTTAGGTCGTCTGCCAATCAGTTTTTCTTTCCTGGCAGGAATTGTGCTTGTAATTGAACCTGGTAAGACAGTGCCATGTTCCACAAGGTCATTGCTTGCCTGCATAGAGGGTAGGAATGTGTGCCCCCTTGCTTGTTTATGTACCACATGACTGTGGTATTGTCCATCTTTATTATTAGTTGTCCTGGGTGTAAGAGGTCCTTGAAAGCTGTTAGGGCATTCTGTACTGCTAGCATTTCTTTTTGATTGATATGCAGATGCCTTTGATCTGTAGTCCATTTGCCCTGAATGCACTGTCCTCCCATGTGTGCTCCCCAGGCATAGTCCGATGCATCTGTTGTCATAGTTTGCCTGGCTGTGGGTAAGGTGAAAGGCTGACCCTTGTTGAGGTGACATGCCTGTGCCCACCATAGAAACCCCTGTTGAAGGCAGGGAATGAGTGGTATCATTGCTTCCAAGTTGTGGCTGTGCTGAGTCCATACGCTTTTCAGGTACAATTGTAATTTCCTCATATTATCCCAAAGAAATGCTCGGTGCTGGCTTAAGTTCTGCCAAACGATACCAAATAATCAATAAAGCAAATAATCAATGGCAGAACACAGCTGTGTGTCAGAGATATTTATTAAAAAATCCTTTTTTGTACAAACCAACAAGTAAAATGGATGAGCGCTTTCGGGTATCAACCCTTCATCAGATAAAATCACATATAAAAACTAAATAAATTTAAATAGCATATCAACCAATGAGATTCAGTAAAAAACCCTCCTTTTTTAAGGGCGGGTTTCATGGGGACTATGTCATTCAAACCAGGTTTCCTGTGAGCCATAAGCTCAATTATCCATTTTGACTCTATTAATTCTGTCAGCTGTTTGATATCCCCTCCCCTATTGTTTAGCCTCACATTAACTATAGCTTTGAAACTGAACTTGTGTGTGGGATTGTGCTCTATATGTCTATAAAGGGCATTGTGTGAATCACAGTTCCTCACAGCTGAAAGATGTTGTAACACTCTAACTTTAAACATGTTATTCGTTTTCCCTACATAGAAACTGGTGCATGTTGTGCACTCAGCTAAATAAACCAAGTCAGTAGTTCTGCAGTTGGCCCTAGCTTTAAATGAAAAACCTTTTCCTGTCACTGGATGCACAAAAGCCGGGTCTTTGTTAATGTGTGCACAAGCCTTACACATCCCACAAGGTACACTGCCCACTTGCACTTTAAATAGTGGTTTATTTAAGGTCTGTTCCCTACATAAAATATCCTTTAAATTTTTATTCTTCCTGTAACTAAAGCTTGGTTTATCTCCAACAAGTCCTTTTATCTTATCATCACTAATGAGAATGTTCCAGTTTTTATGGACAATCTCACAAATCCCTTTTATGTCACTGCTATATGTAAGCATAACCTTTGGATTGAATGAACCCGTTCCATTTTGTGAGGATGAGGCTACTTCGCCATCTATGCGATGTAGCCAGGGTTTAAAATCTCTGCCCCTTTTGTGTTTGTTGTGGTCGGTCACTTTGCTAATAACACCCTCCTTATAACCCCTATCTATTAAACATCTATTCAAATTAGCTAACTCTCCTTCATAACATGAGTCATTAGTACAAATCCTAGATATTCTACTAATCTGCCCCTGTATGATGTTAGGGAAGGTGAACCGTGGATGCATACTGTTATAACAGAGTAACGTGCTCTTCCAACAATCCTTCCTATGTAGGCTTGTGTTAAACCCTTCACAAGTCTGTGATATGTGTACATCTAAAAAGTCTATGTGTGTATAGGAACATTCCATTGTGAACCTCAAGAAGGAGGTCGTCAAATGTAAGTAGGTCAAAAATGTATCTAACAGGGCCTTATCCCCCTTCCATAGGATAAAGACATCGTCTACAAAACGTTTATATAGACAAATTTTGTTCAGCCAATATTTATTCTCAAAAATAAATGTTTTCTCCCAATGTGAAAGGACCAAATTGGCATAGGTATTAGCACAGGGGGTACCCATAGCTACCCCCTGTACTTGTCTATATGCCTGTTTTACACCTAAAAATACATTATTGTCAAGGACTATGGCCAACATGGTCTTCAAAAGATTTATCCTATGGTCGGGAATATCCAAATCCTTCAGCAACTTAGCAACAGCTTTAATGCCATAGTCGTTACTTATTACGGTAAACAAACTCTGTACATCGAGTGTCACCATCAAATATGTATCTCGTGGTCTGGCCCTGTTGACCTGGCCTAAGGCTTTTAAAAAGCCCCCTGTATCAATAAGAACATTTTCCATCCTATCCACGAATGGTCTAAGGGTAAACTCAAGCCAGATAGGAACATTCTCAGTGACCCAATTCCTTCCTGAAACAATGGGGCGGAGAGGTGGGTCAACTAGAAACTTATGTATTTTAGGAAGAGCTTTAAAAAGTGGAGTGACTGGCTCCTCAATCAAGAGGAACTTGAAAAGCTCATCATCAATCACCATATTAAATAACAGTTGTCTCAAATCATTATGTACCCTGTCCACCACTTGTTTTACTACTAATGGATTAATGGGAACATAAGTATGTACATCAAATAAAAGTTCTTGAACCTTTCGCTGATACCACAAGAGGTCTAACACCACTACTGCTCCCCCCTTATCAGCCATCTTTATTGTAATATCTGGATTATTGCTTAAATCATGTAACGCTTTGCGTTGTGCCTCGTTCAGGTTATAATATTTATTGGCTTGTTCTCCTTGAAATAATTCCATTAAATCCCTTTCACAACTGTTAAGAAACAAATTCATGGATGGAGAAAAGGGGGGTACAAAGCTGCTGGGCTGTTTTAATTTCGATGATGCAGGCTTACCCATTCCAAACATATTACGCAGGGCTAAACCCCTACAAAACATCATTAAGTCCAGAATGACTTCATTGTACACGCTCCCTCTACTGGGCACAAAAGAGAGGCCCTTGTTTAGTACAAATAATTCATCACTAGTTAAAACATGTGTAGATATGTTATATACAATATCAGTATCACTATTACCAGTCATTCCATTGTCCTTCTCTTTTTGATGGTGACACTCGATGTACAGAGTTTGTTTACCGTAATAAGTAACGACTATGGCATTGAAGCTGTTCCTAAGTTGCTGAAGGATTTGGATATTCCCGACCATAGGATAAATCTTTTGAAGACCATGTTGGCCATAGTCCTTGACAATAATGTATTTTTAGGTGTAAAACAGGCATATAGACAAGTACAGGGGGTAGCTATGGGTACCCCCTGTGCTAATACCTATGCCAATTTGGTCCTTTCACATTGGGAGAAAACATTTATTTTTGAGAATAAATATTGGCTGAACAAAATTTGTCTATATAAACGTTTTGTAGACGATGTCTTTATCCTATGGAAGGGGGATAAGGCCCTGTTAGATACATTTTTGACCTACTTACATTCGACGACCTCCTTCTTGAGGTTCACAATGGAATGTTCCTATACACACATAGACTTTTTAGATGTACACATATCACAGACTTGTGAAGGGTGTAACACAAGCCTACATAGGAAGGATTGTTGGAAGAACACGTTACTCTGTTATAACAGTATGCATCCATGGTTCACCTTCCCTAACATCATACAGGGGCAGATTAGTAGAATATCTAGGATTTGTACTAATGACTCATGTTATGAAGGAGAGTTAGCTAATTTGAATAAATGTTTAATAGATAGGGGTTATAAGGAGGGTGTTATTAGCAAAGTGACCGACCACAACAAACACAAAAGGGGCAGAGATTTTAAACCCTGGCTACATCGCATAGATGGCGAAGTAGCCTCATCCTCACAAAATGGAACGGGTTCATTCAATCCAAAGGTTATGCTTACATATAGCAGTGACATAAAAGGGATTTGTGAGATTGTCCATAAAAACTGGAACGTTCTCATTAGTGATGATAAGATAAAAGGACTTGTTGGAGATAAAACAAGCTTTAGTTACAGGAAGAATAAAAATTTAAAGATATTTTATGTTGGGAACAGACCTTAAATAAACCACTATTTAAAGTGCAAGTGGGCAGTGTACCTTGTGGGATGTGTAAGGCTTGTGCACACATTAACAAGGACCCGGCTTTTGTGCATCCAGTGACAGGAAAAGGTTTTTCATTTAAAGCTAGGGCCAACTGCAGAACTACTGACTTGGTTTATTTAGCTGAGTGCACAACATGCACCAGTTTCTATGTAGGGAAAACGAATAACATGTTTAAAGTTAGAGTGTTACAACATCTTTCAGCTGTGAGGAACTGTGATTCACACAATGCCCTTTACAGACATATAGAGCACAATCCCACACACAAGTTCAGTTTCAAAGCTATAGTTAATGTGAGGCTAAACAATAGGGGAGGGGATATCAAACAGCTGACAGAATTAATAGAGTCAAAATGGATAATTGAGCTTATGGCTCACAGGAAACCTGGTTTGAATGACATAGTCCCCATGAAAGCCGCCCTTAAAAAAAAGAAGGGTTTTTTACTGAATTTCATTGGTTGATATGCTATTTAAATTTGTTTAGTTTTTATATGTGATTTTATCTGATGAAGGGTTGATACCCGAAAGCGCTCATCCATTTTACTTGTTGGTTTGTACAAGAAAGGATTTTTTAATAAATATCTGTGACACATAGCTGTGTTCTGCCATTGATTATTTGCTTTATTAATTTCCTCATATGCAGTTTTGCAAATGGTATTAGTAGTATGCAAGATGCCATGAACTCCAAGGCCTGCAGATTTTTTCTTGTAGGGAGTTGGGTCTTTGTAGCCATTATTTTGAAATCTTGAAACAGCTGTTGTTGCTTGTCTGGCTTGAGATAAGCCATCTGGGCCGTTGTATTCAAGCTGGCACCCAGGAATATTATGTTTTGTGAGGGCACTAGTTTTGATTTCTTTTCGTTTACTGTGTACCCTAGGCAACTTAGAAGGTGTTTGACAAATGCCAGATGCTTTAAAAGAATGTCCTTGCTTTCTGCTCGAAGAAGGCAGTCGTCCAGGTATGGGTATATTTGAATTTCTCTTTGTCTGCAGTATGCAATGACTGGTGCCAGGCATTTTGTGAAGACCCTGGGTGCAGTTGATAAGCCAAAGGGCAGTGCAGAAAATTGAAAATGCATTGAACCTGCAATGAAGCGGAGGTATCTTCTGCAATTTTGTCTGATAGGGACACGCAGGTATGCCTCCTTGAGGTCCAATGTTACTAGCCAAGCATTCTTGCCCAGCATGGGAAGAAGCTGCTGTAGTGTTAGCATCTTGAATTTTGGTAATTGCAGATAGGTGTTCAGAACTGAAAGATCCAGAATGGGTCTCCATGCTTTGTCTTTTCTTGGGACTAGAAAGAGTCTTCAGTAAAATCCTTGTCCTTGCTCCTGTGTAGGTACCTGTTGAATGGCTCTCATGTCCATGAGAGCTGTAATTTGTTTTTGTGCCTGTG
The DNA here is from genome assembly GCF_019279795.1 of Protopterus annectens. NCBI lineage: Eukaryota > Metazoa > Chordata > Ceratodontiformes > Protopteridae > Protopterus > Protopterus annectens. The sequence continues at coordinate 612,623,854 of NC_056747.1, forward strand.
CCCATTGATTTGGTGGCAGGTTTGGCATTCCTTTTATCCTTGGCAAGGTATGAAAGTGGAATCTGTATCCTTGTGAGACAATGTTTAGGACCCATTTGTCTTTTGTGATGATGTGCCAGTTGTCTGCAAAAAATGCTAATTTTCCTCCCAAGGGAGCTGCCAGGAGAGATTTGCTTGGTAGTTTGAGGATTGAGTCATTGTGTTTGTCTTCTGCTAGCTTGGGGCCTGTCTTCTCCTCCTTTCTGGGTAGCAGTACCCCATTGGCGAGGTTTGTAAGGGCCTTGTGACTGACCTCTGCCCCTTGGGCATCTGTATTTGCCCCTCTGTGATCTGTCAGAAGCTGGAAAGGACCAGTTTTTTGTTGGCCAATTTCTGCGGAAACGAGGGGGTTGTAAAAAATCCTTGACCGTCTGCATAGACTTTGCCTTATCCTCCATTTTCTTTAAAACCTCTTCTGCTTTGACACCAAATAATACATCCTGCTGTAAAGGTGCATCTAATAATTTTGCTTTAACATGATCAGGTAGAGTTTGTTCTTTTAACCTAGCATGTCTACGTATGACAGACCCAGTAACAGCTGCTCTACAGGAAGCTTCCAATGAATCAAATCCACATTGTAAAGTATGTTTGCCCACCTGTTCAGCTGCATGCAACAGATCCTGCATTTCCTTGAATTCAGACTGTTCAGTATGTGTGCTCATTTTTGGTTTTAATTGAGACATTAGGAATTGCTGATATTTCAGCATGTGAAACTGACAATTTAATGCTCTCATAGCCAGAGTTGCTGAGGTGTATATTTTCTTTCCCCATCTATCTAGGGCTCTGGAATCCCTTTCAGAGGGCACAGGATTTTTAGCCATAGAAGATTTAGCCCCCTTGCGACCCTGGGAAATTGTTTCTGGGTCAGCCACAGGGCTTTTATAAAGGAATTTGTGTGAGTCAGGTACTCTGTAGTATCTGTCTGGTTTGGCTGGAGCAGGAGGTAGAGAGTCTGGATTTAGACTAGACTCCAAGTAAACATCATCCACAATATCTAAAACTGGAGGGATAGCAAGTGGTCTGTGCTGGGGTAGTAAAAGGAACTCTCGGAGTCTTTTCTTAGAATCAGAGTAGTCCTGGCCTTCCCAGTGGAAATGTTCCCTCATGGTATGTAAAGTTTCCCCAAAGGAGTAGTCCTCAGGGGGAGATGCTGAGGGAATAGAGTCTTCAGCATCAGAGTCTTCATAAGGGTGAAAAGTGTAATCCTGTTCCTCAGAAGAATCTGAGGAAATTGAAACATGGTCAGAGGAAGCATAATCCTCCCCTTGTCTTGGTCTTTTATCTGGAGGGGGATGGGAACCCCGGATTAGGGTAATCAAATCTTCAGCCATCTTAAGCATTTGTTTCTTAGGCATGGGGCCTTGAATTGTAGACTGATGTACAGTCTTTTTGGGTTTTAAAGGAGTTTTAAGCTTAGCATAAGATGTAATGGTGAGTGTAGTCGGTCTGAAGGCACCTTCTGCAACCGATGGTGTTTCCACTGCACCGGGGTCTCCTTCGGCTCCGGTGTCGGAAGGGCCTAATGAAGATGGCTGCATCGGCCTAGTAGACTCCGCTTGAGTATCCGCAGCTGTCTGGGGTTCCAATTCTGCGGTCGTCAGGGGCTGCGTAAGCACCTCACTGAAAACCGGAGAACCGGCGACAGGCCCAGCAGAGGCCTCGGAGTCTGGCTTGTTTCTAGGCTGCCTGTCCTTATCCTTGCGTTTTTTTATGCATGCATGTCATCAGCTGCTCCGACGGCATGATATAATTAAATTTCCTACCAAAGTAATGGCGTGCGAAGTCAAAACGGAGTTTGATAGTTCGTTTATTAAACCTAGCACAAAATCGACAACCTGTGACGTCGTGGTCTGGGCCTAGGCAAGGAATACAATAAGAATGGAAGTCCTTATGAGGTATTTGCTTCCCACAAGAAATGCAATTGTTAATTTTTTCTGACATCGGACTGAGGCAAAAAAAGGTTCCCCAATGGGGTACTTAGCTTTATTGAAGACTTCGGACTGAAATTCGAATCGAAAATCTCAGGTGTCGGCCGAACGGCACTTGCAAACTGCTTCTGCTTCAGGCACCGCGCGGCAAGAAAGACTGAAGAAAATGGCATCAGATGCCTCTTATATACCGCTGGCGCTCTGACGTCAGGGAAGAAGCGACAGCAACCGACGCCGGACCAAGACTTTGGAATTCGGGCCAACTGCGGCACCAAGTGTGATGACTGCAGCAGGGTAACACGATGAACATCCAATATTATGATTTTTGAATACCCTCAAAAAACTTGCCACTGTCCAGCACAAATTCTCAAAGACTTTAGAGGGAATCTCATCCAAAGCACTATACAACAAAGTCACTTTGACCTTATTCTGAACCTCTGCCTGAACTTTTCATTTCATACTGATAATATTACCATTAAGTGCTTTCACCACTCAAACTTTACTGTCTGATCTCTCACCACCACTCACCTACTGCACATGCAGCTATATAGAAAATGTCTTACTTCCTAAACTTAAGTTTGACTTACCACCATTATATGCCTATGCTTAACCCACAATACATATAATTTGTAAATTGCAGAAAACAAAATAAGCAGATTTACTCTTATCACAGATATAATCATGCATCACTGTGACCTACTAACACTTTTTAACTTGCTTTCTTTTTCAAACACATTGCTCCTTGGTACTTTGATATTCAAAAATCTGTAATTTGGTTACTGCCCCTAAAAAAGTAAGTTCTGCTTGGGAGCAAAGCTACTCTCTTACCAACAGTCAGAATGACTTTGCTACTTTAACCCAATGAAAATTCGAAAATGCAACAGGAGAAAAAGCTTCCTCCAAATTAAGACCTGCACTGTGGAATCACCACCATCAAATACTGGAATTATTTAAATTATTATGAAATGAAAATCTACATAAGGAGGCTAAGTGTGCATGCTTTCATGATGCTGACTAAAAGATTTCTAATATGTTCATATGAAATTATTTACTTAACATGTGTGTATTGGGAAAGTCTGACTGGGACAGAGCCCATTTTCAGTGGAGGCCCAGGATGAAATGTTCCAGACACATGTCTTTGGAATGTGGGAGGAAATTCACAAAAATGCAGGGAGGACGTGCAGACCCAAAACAGAAGCCACCCCAGCCGAGAACTGAACCAGAAAAACCTCTTGCTGTGAGGTAACAACGCTACCCACTGCCTAGCCCATTACTGTGATTACTGTGTTCAAAACTTTAAACTAACTAATGCACAGCCTGCTTCAAAATTATCTGTAAATATGTATGTACAATTATTTGTGTGCATACTTTTTGTATTATCTATGCTTTTACATATATATATATATATATATATATATATATATATATATATATATATTTATGGAAAAACAAAACCGAATAAGACTAGGAAAAAAATAAACTTATACTACTGAAAACTTCCGAACTATTAAAAACAAAAACAAAAAAACAATGAATAGACGCTGAGCCAGTACTGTTACTTACTGAGCGCTTTCATTCGCTTTATTGATAACAATCAAACTTCATCAGAGCAAAATGTGATGTTTTTGCAGTACTGTACGAGCTTTAGTGTAACTGGTATAAAAAATGCTTCACTATGATTGGTAGATAGACTACGCTAATGCAGTACTATTTGGACTAATGAGAGACACTGCTGTGAAACAAAAGGTTTTATCTGCTACCATCCTGCCCCTAGGGGGCGTGCTGTAACTTTTTAATTGTACCACTTTAATGCACATTTAATGTTGAGATTCTCGTTGAGCCCTGGTGGGATATCTGCTTCAAGGAGGAGTTGCCATCTTAATTCCTTCAGCTCCAGTAGTGTGTTGCAATCTCCAAAAAACTGCTGGACCTGTTCTAACACTAGAAATTTAAAATGGGCGAAGCCGTTGCAGCTCGTGGCATGTCTGCTTAATGCATTGTAACTATCATTATGCCTGATGGCTGCAAAGTTACAGCACGCCCTCTAGGGGCAGGATATTAGCAGATAAAACCTTTTGTTTCACAGCAGTGTCTCTCATTAATCCAAATAGTACTGCATTAGCGTAGTCTATCTACCAATCATAGTGAAGCATTTTCTATACCAGTTACACTATTTAAAGCTCGCACAGTACTGCAAAAACATCACATTTTGCCCTGATGAAGTTCGATTGTTATCAATAAAGCGAACAAAAGTGTTCAGCAAGTAACAGTTCTGGCTCAGTGTCTATTCATTTTTTTTGTTTTTGTTTTTAATAGTTCGGAAGTTTTCAGTAAGATATATATATATATATATATATATATATATATTTATATATATTTATATATATATATATATATATATATATATATATATATATATATATATAAAAATATAAAATAAGCATATGTAAGTTTTGATATGCAGCAAGTAAGGGTGATAAAGGATAGTGAGGGAAAGGTACTCACAAGACAGGAGAGTGTGTTGAGTAGATGGAAAGCGTATTTTGAGAGGCTGATGAATGAAGAGAATGAGAGAGAGAGAAGGTTGGATGATGTGGGGATAGTGAATCAGGAAGTGAAACAGATTAGCAAGGAGGAAGTAAGGACAACTATGAAGAGGATGAAGAATGGAAAGGCTGTTGGCCCAGATGACATACCAATGGAATCATGGAGGTGCTTAGGAGAAATGGCAGTGGAATTTTTAACTAGATTGTTTAATGAAATTTTGTAAAGTTGGAGGATGCCTGAGGAATGGAGAAAAAGTGTTTTGGTACCAATTTTTAAGAATAAGGGTGATGTTCAGAGCTGTAGTAACTACAGAGGGATTAAATTTATCTGTCACAGCATGAAGTTATGGGAAAGAGTAATGGAAGCTAGGTTAAGAAGGGATGTGATGATTAATGATCAGCAGTATGGTTTCATGCCAGGAAAGAGCACTACAGATGTGATGTTTGCTCTGAGAGTGTTGATGGAGAAGTACAGAGAAGGTCAGAAGGAGTTGCATTGTGTTTTTGTAGACTTGGAGAAAGCATATGACAGGGTGTCTAGAGAAGAGTTGTGGTATTGTATGAGGAAGTCGGGAGTGGCAGAGAAGTATGTAAGAGTGGTACAGGATATGTACGAGGGTAGTGTGACAGTGGTGAGGACTGCAGTGGGAGTGACAGATCCATTTAAGGTGGAGGTGGGATTACATCAAGGATCAGCTCTGAGTCCTTTCTTATTTACAGTGGTGATGGACAGTTTGACAGATGAGATCAGACAGGAGGCCCCGTGGACTATAATGTTTGCAGATGACATTGTGATCTGTAGTGAGAGCAGGAATCAGGTTGAGGAGACTTTGGAGAGGTGGAGATATGCTCTAGAGAGCAGAGGAATGAAGGTCAGCAGGGCTAAGACAGAATATATGTGTGTAAATGAGAGGGAGGGTAGAGGAATGGTGAGGATGCAGAGAGTACAGTTGGTAAAGGTGGACGAGTTTAAGTACTTGGGATCAACAGTGCAGAGTAATGGTGAATGTGGAAGAGAGGTGAAGAAGAAGAGAGTACAGGCACGGTGGAATGGGTGGAGAAGAGTGTCAGGAGTGATTTGTGACAGATGGGTACCAGTAAGAGTGAAAGGGAAGGTCTACAAGAGGGTAGTGAGACCAGCTATGTTACATGGGTTGGAGACAGTGGCATTGACAAAAAGGCAGGAGTCAGAGCTGGATGTGGCAGAGTTAAAGATGTTAAGATTTGCACTCGGTGTGACTAGGATGAATAGGATTAGGAATCAGTATATTAGAGGGTCAGCCCATGTTGGACAGTTTGGAGACAAAGCAAGAGAGACGAGATTGTGTTGGTTTGGACATGTATTGAGGAGGGATGATGGGTATATTGGGAAAAAGATGCTAAGGATGGAGCCGCCAGGTAAGAGGAAAGCCTAAGATAAGGTTTATGGATGTGGTGAGAGAGGACATGCAGGTGGTTGGTGTGACAGAGCAAGATGCAGAGGATAGGAAAAAATGGAAAGAGATGATCCGCTGCGGCGACCCCTAACGGGAAAAGCCGAAAGATGATGATGATGTACGTTTTGGGTAGTACGCTGTCAGTTATTAAATTTTAATATTTTACCACAATATATATCTGTGTGCTTTCAATGTATTGACTCAGACATGTAATTTAATGTATTTCATATATAAACAGATAGATATAGAGATAGATACAGGGATAGAGATTTACATGGATTACTGTTACATTGCTGATTTACTTTTTAGTTAAATGAAACAGAATTGAGGTTTAACATTATCCCATTTCACCAACTATGTTTTTTCTATTTAGTTTTAAAGTAGGGGGCGAGTTTATGGGAATAATTTTGTGGTACTGGTGTGTTATTTGTTTGGGAATTGTTAGTCTATATGACTAAGGTAGCGCCTTCTACCCACACACATTATGTTACTAAAATTCCTCTCCTAAACTGTATCACTATTTAAACAGCATGTTTCAAAGTGTGTTGTCTTTTTTTCCCCACTGATCAGAAAAAGAGATTGTTTCTTTTTCAATCGGTTTTGTTTCTGCAGTTTTAGTTTTTGTTAAGTGTGCTATCAATTTTGTGTAGTCATCAATATAATGAGTGTTGATGTGCCTGTATAGTGACAATTCCTAATACACTCATAATTACCTATATCTATATTTATCTATTTCTGTATATATATGTATGTGTGTGTGTGTTTGTGTATGTATATGTGTATGTGTGTAAATCTCCGCAGCAAATCTGTTATGAATTCATGCTTCTGGCCACTGTCTGTGCTTTTTGCATCTAAAGTATAAGTAACAGAATAAATTGTTGATAGAAGCTGTGAAAGATTCATGGAAGTTGTGACAAAATGTGTTTCTCTGCGTTATTAGTGGCATACACACAATGCAACTCTTGTTTTCTTTAGCGATATTTATAAGAAATGTCTGTCACCTGGAAATGGGCAAAACTAAGACAGGGAGATGACAGGCTTCAGTGTGCATGAAGCGGTGAACTTTATCAGTGGGATATTGGCTCACCTGATTTATAAACTGCATTATGTGTGGAGAAGAAATGAAAGTACTTTAGTGAAGACTGTGCCAGAGTATGAACTTTTAAATTTGTCCGAGTCCTGGAAATCCTATCTGTTTCAATTCTAGTACTTTGACACTGCAGTTTTGTATTTTCTTTCAGGGCTACTCTACTCATTTTGTTTTATGATTTTATTAAACTATTTTTTATGCTCAGACTGCTGGTTAATCTTTTGTTTTTTTAAGCATACTTGCAATCATTCATTATTTTGGGCTGACAGAGAGAGGTTTGTCAAAGCACTGCAAAGTAAATGCTGAACGGTTATTATTATGACTTATTCTGTGGTGATACAGTGGTAGCGTTGTTGCCTCACAGCAAGAGGTTCTCCCGTTCTATTCTCGGCTTGGCTTGGGAGTACCTTCTGTGTGGAGTCGGCATGTCCTTCCCGTGGTTGGGTAGCATTCGAAAGACGTGTGTGTAAATGAGCATGCCTTCGTTGAAGGTTGGGCGTCGAGCTGGCACCTTGGGTGTCTCATAAAAATCTACTGCCAATCATTAGCGGATCTGAGGTCCGCTGTGGTGACCCCTTACCGGGAAAAAGCCAAAAGACAAACAACAACATTATCTAATAACAATGGTTGATACTACAGTGTGCATGCTCACCAGAACGTTGACTTCGGAGTTAAACTGTGCTTGGCTAAGAAAGCTACTGTGAGAATCTTTTGTATGAAGCCATAAAAGGATTCTAGAAAATAATACCAAATAACTAACCACGGAGCTGCCAAGGCTGAATGTCACTTATCACAGTTGCAAAAGCATATAAAAGTCCATAAAAATCACAGATGCAAAAACATGTAAAAGTCCATAAAAATCACATAAGAATTCTGTATAGAACACAGGTTTATTCAACGTAGGTAAGCGTTAGATAATTGAATGATTGAAGTTGATTATCCTGCTTTCTATATATATGTGCCTTTTTCCTTGTATATGTTTGGTCTGAAGAAGCTCCTAAGTGAAAGCGCTTACCTACGTTGAATAAACCTGTGTTCTATACAGAATTCTTATGTGATTTTTATGGACTTTTACATGTTTTTGCATCTGTGATTTTTATGGACTTTTATATGCTTTTGCAACTGTGATAAGTAACATTCCGCCTTGGCAGCTCAATGGCTAGTTATTTGGCATTATTTATTGAACTTTTGTGTTTGTATCACAGAGCTCTTATCTCAAAGCCTGCCGGTTATTTTGCTTTTTGTCATAGTGATTCTAGAAAATAACTTTAAACCAAGAGATGTGTGGATTAAGGGTGTAACGGTTCTGTGCAATGGCAGGGTGTGAAATCAGGTGTGTGCTAAGAAAGGCTATTACCGTCTGTTCTGTTTTAAAGGGTGTTAACTACAGTGATTATCTGCATATAGGAACACACATATTAGGAACTCTGACTAAGTGTGTGATTTCTCATATATTTACATAATTACTTGAGTGCATGAGTGTCAGTGCCATTGTTACGGAAAGATAGTGGCTAGAAAGTGACTATTAATCCATGGCAGTGAAAGGAGCCTGCTTTTAAAGACAGGCAACAGACTTATAAGATCTGGAGACTGGGTGTGGCCAAGAAATTATGATTAAATGCAAAACAATGATGTCTTTGGTTCTGCATATTTGCAGATAACTGCAAGCAAGTGAGAATTATCCTCTTCACTCCAGACAATTTCACTCTATTCACAGGGCAGACACAGCCTAGAAATGGTGAAAGCTATCGAACATAAATAAATGCAGCATTATCACTTTTGGGAAGCAAGTAGTCCCTGCCCCTTACAACACTGACAGCTAGTAAAGATAGATTGTTGTAAAGGAGTTTGGCATAGCTGGGAGCATGCCTCTCAACTGCCCAGATTTTTACCTCATATTTTGGTCTGTTCCTCATAAAATTTCTGTTTTCTGCCAAATCACTGAGGAGTCCTGAGGTCACTAAATAATTTCATACATTGGAATTTCAGACTCCAGATCCTTTATAAATGCATACTAACCAAAATCCTGTTATTCTAGCTACTTTCTAAGTTTACAGGAGCAATATTTAAAATCTGTCCCTATTTGTGAGCATTTGTCTACCCATTATTTTAGACTTTGTCCAGATTTCTTGAGCTAAGAGGTTGAGCGGTATAGCTAGGAGTGTCCCTCTATGACATATGACAGTAATGGAAATTACAAGTCATCCTAGGAGATCATTTTATGTTCGTCTACTCTACTTGTCCAAACAGTTTGGAGTACAGAATCTCTGTCCGCAGCTTGCTGACAAAATACGTGACTAATTGTAACAAAGCACAGGGATTTCTCATTAACAGGATTAAAGGTGTGGAATAGTGGAAGATGTGTTACTGGCTGTCCCACTTTCCACTGTCATGTCAAGTCTTCAAGATCTGTGCCTTGTTTTCTATGCCATCAAAGACCCTCTGCTTTTTTGTGACTAACTTAGCATACCTCTCAATCTCGTAGAGCAAAAATCCTAGACAAAGCCAAATTTAATGTGGGACAAAGCCTCAAAAATAGGAACAATTTTTAAACATTACTCTTATAAAGGTAGAACGTTGAAAGAATAAACAGGTTTGCATTACCATGCATTTTCTGAAAGATATGAAGTCTGAAATTCAAATGTTTTTGCTGTATTTAGTGACTTCGGTCTTCAATAATAATAAAAAAAAAACAAACAGAAAAAAAAAACATAATTTTTTATGAGAGACAGACCAAAAATATGAGACAAAAATCTTGACAATCTATGAAAATCTAAACAGTTGAGAGATATGGTGGGAAAGGTAATGTGCATGAAGCAGTTAACCTTACTATTTAGATAAAAAAGTAATAAATAAATAAATAGATTTTCAGACTGATAAGGTCTCTCACATCTGTGAAATAAACTTTCCACCGTCTTGACACAGAAACACTTTCTTTACATGTTTAAATGAGACCTTGGGTATACATCATTTTCAACAAGGGGCAACAGTAAGCAAGCTTCTTAAAGGCCAATAGGCCTTAAGTTTGTCAGAAACCTTTAAATCTTTGGTACCAAATCAGTGGTTTTGAATCCCACTGCATATTTACAGTTTTCTGTTGGTGTATTATGTATTATGTGATAGTCACTACTGCTTAATGCAAATAAGAGGGAGTCTCAACCACTGCCTGTCAGAATACAATTGCTCCTGTTGCTGAGATTTGCTGTGACATGGCCTTTGACAAAAGCTATTTCTGTTTTGTCAAATGACAACACTTTTTAGGTGTTGTAATCCAGCCATTCAGTCATTATGTACAGTGATACATGTAGAGTGTATTTCCAAAAGCAACTTGCTGTAGTTAGGTTTTCTTTTTGTTAAGACAGATTTTAAATCTGACCACTGTTGGCTCCACAGAGCTGTAATGCCTTTGAGAGAATACTAGTATACTAGTGACCCCCCCCCCCCCCCAGCAAGGGAATGCAGGGCAAGGAAGCTTCCTCATACAAGAAGGAACTGGTGGCATCCTTGCTTGAGTCAGGGGCAGTTGGATTATTCTGGTTACAACCTGGCGTGGCTGAATAACCCAAACCAAACCAGGTGAATCACCAAATTATTTCTGGTGGCAGTTTGAGCTAAAACGATGGAGACTGAATTAAGGCAGCTGAAAAAAAATCAGAAAAAGACTAGAAGGATGAGATGAGGTGACTCGAAACTGTGGTGAAAGTAGTAACTGTCAGAAGCATAAATGAATGAGGCAATATGAACTCATTTTAATCAAAGAAGAGTGCACTTAATGAACGTTTGAGCAGCAGAAGAACGAATGTTTGAAAAGAGAGTGAGTGAGAAGAAATGTCAGCACGAAAGGGAACTCTTCAGTATATACCAGAAGTATGAGCGATTATAATGAGAATCTGTAACCATGGTGCTAAGGTCAGATGTACAAGTGATAGTGTCATGAATACATGCATTCTACAAAGCACAGACTTGGAACAATGGTTGTGGCTATTAACGTCCTTGTCTCAGGCAAGGCATGAAATGCTAATTAGATGAATAACTAAGAAAGTAGACACTATGTATCTCAACAGCATAAGGTTAACTGCGTGTTTTAAATTAAATCACGAAGCATACAGTAGGATGTTTAGAATGTTAAGGAGGAAGCTAATGACATTTTATGTTAAATTATAAGTAAAGGACAGACAGCTGTATACATACATGGCTGGTAGGGACTAGTGTTTGATTTGTTTGCAACAAAACATTTTTTTTAATTGTACAAGAGGATTTAAGGCTCTGTTTAATAGAAAGGCAGTTGTACAGCCAGGGTAGTTAAGGCCAAGCACTATGAAACAAACTTGGGGCATAATGACACAAGTGTCCAAGAAGGGGTAGTTTGGTGCTATGCATGGGTTTATGGATTATTATAGAATGCATTTTAGAAAATCTTACCAAGTTTTACTTTGACACCCATGATATTCAAGTTTCTCTAATGAGGGAAAAAACTATTTGTGCCAGAGACAATCAATGGCCTGTAATGAGAAGGTGTACATGCCACTGTTACTGAATCTCATAAACCAGTACAGGAATGTAGAAAAAGAGGACAGAGGATGGTTACTTTAGAGAATGAACTTCATGACAGTACCCCATATCTCAGCCACAGCTATAGGAAGTTCTGCAGAAGTGTTAATGGAGATAAACAAAGCAGAGCTATACAAGTTGTTGCTCTCAGGTCTTACTTTGGAGGACATAGTGTTAACAGAAGGTTGTCAGTGTACTGAGGCAATGGGCTGCAACTGATGCAGACAGAGAGACAGACAGACAGACAGAGGAATCTTAGTGAATGATTAGGAAGCACGGTAATTGTGCAGCATGGGAGTACAGGGATGCTATGTAAATCACTTTTGCTGCTGCGCATGACTCACAGGATGCAGACATCTATTCAGTGATCGACTAGTAATCACTTTTAGCCGCTGCTCATGATGCACAGGATGCAGACATCTATTCAGTGATCGACTAGTAAATCACTTTTAGCCGCTGCGCATGATGTGCAGGATGCAGACATCTATTCAGTGATCGACTAGTAAATCACTTTTAGCCGCTGCTCATGATGCACAGGATGCAGACATCTATTCAGTGATCGACTAGTAAATCACTTTTAGCCGCTGCGCATGATGCGCAGGATGCAGACATCTATTCAGTGATCGACTAGTAAATCACTTTTAGCCGCTGCTCATGATGCGCAGGATGCAGACAGCTATTCGGTGATCGACTATATGCAAATGCACAGCTGGTAGAGACATGAGTTGAGTCTCCTTTTTTTCTTAGATGATATAAATGTGGGATTGATTATTTAATATTTAAGAAGAATCTTTTGTTTTTTCCCCCACAAAAAATCAACAAAATCCAGATTCTACTTGTTTCACAAGGAACTGGAATTCATCTAAATGGCTGCCCCTTGGATCTCCAAGACTTTATAATATAGCTCTCTAGACAGGAAAACAAGAAGGATGCTTCATGCTCACCAAATGATTTATAAAAATCACTGCATACCAAGATTATATATATTCCACATTCTGAAGGAGGTAGGGACCTCCTTGAAACTGATTACATGTATAGATCTGCAATCGTGAAACAGCACACTAACCTCACAAGACCCAAACATAGTAAAAGTTTTGAAACATGAGGAGAATAAATCTAAGATGACTTCCCTGCTTAATCTAGCAGAAGCATATCGGTGTAAAACAGGAATGGAAATCAAACCAGAAGTAGATAAAAATCAGGCAGCAACTGAATGTGCCAAAAAAACTGCAAAAAAATAATATAAGGTAAAGGACCAGATGAGAAGGCAAGAAATGTGGAAAATGCAAAATACAGTTGCAAGTATAGAAAACTTCTGGAAGAACCTCATGTTGATCAGGATCAAACACAGGAATGGTTAAGGAGAGGCAAATTCAAACCAAGAGATGAAAGGTTAATACTAGTGGCCCAAGATAATGGGCTAAGTACACATTAGTTTACAAAGTCCATTGAACATGTGGGAGAAACAGACAAATGTAGGTCTGTAAAACACAATTGGAAAAAGTTGCACACCTCGTTGCTGGTTGTGACATAATAAAGGCAGAAGGACTGTATACTGAAAGGCATAAGAATGTAGCAAGACTGTTGCACTGGGTATTGTGCAAACATTATGGTACTGAAATGGCTGAAAAACAGATAAGCCACAAAGCATCATAGAAAATTATGTGGTCTACATCACATGGGATCACTCATTGCCAACAGTTCAAAAGGTAGAGGCTAGAAAACTGGCTATAGTGGTCCACGAAAAGAAGACAAAAGTAGCACTGATTATTGAAATTGCCACACCCAGTGACTACAGTGTCTTGCATACACAGAGACACAAAGTCATAAAATAGAGTCTATATTACCTTATCGAAAATTAATTTAATCGAACGGCAATTTACACTGAAATACCATTCATCGAGCTGTTTATAGTGAGATCGCAGTACAGAGAAGATTGGAAAATTTGCCCTTTTCCTCACTGTAGTGTGATCTCAGAGTTGGTATATATAATTAGTGGGGGTGGGGTGCAGCCCCCCACAAGAGCGAAGTCAATAAACGACATTTTCGATATAAGTGCCATTTGATTAAATTACATTTTGATTATGTAATATAGACCCATAAAATATAAGGATTTGCAGGCAGAAATGAGAGCAATGTGGAAGAAAGATACCCAGACAGTTCCAATAGTAGTAGGAGCAATGGGTCTTATAAAAAAGAATCTAAATATCATACTTAGATATGTTACCAATACATGTAACCCCATACAAATTGCAAAAGGAGTAATTACTGGGCACACTGAGGGTGGTGCGAAGAGCACTTTTAGCTAACATCAAAGATTGAAATAATACTAATTTCATGAACTTTAATTGTACTTTGACTTAGGAATGGGGTCCATTCCCATCATGGTATTAGAAACCCAAAAGATTTGAAGAAATTAAAAAGAGAGAGAGACCATATGATGGCCTCCATGTTGTAGAAGGAAGTAACAGTCCACAAAAACTGATCGGCCAAAGAAAAGCCATAAAGACGATACAGTGGACTATTGAAGATAAGAAAGAAATTATGTATTGCTACTATTATGCAAAAAGCCCAGAATTTCCAGATACAAGGTATATAAAAAGATTAAGAGAGAAATTAGAGAAAAGAAAAATATTTCCACAAGAAAAACTGTCAGAAGCCTCAAGTAAAAATTTGTGTTCATTAATACAACAGATTTGTGAAAAAACATTATACAGATCAAGAAACTCTGATCTGTTTGAAAAAAGAAGAATCTGAGGAAGTGCAAAAATATAAACAAAACCTAGACATTTTTGAAAAGTATAAAAAAAGAAATACGGACATAGGAAAGAAAGAGATTTGATATGGTGCTATATTTATGCAAGGTCAAAATTTATTTATTTATTTATTTTTATTTAACATTTGTTGACCGGGAATGTCCGACTAGGTTCCACAGAGCCTGTTTTCAGTGGAGGCCCGGGGAGAAATGCTCCAGATGCATGTCTTTGGAATGTGGGAGGAAACCGGAGTACCCGGAGGAAACCCACGCGAACACAGGGAGAACATGCAAACTCCACACAGAAGGCACCCCAGCCGAGAATCGAACCAGAGAACCTCTTGCTGTGAGGTGACAATGTTAACCACTGCACCACTGTGCCACCCAAAAGCCAAATTAATCAATACAAAAAAGGCAGCCACAAAGATATTTGAAGAGAAATACAGGCATCCAGATATGGAAGATTTCACAATAAAAAAATAATATCACAAAGAGGGAGTTTAGAAAAGAAGATTAGTAAAGTAGAAGTAAAAAAAAATTGAAGCTGAAGTTATGGAATGCCTGCGAAGTGAAGGATTTGGTGTTGAAGGTCCAACACAGGTTGCATCACAACATGATGGAATGAGTACCCAAAGTAAAGGGAACAGGAAGATCAGGAGACAACTGAAGAAGAAATATAGACATGGGAAAGAAAAATAGATTTATTATGGTGTAATATTTATGCAAAGGAGAAAGAAAAATTAATCAATATAAAAAGAGCAGCACCAAAGACATTTGAAGAGAAATACAGGCAAAGGAATCCAGACACCAAAAACTTTACAATACAAAAAAATAAGAAGACAAAGAGGAAAAGTAGAAAAGAAGATTAGGAATGGAGAAGTTAAAGAAATAGAAACTGAGGTTGTGGAGTACCTGCGAAGTGAAGGATTCAGTGTAGAAAATCTAACTCAGAAAGCACCACAGGATAGAGCAATAGACATCCAAATTAAGGAGAAACCAGTGGAATGGGAAGCAACTGGGCAGTTACCATATGAAGATATTTTGGAGTCTTCCACAGGAAACCAGTATAAATATTCACTTGAAGCTGGACGGCAAGGGAAGGAACAGGACACTGTGGCAACTCTGACGCAGTCAATGTTGAGGAGCGATAGGCCAGTGAGTTCCTATATGATTGAGCAACGGATGATATCGGATGAAATTGAAGAGAATGTGCCACACCAAGATGCTACAGAACTCACTATAGAATGCCCGCAGGAAATGGAGAACAAAAAATGTGACCTCAGTTTACAAGAAAATGAGCTAAGAGAAGAGGTGCTTGATTTAATAGAGATAGATATATTAAGATCAATGAAAGAAAGAGACTGTCGAAGGTCAATAAAATCCAAAAAGTCAGAAGTTTAATAAAACAATTGAACACAGTAATTAGGACTGTCCATAGAGATCCATGCGATATAACAGAAGTAAACAGGATATATTACTGTGCAGAAAAATTAATAACAGATAAAATTCTACCACAAGAACACAGGGTAGTAAAGGAAAGGAAGGGGAGAAATCTAATACCATCATGGAAATATTGAAAAGAGAAAACTATAAAGCAATTAAGACAAGTGTCACTGTTAAAAGAGTATAGAAGTGGGAACCGATCAACAAAAATACTCAGAAAGATAGATGTGATAAAAACAATGTGCAGTATTATGACAGATCAGTATCTATCTTGCACTATTGCAAATAATAAACTAAAAATCTTAGCATAGGCAGAAAAACATAGAAGATAAATATAACATAAAAGTACAAAATAAGCAATTTATTGATGACCCCCAAAGAGTTCTACAGAGAATTTGGAAACAAGGCAAAAGGAATTGAAAGACCATTCAAAAAAAGAAGAAATAAATACATTTTGGAGAAATATCTCTGAAGATCCTGTGGAACATAACAAAAATACTAAATGGATAGAAGAAGTAAAAGAAAGAATAAGAAGTTCAAAGGTACAGGATATGAAATGGGATGAAGTAACAGCCAGAGAAATTGAGATAAAGTTAAGAAAAGCCTCCAATTGGAAAACCTCAGGCCCAGATGCAGTACCTAACTTCTGGTTAAAAGTATTAACATCTTTGCACAAAGATTTAGCCATGAGCAAGATCTATTTATATGCGCACCCCGAATAGACACCAACCTGGTTAACAACAGGAAAAACAATGCTACTACTTAAAAGTGAACCTGCAAGTTATCCTAAAAATTATAGACTAATAGCTTGCCTTTCGATGATGTATAAACTATAGACCGTAATTGATGCTGACATAGTTTACAGTCATTTAGAAGAAAATTCAATCATGGCAATAGAACAAAAAGGTAATAAAAGAAAGTCATATGGAACAAAGGAGCATCTTATTTATTTATTATTTGTTTACTGGGAAAGTCCGACTTACAGCGAAGTCAATTTTCAGCGGAGGCCCGGGGAGAAATGCTCCAGACACATACATTTGTAACGTGGGAGGAAACCGGAGCACCTGGAGGAAACCCACACGAACACAGGGTGGACATGCAGACTCCACACAGAAGGCACCTCAGCTGAGAAATGAACCAGAGAGCCTCTTGTTATGAGGCGACAATGCTATCGCTGCACCACTGCACCATCCATCTGTTACTAAAGTCATAATGGAGAACCGCAAAAAAGGGAAGAACCTAAGTATGGCATGGATTGCCTACAAAAAAGCATTTGATAGTAAAATAGTGCTTAAAAATTGTATAAGATACACTCTACACTGATTGATTATATTACAGAGACCATGAAACAGTGGCAGATCACTTTGCAATTAAGCCATGATAAAGGGCAAATTATTATTCCCGGGATAAAAATTCAAAGGGGGATATTCCAGGGTGACTCCCTGTCAACTCTACTATTCTGTCTTGCCCTTAACCCATTAAGCTGTCTACTTAACAGATTAGATCCAAAACAAGCACCCACTGTAATAATGGAACCAAAAAAGCAACAGTAGAATACAACCACGTTGAGAAAAGCTTTTAATACAAAATGCAGCAGCATAGCTTTCGGGTCTACACCCTTCCTCAATGCTAAATACAAAATCAAAAACACATGAGTTAATGTTTAAATAGGAGCCAAGAAAAGTCATGTGATCGCAGCCAGACGATCAAATGACAACAAAATATAAAATCACAAACAGGTTATTTTAAAAAATACAAAATTTAAAAGTAACATAGATGGATTTTGAGGCTAGCTGCTGATCATCCACCTGGCCTTAATACTGCTGTTACCTTAAAGCCCATTCTACTGAGGCTACAGCAGAGTAAATTTTGATTTAAAACAATTTCTATATGTGTCCCTTAACAATATTTTTATGTGTGTTTTATTTTTATTTTTTATATGTGCTTTTATGTTACTTTTAAATTTTGTATTTTTTAAAATAACATGTTTGTGATTTTATATGTTGTTGTCATTTGATCGGCTGGCTGCGATCACATGACTTTTCTCAACGTGGTTGTATTCTACTTAACAGATTAGACCATAGCTATAATCTAACTCTCATCTTCTCTTTGTCGATGATTTAAAACTGTATAGCTCATCAAATAAGGAACTGAAAGCACAACTTTTTCAGATGATATAAGAATGTCATTTGGTCTTGATAAATGTGCAAAAGCAACCTTTAAAGCAGGAAAGCTGCAGCACCAAGAAAATATCAGTCTGGGACAGGAATGTGATATAAAGGAACTTGAGCAAGAGGGAGTGTATAAATATTTGGGAATTGATGAAGGATCAACAATAACACATGAACAAATGTGAATAAAACTTATTAAGAAATATTTTAGAAGACTTAAATTAATCCTGAAAACAGCGTTGACATCTAGGAACAAAATTCAAGCAATAAACCAATTTGCTCTTCCTGTCCTAACTTACAGTTTTGGAGTGATTGATTGGCCCCAAAATGTGTTGGATAGATTAGACAGGAAAACAAGAAGGATGCTTCATGCTCACCAGATGATTTATAAAAATCACTGCATACCAACATTATATATTCCCCATTCCGAAGGAGGTATGAGCCTGCTTGAAATTGATTACATGTATAGATATGCAATTGTGGGACTGCACACATCTGCTGACCTCACAACATCCAAACATAGTGAAAGTTTTGAAACATGAGGAGAATAAATCTAAGATGACTTCACTGCTGGAAACATCAGCCACAAAGCATCATAGAAAATGATGAAGTCTACATCACATGGGATCACCCATTACCAACAGTTCAAAAGACAGATTTGAGAAAACCATGTACAGTGGTCCATGAAAAGAAGACAAAAGTAGCATTGATCATTGAAATCGCTACACCCATTGACTATAGTGTCTTGCTTACAGAGAGACATAAAGTCATAAAATATCAGGATTTGCAGGCAGAAATGAGAGCAATGTGGAAGAAAGATACCCAAACGGTTCCAATAATAGCAGGAGCAACAGGTCTTATAAATAAGAATCTACAGTCGTATTTAGATATGTTACCAATAAATGTAATGCCATACGAACTGCAGAAGGAGTTATTACTGGGCACATTGTGGGTGCTGCAAAGCGCACTTTTGGCCAACATCAAAGAGTGAAACAATACTAATTTCATAAACTTTAGTCGTACTTTGATTGAGGAATGAGGTCCATTCCCATCATGGTATTAGAAACGCAAAAGACTTGGAGAAATTAAAAAAGGGAGAAGACCATATGATATAACTTTTTCGGGTTAGTTAGTAACAAAACATACTATGAGAAGGCTGATGCAAAAGATGTAACTAGGTGCAGCAGAACATGTGAACGGGTCAGAAAGCAGGTAAGTCTTTAGGCAAAGCCAAGGCATCCTTAGTTGTCCTTATTTGACCATGAAGAATCATTTTAAAGGCTAGCCTTCTATACTATGGGTTCAATGAATAATATGAGTACTGCAAGTGAAGTATTTATACTGGTATTATGTTTGTGGGTACTCTGAAACTGTTATCTTCATGCTAAAATGCAGTTAGTCCTTTACTGGGACTGCTTAATAAAGTAGGTTTTCCAAGGGAGGTTTTAACATACAAAGGTCCCATCTTTGTATCTGAACTGTTGATATATGTGAGGAAAAGTATGAACACCTCAAAAGTAAAGTACCATTTAGAAATGAATGGTCTAGCAGTTAGTGCAGAGGATTTAGGCTATGAGCTGTTGATTATATCCCTCCTATAGTTCAAGGTTTGATATGTCTCTGAGCAAGTTATTTACCAGTGTTCTGGAGCAACTGGGAAACTATACTAGGCTCCTCTGTAGTATTTCTGACCAAATGTCTATTAACTATCTATGAATCTATATTTAGTATAACATTTTAATTCTACTTTTAAAATATGTTAATGACATATGTAACTCAAGGAGAGAGAATGGTACAAGGTCTTGCTCCATATTTTGTTTGCTTACAGGGAAACCATGCCTTATGTTCTTTTGGTTCTAATCTCTTGAAATGTTGTAAAAGATTCATTATGAATGGGAAATTTAAAGTTATTTTCAAGAAAAAATATGATATCATATATCATAAGCCCCAGGAAAAGACTTACAGAACTCAGTCAACTTACATAATAGCACTTATCTATTGCTCAACATCATCAAAAGGTTTGGTATGATCAGAAAATAAGGGATCAGTCATGTACTGTTGTTCAGCAGATGATTACATTCACTTCTTGTTTAGAAGAAAATAATTGAAGTTTTGACCAACTGGTAGAGGCAATGAATCTGATTTACTAGCAACTTGAGTTCAGAAACAGAGCTAAGTTTGTTGGAAGTATTGTCTGGTGTACAGGATGAAATGACCTATTGATGAGTTTGCCTATCCAGGGGAGAGGGGAGAGAGGGGAAGGTTTACTGCTGCCTGCATTATGTCTAGCAGAGAACATGGACACTGCAGACTGCCGTATGTAAAGAAAACAAGGTGACAGATGTCTGAAACATGATATGTAGGTGCAAGCATCATGTATGCATATTTATCCCTCTATCAGAAATCCTGACATGTTACCATGGAATGATAGCTTCCAGCATCTCTCTACCTCTGTCCAGCTGGGATTTAGTAGCCACAAGACTATACTCTTCTGAGAATTTGGAAGGTTTGTATGGAAAAGAGACATGTCTAGGATCTCCTGGAAAGCAGCCATTGAGATACATGGGAGGCCAGTAGAAACCTGGTGGAAAAAGCCAGATGCTCGGGAGCTGGATGAGGAATGGGGGAGGGTGTATAAACAAGAAAAAGACAAATTAAGTTACCTACTTGGTAGAAGTAGCTGCTATAATCTAGACGTGAAAATGTACTAAGTAAACATATTTAACTGTTACAATAGTTCAGCTGTTGTGGTTCTTTGCATAAATAGCAGTTTACAAATAGACAGTGAGTGGGCATGCTTAGTAGTATTTTTATGAGACAATCAGATGAAGGTTTATAGAGCAGTACAGAAAAATGACTTACATAAAACTGGAATAGATTAGTCACCATCCATTACTGAAATCAATTCTGAATATAGATTACCAGTACTTGTCAGATCACCAAAGCTGTCTAGCCTTCCATTTTGAATAGATCTGCAGAGAAATTATAAAGTAAATGCATAATTTATCTGAAAATGTGCTTTGCATATATGAATCTTTCCCCACGTAATACTATGAATCTGATAATTAATTCTTACAGAAAATTATTTGAAAATGTCAGTGTTTTTTCCCTAAAAATCTTATAAGCTAGTTATCTACCCCTCTCTTTGTGTCTGTAAAATGCATGGAAAAGTTGTTATGGAGCTTGAAGGTTGATTCACAGTGGCTGTAGAATCTTGAAGGAATAACTATCACCTGGAAGAATGTCAGAAATATCGTCACCACCAGCATTTCACTGAATGTCACTGATACAATATACTACCTAAAAGCATAACGTAGAAGTTATTATTGTGGCTTTGACAGGCTGTGCCTGCAAATTGTCTACTGTGACCGGCACACTACTCTGGTAAATAAACAAAATAAATTTGACCTTGGACATCCTTGGTTTTATAATATTTACTCCACAACGTGAGGTAAATTCAAGTGATTACCATTTGCACTATCAGTGAACTAACTGCAGGTTAATTAGTGTTGACAAAAGCAGATGTTGGCCCAACAAAATCAGTGAATCAAATGAATACCAAACCTAGTGTCACAGTATCCTTGGCGATGGAAGCGTTCTGGTTCATAAAGAGATTTTTTCCCCTCAAAAGATCACTTGTACTTGGAAATAGAAAGTGAAACTAGAAAGCATAAGAAAGTTTTTTTGAATTGATAGGATATTATGCCGCCATACTTCTCAACTGTTCAAATTTTTGTCTCACATTTTTTGTCCATTCCTCATAAAATCTGTGGTATTCTGGCAAAACATTGAGGACTGAGTTCACCACAGAATGACAGAAGTTTGAGTTTCAGACTTCATATCCTTCAGAAAATGCATGGCAACACAAAATCTTTTATTCTAGCAACTTTCTAAGTTTATAAAAACAATACTTAAAAATGTCCTTATTTTTGGGGTTTTTCCCCCCTCCCCCCACATTTTTGGCTTTGTCCAAATTTCTTGTGCTAAGAGGTTGAGAGATATGTATGTCCCTGTGTGAGACAGCACAGCTGTACTGGAGAACTTTATTTCCATCTGAAAGTGACTGAAAGCCTGAGAGGTGCTGTATCAGACTGCAGACCAATGAGTTTTGCTGAGAACCACTGATTTCAGGCCAGACTCAGAGGCACTTGGCAGCATAGCAGAGCCTGAATGTTATAAGTAAGTTGTAACACCTGGAAGTGTGGGTCGCTGAATAACTGAATGCATAATCACTTTTATTTGTGGAGTAAAAGAAATGGATGGAGTAGTGTGAAGCCATGGACCTCATGATGTAGAAACTGCTATATATATGGAAGTGCAGGATGTGTAACAAAGGTTTCTACCAGTTAACCTGAAATTATGCTATAAAAGAGCATACTCACAAGTACATTTAGTATACTAAAGAAGAGAATGCACATTCACAGTTGTGATATGTATTACTGAAAGCATTAAAAATAACAGAAGAATTAAAACGACACAGATAACACAGAAGGTACTTTACATATATGCACATGCATCCGTTATTAATGTCACATAATGTTTAAATGCCTTATTAATGCAGCATACAAATCACATAAAGGCAGATCAGCTGTCACAAAAGTACGTAACTACATGATTTTCATTAAATGTGACACATCGTCGTTTAACAACTCATCACAGCATATCCCCACGGACATAAGCATAAAGACAAATGCACCTGGGAAATACCAACAATCAAACAGCAAATGCCATGCCAAGACCAAATAACTAAGCAGATATTTTTTATGAGTCCCTCTTGTACTGGAGCACAATGTCCAGCTTGTCCTCCTAGATTATGGTCATACTTGTTTGCTCCAGAAACCTCTCTCTATTAAAGCTGGCTGGGAAGATGGATTAACTCCTGTTGTTGTGTTATCCTTTGCACTTCATAGATTTTTTTTTTGTATGCATCCTACCCCCTCCCAAAGAGAATAACAAGCACACTACAACCTTCAGTAAGAGGGCCCAAAATAAAAAAAAAAGCAGTACCGCCTGTCTTAATTCTGAATGAGAGTGTATGCACTCGTGCACCTCGTAGCACCTTACTTATGTGAGCTAATCTTAAACCTAATCTTAACCCTACAAGTTATGTTACATAACACCCTCTCCCTATCAGTATCACTACACAAGACATTCACACACATACTACAAACATACAGTACACACCCATAACACATCTGTCCCTTTCCGTAGCCCCTGCTCAATCCTAATCCACATACACTTGCACACATACATACCTATTTTAACCTTTACTTTAACTCTAACTTGCATATACTCACACATACACACACAGCCTGAAGGTCAAACATTTGTTATGACTTTATGTTTTGGCATTTTGCTCATTCACACTACTGCCTGACAATATTTGGAAGTTGCAGTTCTGCCTGCCAGTAGATCCCATCTGATCTTTTGAGAGGCAACCTCATGTCACAGTTCCACCTACTACACCTAGTCCCATCACTGGAAATTCCACCTTTCTTCACTTAGTGGTCACCAATATCCCAAACAAATGCAACAACACAACCATCTGCCCAAATTCATTAAGGGACCACTGTTCTGTTCTCTGAACATGATCACTAAATGGAAAAAAAGCTATCCTCTGCCATCATAATCAAGGGAAGAAGTTTCTGTTGATGACTAGACACATGGCTTCTACTAAAAGTTGTCAGACTCGACTGGAATGCTGTCTACCAAGAAAAAGAAATATAATAAATGCATTCAACCTACTGTATAATATAAACAGTTTCCTAACCTAGTCTGGATGATTTTTAAAGAGTTAACAGGGTTCAGTTAGTCAGGTAGTGACATTACAAAAATCATCTCCTTCCACTGTCCCAGTAAACAATAAGAAATATTACATAATCAGTTTTCATAGGTTCATATGTAAATACCAGGCAATCAGTCTGCAGACCATTTCAAACCTAGCCAAAAAACCCTATTCAAAATTTCCCTCTAACCTCAAGGAGGGCAAGACAAGAGAGACCGAGAGAAAATTTGAAGCTGCCCATCTAATTATCTAGGTTTACCATGAAGGTGGTAAGGGTCTATCCACGGTGGTACAGCAGTAGCATTGTTACCTCACAGCAAGAGGCTCTCCTGTTTGATTCTTGGCTGGAGTGCCTTCTGTGTGGAGTCTGCATGTCCTCCCCGTGGTCGAGTGGCCTCCAAAAAACATGCGTGAATGGGCGTGCCTTCGCTGAAAGTTGGGCATCAGGCTGGCAACTCGGCACCATAAAAATCAACTGCCAATCATTAGCAGACCGGAGTTCCACTGTGGTGACCCCTAACCGGGAAAAGCCGAAAGGACAAACAAAACCATGAAGGTGGTAAGGGTGCTACTCTGCTTGACATGTAGTGGAAGTTTGTTTCAGAGGTGAGGGATACACTGGCATATGAATCTATCATGCCATGTCTTATTTTCTGGTGAAGGTTTAGTTCCTTTAACATAGTATTTAATATACCATTAGTTCTGTGAAGCAATAGGGCATCAAATAGGGATGGATCTTTCAGGACATGAAATACTAGACAAAGGTCTCCATGGAGTAGTCTGTAAGAGACTGAGTACAGACAAAGGTTGTCAGCCTCTCCTGATAACTAAGATTTTTGAGACCACTGATCTATATAGTTATGAATCTCTGAAATCTCTCAAGTTGTGTGATATGTTTAGGTAAATATATGCTAAAAGTTGCATTATATTTAATAATGAGCATGAAAAGATATAAGTAAATGGGAATTGAGATTTCTTTAGATCTAGTGGAGATGCCTTTGGAAATTAGATGGGCCAGATAAAAGGCTTTCCGAACTACTATGGAGACATGCTGGTCAAATCATAAGGAATTATCCCGGGAACTACCGCTCCATCAGTCTGATGAGCCTGATCTGCAAGACCATGGAAAGTATTATCATGGAACTTATAAACAAAGACATTGGCAATCTTAAAACACTGGACCCCACCCAGTTTGGGTTCATGAAGGGCTGATCTTGTCTCCTGAACCTGATTAACTTCTTCAAATCAGTCTCCAGAGCCGTGGACAAGGGTAAGGCAGTCTGCACAGCCTATCTGGACCTCGTCAAGGCCTTTGACACCATCCCTCACTCTGGAATCATAGATAAATTTACTAAGCTGTACATTAATCCCTATGTCACTGGATGGGTTGCCAACTGGCTTACTGACAGAACCCACACTGTAAAAGTAGCTGACTCCAAATCCAGCTCCAGACAAGTGACAAGTGGAGTACCTCAGGGCTCGCTCCTGGGACCTCTCTTGTTTGACATCTACTTCTCTGAAGTACATGCCAACACTAAGGGACTCTGGCTAACAAAGTTTGCAGATGACTGCAAACTGGGAGCCATTATTGAATCCCCAAATGATGTTGATACTCTACAAAAGGGCCTTACAGAAACAGATGCTTGGTGCCAGAGCCATGGGCTCAAGCTCAATGCCAAGAAATGTACAGTTATCCCCTTTGGGGAAAAAACATGTATCCGTGAATTACCACATAGGTGGCAGTACACTAAACACCGAAAGTGTGATAAGAGACTTAGGGACACAGGTGGACAGTGGTCTCACCTTCAATAACCACATTGCCGCAACAGTCAGGAAATCCTTCGATACGGCACACCTCATCACTAAGGGCTTTTCATCCAGAAAAAAGGAGATCATTGTCCCACTGTACTCATCCCTCATTAGACCCATTATAGAATACAATGCTCCATTTGGTTTGTACCTCTCAAGACAGCTGCAACAACTGGAAGGCCACAGAAGGAAGAAACTGTTGCAAAAGAGAGTAAAATCCCATGAGTGGAGGAGCTCCCTGGTCAGCCTCAGTAAGAAGCTGAGATCCCTTATAAGATCCTCCAAAGCTAGCTACGAAAATAAAATTGCCACTAATTCTAAGGACAACCACAAAGCATTCTATAGCTATGTGAAGAATCTCAATGGCAACACCCAGATCTGCTCTGAGTTACAGCACAAAGGCATGAAAATTACAGAACCAACTGATATTGCCAACATCCTGGCAGATACCCCCCCCTAAAGGGCCCATATCTATACAGGAAGAATGCAGAGTCCCTGTAATCACAACTACGTAGGTGAAAGCTGCACTCTCTAAAGCCAAAAACACAACATCCATGGGACCGGACAACATCCCAGGCTGCGTTTTACACAAACTTCAGAATGAACTGGCTCCCCACTTAAGCACCATGTTCAATAATAGCCTCACATCAGGCTTTGTGCCCACTGAATGGTGCACAGCAACAGTTAACATACTCCACAAAGGGGGAGCCACCACTGATCCCGGGAACTATAGACCTATTAGCCTGACGAGCCTGGTCTGCAAAGCCATGGAACATATCATCATGGAACTCATAAACAAAGACATTGGTAACCTCCAAACTCTGGATCCCACCCAGTTCGGGTTTGTGAAAGGCAGATCATGCCTCCTGAACCTGATCGACTTCTTTGAGGCAGTCCCCAAAGCCGTAGATGAGGGTAAAGTGGTTCACACAGCCTATCTTGACCTCGCCAATGCTTTCAACACCATCCCCCATTCTGGAATTATAGCTAAACTCAATAAACTAGGCATAAGTCCCTACGTCACAAGATGGGTTGCCAACTGGCTCACTGACAGAACCCACACTGTAAAAGTTGCAGACTCCAAATCTGACCTCAAACCAGTGACAAGTGGAGTACCACAGGGTCCGTCTTGGGACCGCTCCTGTTTGGTATCTACTTCTCTGAAGTACAGGCTAACACATAAGGCCTCTGGCTAACGAAGTTTGCAATTGACTGCAAACTAGGAGCCATAGTCAAGTCCCCAAATGATGTGAACATCCTACAGAAGGGCCTCTCTGAGACAGATGCCTGGTGTCAGAGCCATGGCCTCAAGCTCAATGCCAAAAAGTGCAGTGTCATCCCCTTTGGTAAAAACTCTGTACCCATGAACTACCACATAGGCAGCAATCTACTTAACACCAAATGCGTGATAAGAAACCTTGGGACCCAGGTGGATAGTAGTCTCTCCTTTGATAGTCACATCGCCACAGTAGTCAGGAAGTCCTTCTACGTGGCACACCTCATCATAAAAGGGATCTCATCCAGGAAAAAAGAGGTCATCGTTACCCTCTACTCATCACTCAGACCCATTATAGAGTACAACGCCCCTTTTGGAATGTACCTCACAAGCCATCTGCAGTGCTGGAAAGGCCACAGAAGTACCTTACAAAGAGGATTACTGGACTCAAACAAATGCCCTACACTGACCACCTCAAAAAACTCCAGCTTTACTCCATAGCATATCGCCTACTCAGAGGTCATCTCTGCCTAACATATAAAGCTATGTCAAACCCAGAGCTATTGGACATGCTACACCTAAAGAAACCCCAATCCCTCTGAGCTACATGCTCTAGGGACCTAAACCTTGTCACCACAATAAACAGGACATGCTGGAGGGATAGATTCCTTTCCCAGAGACTTCCCATACTCTGGAACAGGCTACCCATCTATGTCAAGCAAAGTTCTTCATTAGCACTCTTCAAGAAGAATCTTGATGAGTGGATGGGAAATAGGAAATACACCCCGGGGATCACTTCTGTGTCTCTGCTCGCCAGTGGCACAGGAAAATAACTTTCTTGGGTGGTGTAAGCCAGGGAACCTTATTGGCTAGGCTTGCGTAGGCCCTTGGGCCGATAGCCTAGTACTTACCTATGAACCTATGAGAAATACCTCACTAAAAGAATCACAGGCCTAAAGCAGATGCCCTATGCTGACCGCCTTAAAAACTCCAGCTATACTGTCACATATCATCTACTCTGAGGTGATCTCTGCTTAACATACAAGGCCATGTTAAACCCAGAGCTGTTGGACATGCTACACTTAAAGAAATCCCAATCCCTCAGAGTCACACGCTCCAGGGATCTAAACCTTGTCATCACAATAAACGAAACATGCTGGAGGGATAGGTTCCTGACCCAGAGACTCCCCAGACTCTGGAATAGACTGTCCATACATGTCAAGTAGAGCACCTCTTTGGCCCTCTTCAAAAAGAACCTTGATGATTGGATGGGAGAAAGGAAATTCACCCCAAGGATCACGTCAGTCGTCCTGCTAGACAAGGGTCCAGAGAAGTAAATAGTGTGGGAAGAAATAGCCAGGGAATTGTTATGGCTAGGCTTGTATAGGCCCTAGGGCCGATAGCCTAGTACCAACCTATGAACCTAATTATCAACAAGAGTACCCAGATCCCTTATAACAGTGTCTGATTGGAGGGGTGCATCTTCTATACAGTAAGTGAAACTGTTTTACTAAAATGAACTATGCTACAGTTTTTACATTTAATTTGAGACGTTTGTCCTTGTTTTGTAAATTTTGTAAATTGTTAACATACAGTAAGCCAGTATGAGCCAGTTGAAGATTGAATAACAACACTCATTTTATAGTCATCCACAAACTTAGTTAACCATTAGCCAAAAGTGCTGGCCTGAAGGTTTGAGAAATATATACCAAATAGGAGAGTGACAAGTGAGCCCTGTGTACACCACTAGTAATTCTTTTGCTTTCAGAAGTGGCACCTGATACTCTAACCACATGGGTCCTGTCAGACAACCAGTTAGCTATCCATTGCAGAATATAAGGATTTATATTCAGATCTAGAAGTCTATCAATAATGCTTGCATAGGGAATTGTGTCAAAGGCCCTGGTCAGGTCTAGATGTGCAGTATGCACTGTATAACCTCTATCCACTGCTTCAGTTACTTTTTCAAAGAAATTAATGAGGTTAAAGAGGATCGTCCTTTGATAAAGCCAAATTGATGCGGCTCTAGAGTTGAGAAATTTTCAGTGTCCAGATTAATGAAGTCTGAAATACTCTTGAGACTAATGAGACTAATTGGTCTACAGTTACCAGGACCCATAGTTGGGCCACCCTTGTGTAATGGGATTATTTATTTATTTATTTATTTATTTTACATTTGTTTACTGGGAATACCTGACTGGGCCAGATGACCCCTTTTCAGCGAAGGCTCAGGGAGAAAAGCTTCATTACAAAGAAAGTAAAATACATTGAAAAAAAAACATTACATACCATAGAATAAAAAAAGTTACAGAACATAGATACATACACAAAAAAATGACATAACAGATCAAAGCCTAAAAAGCTCTGATTACAGAGAAAAAAAAACACCTTTACTTATTCGCAGTTGTGTATGTTAAGGCAATACTGGGGTGGAGAGAACAAGTGGAAGTGCAGGAAGCTTGAGATAGTTGGAGTGAAGTCTGAGCTGGTAGGAAGCATGTGTTGTTGTAGGAAGCATGTGATTACAATAGCTGATTGCCGGGCTTCAGAAATGTAACCAGTGGAGATGTGTAGATTAAGGAATTTAAATAGGGGTTCAGAAAGACCACATTTGGCACTGATAATCAGGCAACCTGGTATGTTGTCAAGCTCCATCGATGAAGTATTCTTAGTTTTTGAAAGGGCTGAGAAAATATATTGCATAGTAATTAAAGGGGGTTGGCTGAAATTGTGGAACCTGTAGGATAGCTACAACTGTGGGAGTAGTAAAATTTGCACTAAATTTGTTAGCTATAGGATTAGCTATTTTCTTTGGGTCAATGAGAGTAGTATTATTGTGGACTAGCTTTGAACATTTATGGGTGTTAGTTCTTAATTTCCTTACACGATTAAAGACAGATTTGCAGTTATTTTGGTTTTAGTGGCTATTTTTTTTAAGTTCAGGGTTAGTGCTAGTATTTTTGGGGCCCCCAGAAAGTTTAAAGTTGGGGCCCTACCCAGGAGAATATAAAGCGTGACCATGTTGCTGTCACGCCCCCTTCCTGTCAACCTCATCAAGCACCATTTAACAAAACAATCATTATAGTGTACTACATTCAGACCATTAGGAATTGAAGTGCCAGGGTACACACACACTGACTGGCATTTAGTACCAATGTTACATTATGACAAGCCCCTGTACCTTGAAGTAAACAAACTAAAAAAATGATTTAAAGGTGTAACTGCTCAGGAAGGGGAAAACAGTGGAGGTGTCTTAATATTCATCCAGAAGAGGTTCTTATCAAGGCTCGTAAAGCATGATAATGCACTTGGGCTTCTTTACATCAGAAAGGTCACATGCCATATACTAGTTAGCTATAGAACACCTTCTGTGACAGAAGAAAGCTCCAACACTTATCTACAACAATTGGAAATCACTCAGTATTAAACTCAATACCATCTTCCTAGGTGATGTACGCTACCTGACTATAGACTGAGAAACCTACACCACCACTAGTGCACAAGCATACAGATTGATGGACTTTGTTAATACAAATGCCCTGGAACAATTAGTCGGAGTACCCTCTAAGGGAACAATATCTTGAAGCTTACTAATATGGAGACATCCTGCACCATCCCTTGTGTATCTTTGTCTCTTGTTAAGTCTGATCATAAGTGGTCGCCTTCAAAATAAAACTGAAACCAGAGACCCCTGCCACCAAAGGTTTCTTTACTCTTAAGACAAACTACTTACTCCTAAGTGATACACCGGCAAGCTACAAATCCTACCAAACCCAGGTAACTCCCATCCATGAAAATGTGGACCACCACACTATACCAGCATGTGAACAGCTGCTAGATACAGTAATAAATACCCTGTAGGACCAAGCTTAGGTCAAACCTTAGAAACAAATCCACTTGGTGGGACCATAATATCAAGCTTTGCAATAAAAGGAAGCTAGTTTTCACCAAAAGTTAGAAGAGAAATTCCCATAATAACAGAGTTATCATTGAAATAAACAAGCAGCTTAATAAGATCTACCAAAGCAAAGTCTAAGGCTAAAATAGCCGTCCAAGCCAAATACAATCACAAGGCCTTTTTAGTTACGTTTGTAATCTCAGAAGCACAGTACATCAATGCACTGAGCTGATTGTGAATCATGTTATCTGTACTGAGGTTGAAAATATAGCAAAGTTACTGGCTGATAACTTCAGCTCAGATTTACCCCTCTTTTCCCTCCATCCACCCCACAACATATATCTAAAACTGACCCACCTCAATCTATCACACAAGAACAAGTCCTGAAACTGCTATCAAAAGCTAAAACTACTGTATCAATAGTAATGTCTTTCGGCTTTTCTCGGTTAGGGGTCGCCACAGTGGAACGCCGGTCCGCTTATGATTGGCAGTAGATTTTTAGGGTGCTGAGGTGCCAGTCCGATGCCCAACCTTCAACGAAGGTACACCCATTCACGCATGCACCTACCTGCATGTCTTTAAACATCACTCGACCGCAGGGAGGACATGCAGACTCCACACAGAAGTTGATCCAGCTGAGAATCGAACGGAAGAACTTCTTGCTGTGAGGCAATAATGCTAACTACTGCATCAATGGTTACTGATAATATACTTGGATACATCTTAAATATCATGAAACGTGATCTAGCTCCCCCAACAACACTGTTCAACCTCAGCCTCCATAGAGCTTTTGTACAAAATGAATGGACAAGCAACAGTCATACCCCTGTGTAAGGGATAACCTTCACCAGAACCAGGGAATTACAGACCAATATGTCTGATCAGCCTCATATGCAAAGCCATGGAAAGGCTTATCATGGAACTAGTCACTAAGGACATAGGGAACCTCCAAACCCTAGACGTGTCTCAGTTTAGACTCGTCAAAGGCAGGTCATGCTTGCTCAGTCTGGTGAGCTTTGAAAACATCCCCAAAGCTATGGATCAAAGTAAAACAGTACATAATACATGCTTTGACCTGGAAAGGGATTCTGATACATATAAACTGTGAATAAACCCCTATGTCACACTCTTGATTGCCAACTGGCTCACAGATAGGATGCAGGAGATCAAATAGGATAAGCTAACTCCACAAAGAGGCCAGTCTTACAGTGAAGTCCACCAGGGTTTGGTGCTGAGACCTGCTTGTGGCACCTACTTCTGTAATGCTATAGGATTGTGGCTGACTAAGTTTTCAGATGACTGCAAACTAGGAGCTGTTATTGAAATCTCCAAATGACACAGGCATCCTACAGGAAGATTTGTCCCAAAGAAATAAGAAGTGCCAGAATGATACACTGAAACTAAATATTAAAATATGCATTATCATATCCTTGGGGAAGTTTTCCACCCAGAGGAATTAATACACTGACAATACACCCCTAAGAACTGACCCTGTTCGAGATTTGGGAACTTATGTGAGCAGTGATCTAACTTTTGATCAACACTGTCATAAGAAAGTCCTTCTATATTGCCCAACTTATAAACAAAGGGATTGCAGCTATACCTGGAGATGTCATTGCCCTGGCTTATTCAGTCCTCATTAGGCAAGTCATGGAGTATATTGCCTTCTTTGGCATATATCTGTTCAGATACATGAAACAATTGAAACACCAACAGATACCTTACTAAAAGGATACAAGGCCAAAGCAATATGCTCCATATACACTACCTCAGAGTCCTGTCATTATGCTCTGTATCTTACAGACTTCTAAGAGGTGACCTGTGTCTGGCATTCAGGGCATTCCCCAATCCAATACTTTTAGACCTACTGCATGTCAGCAAGTTATGTGGCATCAGAAATACTTGGTCCATGCATGTAAATCTCTTCTGCAAAATCAACAGCATGGATTGGAGGGAAAGGTATGTCTCACAGTGTGTACACTAATTTGGAGCAGACTTTCCATCAACTTAAAAAAATATCTTCTCGTACATATTCAAGCGCAACTTAGATCTATGGATTGGTAATAGAAAAATTTCTCCTGGACTGCCACCCTGAGCTATTAATGGATACAACCAGCTCCTAAATGCTTTATCCCAGGCATGGATCCCTTCAAATTATCTATGTTAGGATCTCATTTATTCTCATGAGAGGTAATATAGAGTTATCAAATATGGGATGAGTAAAGTCAATCTAATATCAAACCAGATAGGGTAATACAAGCAGCAAAAAATAAATTGGCTAGGCTTAAAATGACCCACAAGGGCAGCTAGCCTAGTACTTATCTATGAGCCTATACATTTCTTGAATCCTTTATATTCAGCTCTAAGTAACCATTTGTAGTATAGATAGATATTTACAGGTTTTGAATAGTTTGTTGCTTCTTTATAAAAACATTGTGAACACTTGAGTTGAGTTGGGACAAGTGAGTAAATGTCTTCTTTTAATCAGGCAGTGCATTAGTTTATAATAAAGAATGCTTTCACTTTCAGGAATAATTGTCATTGACATTATATGAGAGTTACACATTCCGTGGACCTGAACCTTATTTGTGACTCTAGCAGAAATTGCTGGAGGGACAGATTCATATTCCAAAGGCTACCTCGTCTGTAGAATAAACTTGCTGTCTTTGTAAAACAAAGCCCGTCCCTCTCTCTTCAAAAATAATTTGGATAAGTGGATGGGGAACCATAAATTCATTCCTGGGGTACTGCTCATGTCCTTTATGGACAGAGGCAGTTTGTAAAATGACTTAGGGCTCCAACACCCCAAAACCCACTACCCTGATACTATCCCATCCCATATTTGGGAAATTAAGATATAATATTGTCATATCCTGGATATTATTGTCTAGGCATGTAATGGCTCTTGTGGCATTAGTCTGGTTATCACCTATGATACTATGAACATGTGGAGATCACACTAAGCATACATACCCTAACCTGTGTCTTACAACTGTATTAGACAGTGACTTTAGTAACAGATTGTCTTTTGTTCTTCTAAATTGTCAATATAGTAGGTTATTTTTTTAATTGACTAAAATATAAATGATTTGTTTTTGAAATTAAGCTACTTGCCAATATACTTAAGTCAGTGGGCACATTCACCTTCGTGATCTCTGGCTTTGCAGGTCTGTACCAGTTTATTATCTTTGACTGAATGTAATGAGGTAAGCTTTCACTGTATTATTAGAAATGTCATTTATGTTTGATGAAGTATGTAGTTACTGTAAGGAATATTGAAGGAGCAGTGTTTAATTTTTACTAGCAATCAGCTGAAGACATTTTTTATCATTTATATATTGTACTGTATTTGTTTAGCTAGGCATATTCAGATTGTATTAATAATGGAAAGGAAAGAGCCCTCTACTATTACTGTCAACTGCAGTGGTCTGTGAAAACTCTTCTCTTGATATGTTGTTTAATTTGAGTCTTCAGTATTCAGCATTTGAGACATAGATTATTATTCTAGCTAACCTTATATGGGTTGGATAATTTTTTTAGAAATATAAAGTGGTTAAAAATGATAAAAGGCTCAGTTAAATTCAGTACTCTCATAATAAAAAACTTTCTTTCATTTGTAAGACATGATTACACCCCAGTGTGGCCCTCTTGGTGATATGTGTTTCATATTTGATTTTAAATTTGCAAACACAAAATCCAGCATGTGTTTTAATCTAATACCAGAAGAATTACTCTCTGTGTAGCGTTTACCACATATAACATTTTCTTATGTAAATTCACAGTAGAGTGACAGGCTGGACATTATTACTAGTCTTAAAAAAAAAAAAAAGACAACTTACTTTGCTGGCTGCTGCAGCCAATCAGGTCCTTTGCTTTACTGAAGTGGACCTGACTGAGTGCAGCTTACAGCTCAGTAAAAAAAATGGAAAAAAGTTTGTGATCAAACAGTGATGTCACACAGCCATGTGAATGTCCACAAGGTGCCCTGCCAAGCAACAAACTGAGGGGACATCATAGCTGCTGCTTGGGGGCTCTCGTTCGCAGGGAGATAATTGGAGGCCCCAGCAGCTGCAGCTGTGGTGGGTGCCTAATTACTGGCTATGTTTATGTTCATACTCACCTTTGAACTTCCTAATGGTTCCCTTAAGCTTTGTTAGTTCGCTTAAGTGTGCTCTTAAGGTAGAACAAGACAGGTGGACTTGTCATAATGGTTAATATACACAAGGTAGAGAGTTTGATTCTATTCTTGGGTTATTGGCCAGGCTTAAAATTACTCTTTGGGGCAGCTAGCCTCATATTCATCTATGAACCTATGAGACCTCTTATAAGCTTTAAGCAGTTTCCTTCTCTTGTTATATGATTTATTTATAGGAGTATTGCACAGCAAAGATTTGTTTTTAAACTGCTCATAATGTTTGTTACAGATAGAGATTGCCTAATCAATACAATTATTTAAGTGAGAGTAGAAATCAGAGGGGTAAGTAGCAACTTTAGCAATAGGATCCTTCAGAGGAGGATTAGAACAGAATTTACTCATGTCATCAACTAACTGACATGATAAAAGGCTCAGTTAAATTCAGTACTCTCATAATAAAAAACTTTCTTTCATTTGTAAGACATGATTACACCCCAGTGTGGCCCTCTTGGTGATATGTCTTTTGAGAAGTCCCTAAATACAGAGCTATTTACAGGGGATGTACCACCAGCTTTAAAGGAAAAAGTCAGTAAAATATGCCTGATTTAATAAGACATGATAATACATATGGAGCTGTGCAGAAGCAGAAGTGGCTATATTTGTGAGGGCTAATGCAGGATATTAGGGCACCAGTAGGATGGTGAACTATTTGTGGAAGGGAATTAACATTTACAATGTTAAGGCAGAGCTGGGCATGTTGACTATTGGCAGTGTAGCTCAGCCAGTTTATTGATGGATAGTTGAATTCCACCAGTAGAAAGGTCTTGGGTTTAATGGGAATTTCAGCTAATGTGCTAAGAGGACATAGACAGTGTTCTATAGCTAGTTATGAAGTGGCAATTTGTCTTGTTTAGGGTGATTATGACTTCTAAGGGTTTACATGTGATGTCCCAAGCAATCTATCACAAGGTGATGATATCGTTATGGACACTAATACTCCCCCACATTTGCCAGTGAGTCTGAAGACATGATAGGCATTGTACCCAGGAATAGAGGGGTTGCTTTCATCACTCTGAAACCATGTTTCTGTAAGTATACATATATGAATATGTTCAAGTTTTAGGAAGGCCTCAATGTTTCCCAGCAGCACTAACACCAACACCCATACGACCTTTCTTAAACTCTTCTTTTATTTTAAAGCAGATACAGTTTGACGAGTTAGATATTAATTACAGAAACTATCAAAAGTACATCACTCTCCTGTAGCAACCCACACCCTACCTTCTTAAAAATGACAGCCTAAAATTTGCAAAACCTATAGGCCAGATCTACAGCCTCTCTTTGACTTCTGGCATAGTACCCCCTCAGTTTGAGCACATGGTTATTATCCCTGTCCTCAAACCCATATCTCCCACATCCCTCCAAGACTTCAGCCCTACTGTAAATGTCTTTTTCATAGCTAAAATGTTTGAAAATGTTGTCCACTAACATCACCTAGCTCATGCTAATAAGTATGACCTACTTGCAAAGTGGCAACATGTATACCAGAATGATCACAGCACAGTGTCTCGTATATATTCTGTTACATGCCATATAAATACCGTCACAAAGAAAAAGGCATACGTAGGAATAGAGTGGTCATAGACGTTAAAGAGCTTTAGAAATGGGCAACTACCACCTACTCATCTTTAAACCCGGTATCAGTTTGGAGACACTACTATAGCTAGGATTAACACCAGTTTATCAGATCACTCCTTCCTTGTTGTGTCAAAAACTGAGGTTTCTTGCTTTGGAACCTTCAAAGGAGGTGTCCTTAGGACACAGTGCTCGGTTCTCTCTTATTTGTTTCAGATCATTAATAAGCTTCCAGAAGCAATTACCCCTTCTTTTCCTTCCTTATCAGCTACTTTAATGACATCCTCATTCTAGTTTCGGGGAATAACTCAAGCATGCTTAAAGTCCAGTAAATGTAAACCTTAAACTATTTTTTCTGGCATGAGAAAAAAAAACAGTCTCATAATCAACACCTCCGAAACAACAGATGTGCTCTTTCATATCACACAAAAATTACAAAAGGCTAAAACTAACAATTATTGTCACAGTTAACAAAAAAGAAATAAATAAAATCCTGTCCTACACTATTTTTTGTCAGTGCAGTGTCATTGTACAACCTCATGCATTTATATGTACACGTTCTAAATTGTACTATACAACTATTGTTGCTACTTTTCTTATTCATTTAATGTCGTTCTCTTTACAAAATGTAAAAATATAAGGTCTAGCTAAAACAAAATGTACACTGATGTATTTTTTCACTTCACTTTCTCAAAATGACTACATAAGTTCATATATTCTATACAACATTGTAATTGCTGTTTTACTAGTGGGTCTGGTTGTAGTTGAAAAAGATCCATGGATTAGCCTACCTACCCAGTTAAATAAAACATTAAATAAAATGTATGGCAAAAGTAAATGAATGAAAATGTCAATTGCTATGTGTCACTGGGGACAAACCACCAACTATGCATACAGCTGTGAAGTGATATATAGCAATATATCAATAATATTGAAGAGCAACACTGTTCAAGCCAATTACAATAAACACTGCTCTGTCTTTGATATGCCAAGACAGCATTTATTCTTCCAAAATCACTATGGCTCACTTTGTTAATGTGATGGAGAACTACATTTTGACATAACTGAAGTATAAACATTCTTACTGTAACTATTGTAACAGCTAAAGCACTCCAGTAACAGCAGTGGATTACGTAAAGGGGCAACAAATAAATGTCCCAACATTTGTTTGTTCTGCCCTCCTCTGGGTTATTGATACGCAAAATATAAGAGCTAAGAATTCACCGAGAATGATGCCTCAATACAAACAGAAAATGATTGACTTTAAAAATTGGCTTAGTTTCCGGAGTCATTCCAAGGGGATCCAGTACCTGACAGCCTGGGAAAGACATGACTGACAGACCACAATGTTTTGCCAGAGATGGCCTGCATCTGTCTCCCTTAGGCTTCAGACTTCTGGCAAAGGCTCTTGCCTCCCCATAGTGCCTTTTTTAGACAATGCCATGAGGTCAAGACTACCAACATAAAAAGTTCTTCAAAATGCAAATTAAAGGTCATGCTGCTAAATGCTAGGAGTCTAAACAGGAAACTGCACTCATTGCAAGGATTCTTAACCTGGAAGATGCTGACATTTGTGCAGTCACAGAAACCTGGTTCAATGCTGCGGAGAGCATTCCAGCCATACCTGGTTACTCATCTTATCATACATTCAGACCCCAAACTGTGGGCAGCAAAGCAAAAGAAGGTGGAGTTGCAATATATACTAAAGACATACACACCTCCAGGCTGGTCAAACAGTATGACACACAGGAGACACACCAGCTGCAGTTAACCATTGACAAGACCTCTATTCAAATCACAGCTAGCTACAGGCCTGCAACTCTGACTCAAGATGGCCACTCCCCTTATCTGGACCTCTTCGAATCTATCAAGATTCAACCCTTTAACTTAATCCTGGGTGACTTTAACTATCCAACCATAGACTGGAAGAACTACTCACGTCAAAACACAAATGCAGAGATTCCTTGATTTCGTCAATGCAAATGCCTTGGACCAGTTGGTTGACATCCCCACAAGAGGTGATAATATCCTGGAATTGGTATTAACTAACATGAATAACCACTCCAGCATCCCTGCAACGTCATCTTCCCTGGAAAGACCGACCACAAAGAGATCACTTTTGAAGTCACCATCTCCCCTGACCCCCCCCCCCCCCCCACCGCTAGGGTCAAACAAAAAAAACTTACAACCTCTGAGGGAAGGTATAAACAGCTTCACAGCCCCCTCCCCCTCCATAGGAACTGGCATATATGTCCAAACCTACACTAAAGTATTATACGAGCATTTTTATAGCTGCATGGAATCAGGAATACCAGATAGGACAAAATCCTCCTCCTCAAGGAACAGCAAACCTGTCTGGTGGCCATCTGCAATAAATAAACTCTATAATAAAAGGAAAAAAAATTGCTGTCCAGGACCAAGAAGGAGGAGGTGCCTAATTAGAAGCAATCTCTTCTTAACCTGAACAAGCAAATAAGAGCACTAGTGAAAAACTCCAAAGGAAACTGGCCACATCTACTAAAGACAATCATAAGGCCTTCTTCATATATGTCCACAATCTCAAAGGAAGCACTCAGATCTGCTCAGAACTGGTGGTCAAGGATACCACATACACAAATGCCGTAGATATAGCCAACCTGCTGGTAGACAGGTTCAGTAAAAACTTCACCCCTCTATCCCCCCCATCAGCAAATCAGGACACCCCAGCACCTGCCCCCTTCCCTTATCTCTAGGGAGCAAGTCATCACTGCCCTCTCAAAGGCAAAAAAATGCAGGCTGCATGAAACCCGATAACATCTCAGGCTACATCTACATGAACTCAGGCAGGAACTTGCAGCACCATTAGGTACCCTATTCAACCAAAGCCTGAGTACTGGCTTTGTCCCAGTCAAGTGGAAGACAGACACTGTCATCCCTTTGTGCAAAGGTGGAGCATCTACCGATCCAGGAAATTACAGACCCATCAGCCTAACTAGCCTGATCTGCAAGGCCATGGAATGTATTATTAAGGACTTCATTAACAACGACATTGGCAACCTCCAAACACTTTATCTCACAAAGTTTGGTTTCATCAAGGGGCTGTCATGCCGGTTTAATTTGGTTGACCTCTTTGAGACAGTCACCAAAGCCATGGCTGAAGGGAAGATGATGCACACAGCCTACCCTGACCTGAACAAAGCCTTTGATACTATTCCCCACTCGGGTACAATAGATAAACTCTCTCAGCTAGGCATCAATCCATATGTTACCAGATGGATAGCAAACTGGCTCACTGATAGAACCCACCTAGTCAAAATAGGGGAAGCAACCTCAAGCAGTAGACCCATAACGAGGGGTATACCCAAGGGATCGGTCTTGGGGCCTCTGTTAATTGGGTTATACTTTTCTGAGGTGCAGGCCAAAACCAGTGGACTACGGCTGACCAAGTTTGCAGATGACTGCAAGCTGGGCACTGTCATCAATTCCCCTAGTGATGTGAACATCCTCCAAGAGAGTCTCACCCAAACAAATGACTGGTGCCAGAAACATGGCCTTAAACTGAATGCCAAAAAATGTATCATCATCCCCTTTGGGGAGAGTGATGTCCCCATAAATTATCACATTAATAATAAGATCCTAAGCATGCAATCAGTTGTGAGGGACATGGGCTTCCAGGTTGATAGCAAACTGACTTTTGACAACCATATTGCCTCTGTTGTACAGCAAGCTTTCTACATTGCCCACCTCATTAGTAAGGGTATTTTATCAAGGGACAAGGAGGTCATAACATCCCTGTATTCCTCCCTTATAAGACTCATTACTGAGTACAATGCCCCTTTTGGAATGTACCTCACAAAGCACATGCAGCAGCTGGAGACGCCACAGAGGTTCCTCTCCAGGAGAATCCAGGCCTCAAACATCTACCCTGCGCAGATAGGCTAAACGCCCTGTCTTTCTACTCAGTGTCATACAGACTCCTCAGAGGTGACCTCTGTCTGAATACAAAGCAATCTCAGACCCCTCCTTGATGGGACTGCTGCATATCTGCAAGTCAAGCTCCACTCAAATAACCCACAAGCGTGGCCTCAACCTGGTCTGTGACATCAATAGGACTTGTTGGTGGGACAGATTTGTGTCCCAGAGATTCGCCCTTCTGTGGAATAGACTCCCTCTCCATGTTAAGCAGAGCACCTTATTAACCATTTTTAAGCGCAACCTGTATAACTGGATGGGGAACAGAAAATACGCCCCTGGGATTCCACCTGTGTCCCTGCTAGACAGGAGCATTGGGTGCTGACTTGTCGGAACATGGGCTAAATTCTTGGCCAGGCTTGTAGGGGCACAGGGCCAATAGCCTAGTAACTTTCTATGATCCTATGATCCTATAAAAACTACATGAGAATCTAAGGCTAGGCTTCTTATGATCCTCAAAGATCATAGCCTAGTAAGTACCTATAAACCTGTGAATCCATAATACATCATGTTCATGATCTGCACAAGTATATATCTGTCATTGCAAAAGAAATTATGATTCAGAGACAACATTTGGGCACTGAGGTGGAATGCTGCAGACATGTTTTGGGAGGAACAGTACACTGCTCACAAAATCGACCACAGCACCTCCCCCACACCACCTAGTGCCCCCATCCCAGTCTACCTACACTATTTAGATTACTGGGAAAGTGCCCCTGCTATTGCAGCACCCTGGGCGGGCACCTAGTTGGCCTATTGCTAAGGCCAGCTATGAAGCTTGGCATGGAAAAAACAGCAGCTACATTGCTACACTTTCTCCACCCTATGTAACTAAAAACACCCCCTCCCAGTTTCTTTATTTATTCCAAGTAGTTTTTTTAAACTTTGTGCAACAGCATTTTTTTGTCCCCTATAAAGATTTTTGAGAATAAATGTTGCCATGATTTATGGTACCCATAACACAGTTCTGGGTGAAGCCTGATTTTTATTTACTAATTGTGTAGTACTCGTCATATAGTTTTTAATGAGATGGGGGCAGGACTGTAAGGGCTGCTATTTAAATATGTTGAGCTGTCATTTGTCTACAGGGAGGTCCATTATTTTCTCTAGCTAGCCTGAGCACTCTTTTTCTTCTTTGTTTCAGAACTAAAGCAAGAGTTTATAACTTATCTAAAGGATGTGCAGGTTTCTGCAGTCTTCATTGACTGCAGTCTTAAAGCACTTACTTCTTCCAAGGTCATCCTCAATAAAAAAAAAATCTGCTGTTATCCTTTCGCCTGTCTGATTTAAATATGGGGTAATAGGGGAATGCAGTTTCATATATATATATTTTTTTATTCCAAACTTGATTCAAAAAAAGAAGAAAAAAATACAAAACAGAGTGATAATTCTGAAATGAGTATAACAAGCTATACTCTTCTTTACTGGAAGCTGACAACTGTTACTACAATATCATTCCTGACAGTTTTTATTTCTTTTTGACAACAAACTGCCTGCTTACACGATTCTCAGCTGGGTTGCCTTCTGTGCAGCGTCTGCATGTCCTCCCTGTGTTCGTGTGGGTTTCCTCCAGGTGCTCCAGTTTCCTACCAAATTCCAAAGGCATGCAGTAGGTGGATTGGGCACTCTAAATTGACCATAGATGTCAGTTTGCATGTGAGTGTGTTGTATGGAAGAATGGTAGTGTCAGGGCTAGCCATTCGTCAGTGTAAATCTTGGCTCTAGATTATTGTCATTGTTGGTGACACCTCAACCCCATGTGTAAAAATAGAAAAAGGGGGTTGTGGATGGATGTTTGGACCACACTTTTCAACATTCACTAGCTAGATATTCAATAAGCCAGGGGTGTCAAACAGGTGGCCCTAGGGCCACATTCCTTCCCACCAAGGGATTTTATCTGGCTCTCGGTATGTCCAGTAACAAACTGTTTTGAATGGAGAGATACATGTTGACAACGTAATGTGGCCCTCCAAGCCTTGCTAAGTTTGGTAAGCGGCCTCTGAGCAAAAAAGATTGGACACCCCCTGTTCTAAGCCTTACTATGACATCTTAAATTATCTGGCATGGATACTGAGTCTGACTTGACCAGTATTATCCTGTTACTGATACATTCACCCTCCTTACTTTGCTGCATCTCCAAGTAACGACCTACATCATGTGATTCTTACATACTTCAGGTCTTCCTTTGGCTCATTTCCTGTCACCAGTCAAATATATCAGTATTCAAGCTAACCCACAGACTCAAGACAAACACACAGACACAGGCACACAAACACAGAGCTAGGCCACCATAGCAGCACAGAGTACGATTCTCGGTACATTAATGTTCGACATAATAGACTCAGGCCTACTGTTTTACAAAGCTATAGCA
Organism: Protopterus annectens; assembly: GCF_019279795.1. Taxonomy (NCBI): domain Eukaryota; kingdom Metazoa; phylum Chordata; order Ceratodontiformes; family Protopteridae; genus Protopterus; species Protopterus annectens. The sequence continues at coordinate 612,666,613 of NC_056747.1, forward strand.
GCTTTCTTTGTCCTTCAGTAGGCAGTGAAATGGGATGGCATACCTGAAACTGCAATATTCCTGAGACTGTAGTACTGCTATATAAATAACAATCAATGCCTTTGTAATTTTCACAGCTATAGAAAACCCAACTATTCTAATTACAAAGACATTCTGAGAGCCTGCCAAACCACATCAGTTTCTCACATTAGGAATGTGTTTCAAAGATAATTAGTGGCAATTTTCTGTTCTGCAATAACTAGAGGGAATGTTACCCTTAGGTGGTTTGACAGTGCAACGGGCATGCTGTCTGTACCTGCTGCACTTTGCCTTCTCATACAGTGATGGAAAGTATCCCCAACTATAAAGAGCAGTAAAAACATCTCTCTATACCAAAGCACTAGCACTGTGACCATTATTTAGGTTTGCTAACTGGGAAATTCTGTCTGGGCATAGCCCAAATTCAGCCGTGGCCCAGGCAGGCAGAAAAACCTCCTGAGAAATGAACAATTAACATGCAAATGATATTAATTTACAAGTGGAATAATGTTTAATGAGCTAACACATTGTGCAAAAAAAAAAATAAGTAACACGAAGGGAATGGCGCTGTGCTAGATGCTTGGTACACATTCTTGTAATGCTAGTAGGGGAAAAGATCGCTAACAGCACAGCTATAGCCTGTAGCTGTAACACTGCGGCATTAATGTTAAACAGCCACAGACACTGAATGCAGTAAGGATGCCAACACGTCAGTGAGATACCGAACACAGAAAAACATTCAGTGTAGAGAGCTAAATTACTATAACCATATATGAGACTGACAATGGGTTATAAACACCGAATCACTAGTGGCAAAACTGACAAAATTAACTTTGGATTCATTAAGATAATATATGTTTATTTACATATGAAACAAAGGATGCTTTCTTTATAGTAATACCAAGGATAAACCCTAACTGGTATGACATACACATAGTGCATAGGGAAGGCTAAAGTTGCAGGAGTCAAGGTGGTGTCATACTGTGACATAATACCCCAGTTACATGATGTTATTGCTGTAACTGCAGTCATAAAGTTTGCTCCATTCTTTTTCATTAATTAAATGCCTGAGTTCAGAAAAGGCTTTAAAAAATAACCTTATTGTAACTGTTTTGCACTGGAGTGCTACAAATACATATATCAACCATACCATAATTTGAACTCACTGGAGTGCTACAAATGAGACTTACGTATAATGCCATCAGTGTTGTCCACATGCTTTGGTAAATAGTGTGCGGAAAGGTCACTTTGCACAATTTCATCTGCTGTGGCTCTTGCCAGTGCTGCTGCTAGTAAGAAAGGGCAGTTGCTGAAGGGGAGAAGAAAAAGAAAATACAATTATGGATTAACTGCAACTATTAATCATATCATAAGCATAATAAAACATAATCTGTAAAAACGCTAACTATACAAAACACCTTCATAACTTCCCAGGACTGTTTTTTTTTTTATCTGTCATATTATAGAGGTCAGTATATCTACAGTCCATCCAAAATATGACATGTTTCATGCCTGCCTAGGGTTGTATCATGTCAGTTTACACATACAATGGACAAGAGATGCATATGTTATTACAGTACGTTATAACAATCCCCAGATGTTGGTTGCTCCATGAGGCTGATGTTCCATTTGATACAATTCTTATGAGTGAGTGTTTTCTCTGCATCACTTTTGTTGCCCCATGTACTTTCAGTTAATGGCCAGTCTATATTAATTGCTATAACAGCTAAAATTTAGAAGAAGAGGTGAGAGTCCTCTTTAGAAAATGGCCTTGCAAACAGAATAATCTGATCAGTTAAGGGGCAGAAACAACAGACTGATAATATCAAATAACACCTACTGCATTAAAACACCCGAAAACACAAGAATGTTTGCTAATAATGTATAATCTCTGCCATTCACTGACCCACAGGACTCATAAAATGAAATAAATCTATCTAGAAAAATAGACAATCAGATAAATCACCGGTATGTATATTTTAAATGTTACTTACAACCACCTGTTAAGTCTACCATTCACTGTAAATGTTTTGTTAAAATAAAGCAGGTTATAGAAGCAGTGGTCACTTCTGAGTTGTAAATTTCCAGGCTGTCAGTAAGTAAAAAGAAAATAGGACAGTAGCCTGAAAAAAGTAGCTAAGATGTGTGTATCGGAACAGTCCAGGACATGATAACCTTGATTAATATTGAAAGTCATTTTTATACTGGTAAGATAAATGGTCACAATTTCACACAACCAATGGAAAGTGCTTAAAGCACTATTCAGTAAACAAGTTAAGTGAACAGCTTAATAATTACCATAGCTTTCGAAATTAATAGGAAACAGTAGTTCGTAACATACCCTGATTTTCAACATGCAGTCTTTGAGTCCCCACCTTGTGTTCTAGTGACTACTGGCTTCACCCTCTGCCATGAAATCTTAAAATTAATATACATATATGTGTGTGTGTGTGTGTGTGTGTGTGTGTGTGTGTGTGTGTGTGTGTGTGTGTGTGTGTATATATACACACACACACACACACACACACACACACACACACACACACACACAATTCCACTAGTTGTTTTGATTTTTTTATTGACAGAAATGTGATCCAAAAACACTGAAACACAAAACACTGATGACACTGGAGCAAGGAATATGGTCCTGCCCACCACAGGAACCTTGCTAAAGCCCATCTGGGAGCTTTTGCTATTTTGAGTTACAATGTTTATTGGTGATATTGTGGGAATTGAACACAAATGAGATTTGCTTATATAAACACACACACACACACACATACATATATATATATATATATATATATATATATATATATATATATATAAAATGTGTTCATTGTAGTACAGACTGATACAGTTACCTAATCGTGCCATCTACGTTATTTTTTTTACTACTCACGAAAAAGTCCTCTTATATTATACTCATTTTTTTAACTTTTATTTATTTGGATTACTTTTTCTTATTCAATTCATTACATGTAGTAAGTAAGCTGTTTGTTTAAGTTGCCTACTTAATACTGCTTGCTCTTTCCATAGGTTCTTCTGATAGATTGTATTTCAGGTGTTTTTCCCTACTATTGATCTGGGGAGATTTTTAAGGGGTCAGGTAAGTTTGTGATATTATTTTGATAATGTGGTGAAGGTTATGTTAGGATTTGTTAGTTCGACAGTAATGTTTTTAGGCAGTTTAATACATTTTAGTTTGGTTATGTGGGATCAAGGCTGTTTTGCAAGAAATGTCATTTTACTATTGGCTATTAGCTTTCAATTTGGCTTTTATTGATTGTAGTTAATATATATTTTTAAAAAGTATGCATATGTCTTCTTTTTTGTTTAAGTTAATCATGGCTGCAATATGATTTTACAGTAGAGCTCCAGATTTTCTAAGTAACTATGACACATACAGAATTTGAATACATGTGTTGATGACATGAATAGTATTCACATAAATAAAAATATGACGTACATCCTCTGTCATTTTATTATACAGGGATGTGTAGGTATGTTATCTGTGAAACTCAAGGTATACATGGCAGTTGACCTTATATGACCTTATGATAATATGAATCTGTATTACAAATAAAGACCTTATATGACCTTATGATAATATGAATTTGTATTACAAATAAAGTTAAACCATCCTATTCAAATTCATCCTTTTTTTCAGGATCATTTAGTAATGCAGCCATTTCACAATTTAGTTAAGCAGGAAAAAACAAAATGCTTCTCTCTTGGTGCACAGTTAGGTTTGCATTACAGATTTTGCAATATGGAATTGCCCCAAGGCTTCCCATCTGTTCTGCTAGGGTATAAGCAGTGTGTGTGTATGTGTGTGTGTGTACACTGATGGTTATTAAACAGAGCTAAAAAATGAAAATCATCCTCTGAAACATCTACTTTCTAAAGAACATCCTCTAGTAGTATGAAAGATGGGAAGTCTGGAATTGTACCCTCACTGACAACACTCTGGATTTGTGAATATTATTTGTTTTCTGCATGGTTTATTGCTTATTAGCCAGGAAAAAAAAAAGAAATGTGACCAAAGACCCAATTAGTCATGCCCCTGTGATATTTCAGCATTTAAATTACTGACAGCATTTATGTCTATTATAAAGACATTTTCAGGGAAGAGATTAGTTTTAAGATGAATTTCAAAATGAGGGTTAGCTGCCAGTATGTATCTGGTTCCATTGCAATGGTAGTCCAGTATGCACAATATGCACCTGAAGTATAAATAGTTAGTGATACATTTAAGTGATTAGTGTTTTCTGATTCAGATATCCATTTTGCCAATATTAAAGCATTAACACTGTTATGTCAGGCAAACATCCAAGGAATATGGTTTTAAATTAGTCCACTGTTAGTGCGTTTCTTACTATGCAGGAAAGATGGGTCTATATTATATATTCGAAGCTTCAAAATTTCGAACCACATATGTTCGACAACATCTGAATGAAACTTGAATCTTTGAAAATATAATAAAAACTTAAAAAAAAAAAGACACTTACCTTAATGCTCTGAGCAGGGGGCAAGCCCCCCTGTATCCCCCACACCCCCCTACTTAAATATACCAACTCCGAGACCACACTTCAGTGCAGAAAAGGGAAATTTTCCCATTCTGTGTGTACTGAGCCATTGCCTTTCACCTTCGGACTTTTCAAAGTTCGATCATATGGTGTCGACCATATGACATTCGAACTTTGAAATGTTCGATAATTTAATAGGGACCTGGAAAGATTATATGACACAGGATTGATGGAACTTAAATCAATTTCCATTCCATCAATCACATAACATTAAAGCCCATGTCACTGGTTGGTCTAATGGGGGGTTGGTTTAATGGTTAAGGTATTTACCTCAGACACAAAGTACAGGGTTTGAATCTTACTTTCCCCATCCATGTGAAGCAGAGTTGCTTACTAATCCAATTCAAGTGTAACTTGGACAATTGGATGGGGAACAGAAAATTCATCCCTGGTTTGGCACCTATGATTCTAATGGACACAGGTAGCCTGTAAATGATTCATCTCCCAAGCCCTTGCTTGTAAATGATTCATCTCCCAAAACCATGCTTACATTTATCAAGGGTAGCAGAACTTGTCAGAGATTTTGGGATACATGGCTAGACTTGAAAAGGCCTTTGTGATCATTAGCCTAGTAAACACCTATGAACTGAATGCTGATGAAAATTGTACAAAGCAATGTTTTCCCAGGGGACAATCCTTCCTCCACCCCCCCCCCCCCCCATACCCACAACTCTCTATATACTAATTCCGAGAATGCTTAACTGTTGGGAAAAGGAGAAAGTTATTAATCTTGTTATGCAGTCTTGCTATATTCCAACATTGTTTATTAATTAACTGAGTGATCAACTGAAACACTCCCAACTGTCAGCTAATTTGTAATCAAACGCTGGGGGCAGAGCTGTGGGAGGAGAGTTCGTAAGAGACAGAACAGCATTTGAAAAAGAGTATTTGGATGGTGCAGTGGTAGCACTGTCGCCTCACAGCAAGAGGTTCTCCGGTTCGATTCTCAGCTAGAGTGCCTTCTGTGTGGAGTCTGCATGTCCTCCCTGCATTCATATGGGTTTCCTCCAGGTGCTCTGGTTTCCTCTCACATTACAAAGACATGCTTCTGGAATGTTTCTCCCTGGGCCTCCGCTGAAAATTGGCTTCATTCCAAGTCGGACTTTCCTGGTAAACAAATTTTAAATAAAATAAATATTCCATGTGAGAGATGGGATGGGGAAAGGGTGCTCTGAAAGTTTGAGCACCTTTCAAAGCTGATTGACAGGTACTGTCATGTTTTTTATGTGATAAAGTTGACAAAAAATTACAATGAACTGATAGAAAATGATTAGCTCTTTCTGTGATGGGTAGGTGATTTAGGGCTTGGAATAAAATACTCTGATGATCCCTAGGACTACTTATTTATTTAAATTTGCTTACCAGAGCAGAACATTGATCAAACAATGATCAATTACAGTCTCAGACCAGGTAACTTGCTTAACTGCTTCACAGACTAGATAATGGGCAGATCTATTTAGGGTAGTACTTGTAGTAGCTGCATGCATACCTCTCAACTTCTTAGCACAAAAAATCTGGACAAATCCTCAAAGAATGGGAGGACAAAGGCCCAAAAATAGGGACAGATTTTAAATATTGCTCTTATAAACTTAGAAAGCTGCTAGAACAACAGAATTTGTCTTGGCATGCATTTTTCTGAAGGATATAAAGTCTGAAACACAAATGTATATCATTATTTAATGACTTCAATCTTCAAATCATTCCACTGATTTGCCAGAAAATCACAAATTTTATGAGGAACAGACCAAAAATATTAGACAAAAATCTGGACATTTGAGAGGTATGGCTGCATACTATAATTGAACTATAATTGATATATGTATTTAGAGCTATAAACAGGAAGGGAATATTCCAAATAGGGAAGTAGCAATTTTTAATGACTGTTTGATATACGGTGAGCCAGCATCTCTTGCAGCGAGATGCTCTGAAAGTGAATCTGGGCATACATTATTTGATTTTAGACTAGCTGACTTTTTAATGATTTGTGTGAAGAAGTTCTAAATGATAGGCTGAATATGGTACAGTGAAGGTCCAGGATGGGGGCAAGTTACAGCTGCTGTACTAATGTGGGACATGAGATTACTAAGATACATGGCTAATGGTGATGTATTTACATCTTAGATAGAGTGCTTTTTGCTACTATTAAGTATAGCTGGCGTGGTAACACACAGCAGAGTTCTTCAAGGGTTGAATATTTCAGGGCTTAGCTTTGACTGTAATCGAAGTTTCAAACCGATATGCTATATTATGAGTTGTGCTTCTCAGCTGTAGAAAGTTACCACTGTCTGTTATGAATAGTGTAATTGCATTAATTAATTTAGTTTATTTATTGACTGATTAGCATTTGATTACCAGGAAAGCATGACTGCAAGGCTCCAAAGTATTACAAAACATTTTAAGAACAATAATTTTACAGTGTTTAAAAAAATACAAAAACAAGTACAGTTTTAATAATTATACCAAATTAGACATAATATGAAAACATTGGTTAAGAACAGATACCAGTTATATGATAATGATTTAATAGCTACAGAAATTTTAGCTAGTTTATAGAGACATTAAAGGTAAGTTAGTATAATACAAAAGCAGGCTTATGATACTTTAGAAAGAAAGCCAGGGAAGAGAAATTGACAGACGTAAGAAAGTGAGTGAAAAAGGGAGAGTAAGGAGATGTGAAGTATGAACAGGTATTTGTTCACATTTATGGATATAGTTTATCCTGGTGTTGATTACGGACAGAGACAGCTTTTGGCTAGGAAGTCTTTCAGAATGGTTTTGGAGGATGGGAGGTAGGGTGTTGACCTGATGGATAGAGAGAAGGAGTTCCAGGCCTTAGCAGCCTGGTATGAATACAGACAGCAGAGATTTGATGGGTTTGTTGACAGACAGGAGGTTTTGGTCACTGGATCATAATGACTGATTAGGGACATCGTTGTGCAGAATGTTATTTAGTGCTGGACAAGCAGATGGATTCTGGATAATGTTATATGTGGTAAGAAGCTGTGTACATGTTAGTTGATACGGTACTTCTAACCAATTTAGGCTTTTTAGTGCTATACACTGGTGGGTTCTGAAAGGGGTATTGGCTGCAAATTTAGCAACTTTGCAATAGCATCATTTATGTGCTGATTTATGTGATGCTTGAAGGTTAGTAAGGATAGAAACACCAGAAAGAAGTGTGGCGAGGAGATAAGTTGTGGCAAGTGTAGCTTTGTTGTGTTGCAAGAAGGTTTTTGGTTTATAAAGCATCCCTTGCTTTTGGCGAGTTTTTCTTAGGCAATTTTATATATGCCAGACCATCAACCAATATCATCCCTAATAATTTGCTAAAGTGACTTCAATGATTATATTATCAAGATAGAGGACTTTAATTTTTGTTTTTTTCATGGGAGATGGATTTGGGGGAAAAAGTAGTAGTTTAGGGTTGAGCATGAGTTGCAAGTTACAAAGCCATGTTTCAGTTACTGTTAAAACTTCCTGAGTAATTTTTGGATGTGTGCCTCATTGTTAGATGTGCAAATGAGTATGGTGTCTTCTGCATATTGGATTATGGAGGCCTGTTGTGTGGATGTGTGGAGGGTGTTGGTGAGAATGTTAAAGAGGAAGGGGCCAAAGATAGAGTGTTATGGTACACCCATGGTGACTGGGAAGAATGGAGAAAGGGTGGAGTGCCATTTTACTGACTGATACCTATTGGATAGGTAGCTTTTGAACTATAGAAGGGTGGACTGAAAGAGACCTAATGAGGACATTTGAAGTAGAAGCTTGTTGTGACAAATTGTGTCACTGGCTTTAGATAAGTCTAGAAATAAAGAGGAGACTGGTTTGCCATTATCTGTAGCTTATATAGGTTAGAAGTATGGAAAACATTTTGTGTGTGATATACATTTTATCAATAGGGCTAACCCTTTCAGAAGAGACCGTGTGGGGGGGGGGGGGTTCCAAACTTATAAATGTACTTGAAGTTAAATTACTCAAAAGTAGAAACAAAATTTAGGTTTGGGTAGTAAAATAAGGGCAGGTCATAATAACCCCCCCTCAGTCATAGAAGCAGTTGCTTGCCCCCCCCCCAAGAATGCCCTTAAGATCCACACTGACCCCAGCTCACTCAGAGAAGTCTAGGAGAGGAAGGAGGGGCATGTAGACACGGCTATGGAAATGGACACTGGGATGACCATAATGAATGAAGCAGAGAGGAGTAGAGAAGTAAAAACAAGTTCCAGATATGGTGCATAGTATTAAACATAGGTAAAAAGGTCTGTTTAAATCTAAGACGGGTGAAATCCAAAAGATTTCCAACTTGAAGGGAACCACACTATGGCACTTCTGAGCATAAAACCAAACTCCAGTGGTTCAAAATAAACTAATACCCAAAATAAAGTAAATAAAACTGTGAACACCTGTTGTGTAATCATGTAAGTCTGCATTTTTCTTTCATCTTCCATGCATTATCCACTGTACTTCCTTTGCCAGCTGTACTTATAACTCTCAGGTTTATGCTTAACTGTTCCAGTGCAACATAGAACGCTATGCCTGCAAATCATGATCTAACCCAGAATTCTATCCTGTATTTCTTTAGTGACAGGCAATGTTAGTACCCTAATCACACTGCTTAATTTAAAAGTAGCTGTTCATATTGTTTAGACTGGAATAGTCCCTGTACTCTTTCTCCATAATGAAGACATCACCCCGCTCTCATGTTTAGTAATGCTGCTATTGTGGAACCCTGACTGTTATCTTCTTTCACTGCTTCGTTAACAAAATAGAAAACGTTTTCCTTTAAATTAGTAACTAACATATGGATGTTGTCAGGTGCAACAAGCAGTACGCAGGTCAGCAGACTACTGGTAGTGGCAGCATTACTGTCTACAAAGATATAGGCAGTCAGCCATAGGGTCAGGGAAATTAGTCACAGTGAAATAAGCACTGAACCAGAACAGAAGGGCAGAAAAGGGAACAACTGGATTTACCATAGAACAGATACCTATAGTGGCTATAAAAATGGGGGATTACTTCTTTATCATGGTGTAAACACTGACAGTTAGGTAGAATTACCATCTCCCACCCACCTGTTGTGTCCTGTGTCTCCCTACTTCACTTTTTAGAAAATTTACAGACCTGGGGAAAACTTTACAATTCCACCTCGTCCACTAAGGGAGGGTAACCAAGCTACAAAGAGTTATACAGATGTCATGACTCATATAATAAAGACTGGGAAAATGCAGGTACAGTACTGGTGCCCAATAAAGAAAAGCCAAAGGACTTGGGGGAACAAAGACTCTTTTAAAGTAGTCATCAGGCAGGAGTTGAAGTCCGTCTCTACTTTTAAACAGGGACAGTGCATTAAGCAATGAAGACTTCCCAGCAGAGAGGGTGAAAATGAAAATGCTTGAATGAATTTAAGCATAAATGGAACAGGCCAAATGGCATCTTGGAAACAATGAGGGAGGGGTATAACCTGAAAAATGACTACCATTTCTCTTCCATCCAAGCCTTCTACATAATTTACCTTATCACCATCTCCTTTCACCTCTTCAATACCATTCTCATTAACACCGAGGAAATGACTTCTGTATCTCAATGATTTCCAGGGAATCGCTACCTTTTTAATGTGTGCTTTAAATATTTCTCCCTCTGCCTGTCATTCGTGGGTTCTCCACTTCCTTATTTCATTCTGGGATCTACTCTCCTATCACAACCTCGAGGATTATACCTACGTGTTCCATATAATGCATCTCTTTCTCTCTCTCTCTCTGTCTCTTTCTAGAACTGCAGTCTCCAGTACTCTACAGAGTACTCAAAAAGAATTTCCACAGGTACTTTGTAAAAGTATCTGTAATCTCTGCATCTCTGGAGTACGCATACTGATAATAACAACCTAGCACCTTGTTTGGGCCACTGTATCTTTTGCATTGCACTGAATGGATGAGATTGTGTGTAAAGATGGCTGCAAGTACTTTGCTTCTTCCATTTTCCTCAGTGATGCCAGTGCACTAGCTTGTTTGTCCCTCTGAAGCTTTTTTCTCCAAAATATATTTCTTTAACAGAGTACTGGAGGATATGACTTTGTAAAAGATAATTTCAGATCCAGGGCAGAACCAACAGAAATGGAGAAAGAACTTCCGAATGTTATACTTAATATTAACAGTAACAATGTGTACTTTATTGGCTGAAACTATCTCCTTCTTTCACTCTCAAAGAATGTAATGAGGTCCTAAACAAACTAAAGAGCATGAACATAACCAGTAAAACAGCATTATTAGTGCACTACAACTATCCAAATATTGACTGGTCAAACCACTGTTGTCCAAATAATAACACATTTCATTAATAAAAATAACATGGAACAGATGGTAAGGAACCTAACAAGGGGCAATAATATTTACTAATCTATGGTTTTAATATTATAACAGTAATTGCTTCCACTACAGTAAGCCCATACAACTGTTATCTTTAGTGTTATACTAAGAAGTTATTACTATTAACAAGTCTAAATTACAGGATTTCTCAAATGGCAGTTATGATTAAATTAATTGTACACTAGGCAATTATGACTGGGAGCTATTAATCAGCATAGTTACAAAAACAGCAGTTGAGGTAGTGGGTGTACTCTATCATATAATGAATGAATGAATGAATGAATAACGAAATAAATGTCAGTAAGATACAGACAGATGTGGAATTCAAAAACAATGTGAATGCATAGCCACATAAATTTCAGTAAGATACAGATACAAATTTTGAAAATCAAAAACAGTCTACTATGCTGGAGATGAAAAAAAATCTCAAATGTTATAACAGAAGAAGAAGACAGTCCTCATCAGTACTAAACTTAGTTAAGCATTATACACAAAGCTCTGAAGAGAGTTATCAAGACGTGAAAATAAAAATGAAACAAATACACTTATCAGAGTTAAAGATAAAATAAAGCTTTCTGTAGCTACATCAGAAATACTCAGCCCTCAGTTGACCTACCTGACTTCAACTACATCAGAATAATCCATCTATTGATCAGTTTACCATTCAATTTTTAATGGCAGCTTTACCCAGTTTAGGGTCATAGACAGCAAAAGCTTATCCTAGGAAGCAAAAGGTATAATACAGGAATCATTACTGGACAGGACAAGAGTTCATTGCAACATACTTTGTAATCATCTAGGACAGTATGAGCATCTCCAATTGGGTACCCAGGAAGAGACCAAAATCTCAACAAAAAAACCCACACAGAAAGGACCACAGGCAGAAACCACATTAGTGAACTAAATGACCTGATGTGGCAATACTGACCACTGTGCCACTTAGTCACTTGTATAGCATATTCTCTTCTCCTACCTAAAACTTTTCCTGTTTTTCCTTTGGCGTCAAAAGACAAGACTAATTTAATGATATTTGATTACTGGGAATGTCTGATTGGGTAGGTGCTCATTTTCTCCAGTATTTAAAAAATTAGGACAACAATTTTACAATCTTCAAAATAATAAAGTAAAAACAATAAAAATGCAGAGTTTAAACAATTATACTAAATTATATACAATGTGAAAACATGGATTAAAAACAGATGCAACTTCTATGCCAATGATTTAATATTTAGAGAAATTTTAGCCAGTTCAGATAAATTAAAGGTAAGTTAGTATAATACAAACAAGAAAGGCAATATGAAGTAGGAGAAAAAATAGGGTTATGGCTCTTTTACAATGAGAGTCAGTGCAGAGAAATTGACTGAAGTAAAGAAGTGAGTGAAGAAGGGGGTGTAAGGAGCTGTTAGGTATGAATACATACGAGTTCACATTTACGGATTTAGTTTATCCTGGGGATGAGCAAGAACAGAACCAGATTTTGGCTAGGAAGCCTTTCAGAATGGTTTTAAAGGACTGGCGGGAGCATATTGACATAATGGACATAAGTAAGGGATTCCGCGCCTTAGCAACACGGTGTGAGTACAGACCATGCCCAGCAGATTTGATAGGTTTTTGGACAGGCATGAGTTTTTGGTCATTGGGTCATAATGACTGACTAGGAACATAGTTGTGTACAATGTTACTTAGTCCTGGACAAGCAGATGGATTCTGGATAATTTTATAAGTGGTAAAAAGCTGTGTGCATACATGTTAGTTAATGGGATAGTTCTAACCAATTTAGGCTTTTTAGTGCTATACAGTGGGGAGTTCTTAAAGGGGTATCTCCTGCAAATGTAGCCACTTTATTATAGCATTCTTGAAATTTTGCTTTTTGTGATGTATGGAGGTTAGTAAGGATGGCAGTGTGTAAAGTACTGAGGGGGAGAGGTAAGTAGTTGCAAGTGTAGTATTAATTCCATTTGTGAGAATCTTGGACAAATCTCGGACAAATCTCAGACAAATGCTTCTGTGCTAGACCTTCATTATGTCAGTATAACATTAAACCACAACATCTGTTTTTTCTGGGTGTCTTAAAGACCTATTTAAACTCCTACTTTATGTAATACAGAATGTGATGGTATCTAAGGGGGAGTGCCTTCTTCTATGGGGGTGGAAATTAGCCTTTCTGACAAATAAACTTAATGCAGGAATAGGGGGGAGTTCATTCTCAGGTATCATTATCCATAAATGGTAAGATATATATTTTTTTATTTTTTATTTCTACTCCTAAGACTGCATCTATGCGGCAGTACAAGCCCCACTGGCACTTCATCCATTCAGTGTCATCTTGCCATATGCTGTCTACCTGCAGACTCAGCCATCACATTTGGTGTAAATTCATGGCTAGTCTTCCAGTCTCCACAATAGGCCACTTCTGCAGAGGATACTCTGATTTCAGCCTCTCTCCCCAGTGACAAGAGAGCTGGTCATCAACTGCTCTAATTACTTCTAGACTGACTCTTTAGGGGAATCTCAGGCTCCTGCATCATAAACATGGTCATTGTCTGGCAGTTGGTATAGATGGGTAAGACTGACATTGCTCTTGAGTTGTCCCTAAAAAAGACTGTGTGTCCAGTGGGTCTACCAGTTAACAAATGGATATTACTTATTTACTTATTTATGTATGTCTTTGCTAAAGGAACTCATCCACTAAACAGGAATTATCAAACTCTTGACTATAAACAACATTTGAGTACTTGTCAGTAGAAATCATAAAATTTCAGAGGGGTAAAACTTCTTCAGAGTTTGGAAAACCAATACAGATATTCTAGGTATGTAGGTTAGGCTATTGACAATGTAATAGTTTCAACTGTCAATGCTAATTAGTGAGGATTTGAGTAAACTCTGGTCACTAACAACTTGCATCAGTTTTCCACAGAGGGAAGTTCTGTGATATTTACTGTAACACTTCACTCTACAGGATACTGATAGAAATGCAGTTTGGAAGAATGGAAAAAAAGACAGTTTTCACACCAAGTAATGCTTTCTCAGATATTACTACTTCTGTTTGAAACTTACTGCATTTCAGCTGTGGGTTTACATTTTGTATATATGAATAAAAGTTTTTATTTGTCTGTGGTTATTAGAACCAGAATTTTTTCTTCTGTCCATACCTCTCAACCTCTTAGAGCAAGAAATCTGGACAAAGCTATACATAATGGGGGGGGGGGGGGGGCAAAGACCCCCAAAACAGGGACCCTTTTTAAATATTGCTCTTACAAACTTATAAAGTTGATATAATAGGTTTTGCATCAGCGTGCATTTTCTCAAGGGTATGAAGTCTGAAACTCAAATGTCCATCATTATTTTCTGACTTCAACCCTCAATGACTTGCCAGAAAACCACAACTTTATGACAAACATACCAAAAATATGAGGCAAAATCTGGACATTTTGCAGAAATATGTATAGCTGAGGTATGCTTCTGTCTTGTGATTTTACGGTGGTGTTCAGTTTTATCTGTTATTGAACTGCAGCATGTATTCCATACACTTTGGAATACCACAAAGTAAGGATGTGCTGGACAAATCACCTTTACTTGCAAAGCTTAAGATTGTCAATCTTCTGTAAGAAGGAATTTGATCAAATCAAAATATCTTCTGTTCTATAGAATAGCTCAAGGCGTACTTAGCTAATACCTCTTATTATTGGTTTAGACGTCATGCTTAGTATGGAATAACTTTTACCTTCTTAGCATCATTTAATTAAAAGTTTGATTTGTTTGGAATACTCCTCAATAGTACATGGATCTCTGGCATCCACAATCACCTACAGAAATGCTTTTTGTCCTGCAGAGAGTCTATAAGCCTATGATAGGTATTGCTAGCAGCTACATTGCACACATAATTGAAAGGCCCTCTGTGGTTACACTTTGTGACACTGATTGAGTATGACTTGTAAAGACTGCCTGGGAAACAACAAATTTCATTCTGCCTTAGTAAAAGCCTCACATAGACTCCTATGGCGTTCTTTGTCTAACTGAGCCTCTACTTCCTTATTTTAGTACTTTGTACCCCTTTACTCTATGAAAGATACCCCTCTGCTCTCCCCTGAGTTCAAGTACCATGTACCCTGTAATCAAATTTGTTTCATTCACTTCTAATTTTAGATTGTTATCATTTGTGGAGAAACTGTTCTCCTGTGATATACTTGGAAACTTCATTACAAGTTTGACAACATTCTGGTGCCTTTATTAGTTATATTATTTAACACACTATTGAAAACTAGAAAAATACCCAAAACCTGGATGTTAACTCATGCTGTTCCAGTACATAAGGGTGGTAGATGTTATTTGGAGTCTAAACTATAGTCTGATAAGATACAATTTGGTGTCTAAACTGTAAACCAGTAAGTTTAATACCACTGCTTGATAAAGTTTTTGAAAAATGCTTAATCATGATAATAAGGACAGACAACACGCTGGGAACGGGTATATATTTCTATCAAAATGGTTTCACAAAACATAGATTAACTCCTACTAGTCTAGATTAATTTTTTGAACCAGCAAGTAAGGCCCTTGATTAGGAGATTGGAGTATGTGTTGTCTTTACTAAGCTGTCCATGGCATTTTATAGTATTCTGTACTGTGTAATAACTGAACATATGATTAAATTACTTATAACTAACTATATAGCTGAATGTGGTAAACAGCAGTTAAAGGAAAGATCACAGTGTGTTGAGGTGAATGGCAGGTTTCTATCACTGGGCCCAATGTTACGTAACTTTGCATTGCTACTTATACTTTGTTTTGCTATTTTCTAGTTTATTTATGTTCTGTAGCGCACAGTGTAGTCTTATAGTGTAGTGTAGTGCACTCTGAGATATTGTGGTAGCTGGGACTCCCGCAAGTATAGTTTTGTTTTTACTGCATTCATCTGTAGTGATATAATTACTTGCTTAACTGTTGCTTTTACTCCATACCTGCTGGTTGTATTTGTTTTGCTTTCTTGCTGTCGACCACACTTCATATCACTTTTCCTCCATTTCCTTTTACCAAACTGCCTATATTGTGTCTATAATTTTCACCTTTAACAACCTTTTTCAAGAAACGTACTTTCTGTACACCCCTAATGACCTTTTGAACTATCTTTTTTTAGTCTGAAGTGCTGCTCGCTCTCTGCAGGTCCCCACTCCATCCAGTTGGTCCCATTCACCTCACTGCCTGTTGAACTTCCCGCTCAACTAAGGACATACAAAGCATACAGTATAAGAACTGAAAAAATGTAGGTGCTTTTCCTGTGATAATATCTGTGAATAACTTCAATTTATTGGCATAGTACTACCTATATTAAGTGGCGTGCACACTTGCAGGCATAGCAGCTGATAGCAACCCCCCCCTTCCCCCCCCACTCCTTGCCTTGCTCACTTTCTGCCACTAGGTGGCAGTAAAACACCACTCTTTGAGGCTATTCCATGTACTAACAAGGCTCAGTCAAGCTGTTTTCCCCACAAAGACTCTAACTGAATCAGTGTCTCCCAGCTGAGAGTGCTGCTTACAAAGCATAGCATATTGCTGCTGTAATAACAAAAGTACCCCCAAAAAACTATCAGTCACAGCTCTCACTTACTTACCATTCTACAGTTTCAGTTCCAAGTCTCACTGATAATTTTTTTTTTTTTAGCAGCTGTTGGGCTGGCTCTGCCTGCTTTGTTCGCCCTCCAGGCTCACGTTGCTCCATTACCCTACCCCCTTTCCTACCCACACTGGCATCCCCCAGATTTATACTTAGAGGTAACTACCCCCTCCAATCTGCTTTCACTCACTCACACAATCCACTTCTGACTGTGCCCTTCCCCTCCTCGATAGCCTCCTCCCCTCTCTTCCCCAATCTCCACCCACAACAGTACCTTCCACACTCCAAAAACCTTTCTAAATCCATTTTACAAGTATAGCACTCCCTACATACTCCACTCTCCCCAATCTGTTTCTAAACCATCAAACAACTTCTATAATATATCACCCAGCTTACTCTAATACAATTTCATTCATTTATCAAAACTAAGAATATTGCCCTATATCACCATAAATAAAAACATCTTCCACTATCTAGCAACCTATAACAACAAAAAAAAAATTCTTCCAAAACACTCCTTAACAATCAAAAACAGAATTTCCCTATCCCTATGTGGTGACATCCACCCCAACCCAGGACCCTCAGGTATAACTACACGCAACCAAACTCCATTGTCTAAAGATCTATTCTCAGCAACCTTAAACATTTGTAGTGTGTGTAACAAAATTACATACTTCCATGCATGGCTAATACGAAACACCCCTGGCATCCTAGCAGTCACCGAAACTGGTCTAAAATCCCAAATCCAAGATATTGAAGTAACACCCCCAGGTTATAACCTACTAGGGAAAGATAGAACTAACAAAAAAAGGAGGTGGGGTGTCCCTAATCTATGCTGTCTCACAATACTGCCATTTCAGAAAACACTCCCAAAATTTTCAAATACTGAAATCTTAATAGGAACCCTACAAATTAACAAATCTAAACAGCTGTACATAGTTAGTCTGTATATCCCACCAGGACAAAATATCCAAATCCTTGAGGACATCCTTGCCTGGATGTCAGAAAATATCTGCAAGGAAACTATTATTATGGGAGATGTAAACATCAATTGGCAAGATTTAATAACTGCCTCCCCAACAATCAGCATGAACCTCTACAAGTTCACCCAACTCGTCACCATCCCTACCAGAATGCTCAACAGCAATACACCAGGAGCCACCCTCGACTAGATCTTAGTTTCAGATCCACTTAAATACTCAAATCCAAAGACCCTACCCAATATACTCAGCGACCATTTACCTGTTTTCACTTATAGATCCACTCCACATATATCCAAATCTCCTAAGTATAAAGCCACCAGAAACCTAAAATATTTTGATAAACAGAAATTTATCAACATTCTGAAACTTTCAGATTGGTGCCCACTAAAACCTCTCCCATTGGACGATGCCTTATACTATTTTAATAAGATATTCCTAGACATACTCAACAACCTAGCCCCTCCTCATACTAAAAGAGTAAAATCAAACCACATTCCCTGGCTAACAAAGGCCACTAAGCAACTCCTACAAAATAGGGACAAGGCCTGGAAAGAATGGCATAAAAACAAAAATGAATGTAACCTACATAGATGCAAACAGTTATGAAACAAAGCTAAAAAACTAGCATGTACTGACAAGAGAAACTATTTCTATAACCAACTAAGTAACCATAGAAACAACCCAAAACAATTCTGAAAAAGCGTCACTAATCTCCTTACCCCTGGCACCAAACAAAACCCATCACCATGCCCAGAAAAAAACACTATCACAAATAGCCACTATGCTCAACTCACATTTTATAAATAGCATACACAAGTTAATAACAGACTCTTCTCCCTCTACCCTCACCTTATCAAATTATTTTCCCCACCTCCTCTACCCCCACAAAAGCAGTCCTCACTTAGAAAGATCCTCCCCCATAGACAATTCTTCTTCCCTTCACCAAAGTGATATTACACCATCTAGCCTCTTCTCACTACAACCAATACCAACCACAGAAATTCAGAGACTCCTCAGAAAATTAAAACCATGCTCTCTCTCCTCTGATGACCTCCCACCAGAATACCTAAAACTTGCTGCTGCGGCCATAGCATACTCCATTAGCATTCTGATCAACTGCTCAATTACAGAATCCTATGTCCCCAACCTCTGGAAAAAAATCCATCATCACTCCACTTCACAAAGGAGGTAACTCCAATGAACCCACTAACTATCATCTAATCTCTATCTTCTCTCCACTGTCCAAACTCCTCAAAAGGTGCATCCATAAACAATTACTTCACCATCTCACACACAACCTACTCACCCCCACCCAACATGGCATTCTCCCCTCACATAGCACAAGCACTGTACTTATCTCCTTCATGGATACTATACATCGATCCATCGACTCAGGTAAGATTACTTCTGTACTACTACTAGACTTGTTGAAGGCTTTTGATACAGTATCACACAAAAAACTTCTACAACACCTTTCTAATATCAGCTGCACCCTACCCACCCACCAATGGTTTAATAGCTACCTCACTAAAAGGCAAATTACCCTATCAGAACACCAAACCAACCAAACTGGAGTACCACAAGGTCCATACTTGGACCTTTACTCTTTAACATTTTTACCAACAACCTTCACATTGCTTCTCCTCTTAGCTCTGTTATCCAATATGCAGAGGATACTACCATCATCTCCTCCTCAAATAACCTCCAACAACTAACCCAAGATACCTTCACCGCAATCAAAGCCTGGTTAATGGAATCACAACTACTCCTTAATGCTAAAAAAAAAAAAACAAAGCTTCTACTCTTTGCAGCAAAACCTCTCTCACCTGGCACTCACTTACATATTTTCTTCCAAAGCAACACAGAAAATGAAATCATATCCCATGCTAAATGATTAGGTGTTACCATTGACAATAAACTTACATTTGAACACCATATTGATAAAGTTATTAAAAAACACTGCAAATTAGAAGCCCTGTACAGACAAACATTTCATGGACAGCACCACCAAAAAAGCTCTCGCCAACACTTACTTGCTCCCCTCCCTATTATACGATGCCCCCATTTTTACTAACCTGCACTCATCTCTACAAAATAAGCTCCAGTCCTGCTAATATAAAATCGCCAAATTTGTCATAGTCAGCTCATACCGCTCACATCACTGACGAATCATAAATGAATTAAACTGGCTGCAATTTCCACATCACCTTAACCTCATTCAACTGTCCATAGCACATAAAATTGTCTATAATCCAAACAACTGCCCTGCCCTTAAGAACATTTTAATATCCTATAGCCCCACTAGAACCCTTCGCTCTGAAAATAAACAACTCATAAATGTTCATGTACCAAACAAAAGAGCCGGACACTGCTTTGACTCATACACTGTCGCTAAACTACGAAACTCACTTTCAACCAGTATAAACACCAATAGTTGCTTCAACAAATTTAAACTCTCCCTAAGGAACTACCTACTAAATACTAAAATCTGCTCCTGCATCTATTCAAATAGATAAGTATCCTGCACTCCTTGAGCCTTCCTCTATCTTACCCCAATCTTTACCCATCAAAAACAGTAGGAAACTCTTTTTGATCTATAAATAATTTTAAACAACTCTGTTCTTACTATAAATCTCACAAACCTTAACTATCATTCTAATCCCTCACCCCTTTAAAACTACCCCACTAGTGATTTTTCTTTCCCTTTATTAATTCTTTTAACCTAACACTACCCCTCTAGTGATCTATTCCTATCTTAACTTTTAACCTATTTCAATATTTACAAACAAAAAGAAAAAGTGTGAGTATGTGTGTATGTATGTATATATATATATATATATTAGGATCATAGGAGGTTACTAGGCTATTGGCCCTGAGGGCCCTTATAAGCCTAGCCAAGACTTTAGGCCATGTTTAGAAAAGTCAGCACCCAATGCCCCTGTCCAGCAGGGACACGGGTGGAATCCCAGGGGTATATTTTCTGTTTCCCATCCAGTTATCCAGGTTGCGCTTAAAAAGAGGTAAAGAAGTACTCTGCTTGACATGGAAAGGGAGTCTATTCCATAGATGGGGAAGTCTCTGGGACACAAACCTGTCCTGCCAACAAGTCCTGTTGATGTCACACACCAGGATGAGGCCACACATTCGAGTTACTCAAGTGGAGCTTGACTTGCAGATATGCAGCAGTCCCATCAAGGTGGGGTCTGTGATCTCCTTATATGCCAGACAGAGGTCACCCCTGAGGAGTCTGTATGAAACTGAGTAAAGGGATAGGGCTTTTATCTGTATATAGTAGATGTCTGAGGCCCTGGATTCTCCTGGTGATGAACCTCTGTGGTCTCTCCAGCTGCTGCATGTGCTTTGTGAGGTACATGCCGAAAGGGGCATTATACTCAATAATGGGCCTTATAAGGGAAGAATACAGGGATGTTATGACCTCCTTGTCCCTGGACGAGATATCCATACTTATGAGGTGGGCTGTGTAGAAGGCTTTCTGTACAACTGAAGAAACATGGTGGTCAAAAGTCAGGTTGCTATCAACCTGGGTGCCCAAATCCCTCACGACTGATTGAGTGCTTAGGACGTTGTTATTAATGTGATAATTTGTGGGGATGTCACTCTCCCCAAAGGGGATGATGATGCATTTTTTGGTATTCAGCTTGAGGCCATGTTTCTGGCACCAGTCATTTGTCTGAGTGAGACCCTTTTGGAGGATGTCCACATCACTAGGGGAATTGATGACCGCACCCAGCTTGCAGTCATCTGCAAACTTGGTCAGCCATAGCCCACTGGTTTTGGCCTCCACCTCAGAAAAGTATATCCCAAATAACAGAGGCCCCAAGACCAAACCTTAGGGTATGCCATTGTTACGGGTCTACTGCTGGAGTTTTGACTAGGTGGGTTCTATCAGTGAGCCAGTTTGCTACCCATCTGGTAACATACGGATTGAGGCCTAGTTGAGAGAGTTTACCTATTATGCCTGAGTGGGGAATAGTGTAAAAGGCTTTGGCCAGGTCAAGGTAGGTGGTGTGCACCATTTTCCCCTCGTCCATGGTTTTGATGACTGTCTCAAAGAAGTTGACCAGATTTAGCAGACATGACCTCCCCTTGATGAAGCCAAACTGTGTGAGATCGAGTGTTTGGAGGTTGCCAATGTCCTTGTTAATGAGGTCCATGATAATCTGTTCCATGGCCTTGCAGATCAGGCTAGTTAGGCTGGCGGGTCTATAATTTCCCGGATCAGTGGACGCTCCACCTTTGTGTAAAGGGATGACAGTGGCTGTCCTCCACTCAGCTGGGACAAAGCTGATACTCAGGCTTTGGTTGAATAGAGCACCTAATGGTGCTGCAAGTTCCTGCCTGAGTTCATGTAGGAAGCAGCCTGGTTTGTTATTGGATCCTATGGAGGCTGTATGTTTTGCCTTTGAGAGAGCAGTGATGACCTGTTCTCTAGAAATAAGGGGAAGGGGACAGTTACTGGGGATGTCCTGATTTACTGATGGGGGAGACAGAGGGGTGAAGTTTTCACTGAATCCGTCAGGCAGCAAGTTTGCTATATCTACGGCATTTGTATATATGGTGTCCTTGACCA
The DNA here is from genome assembly GCF_019279795.1 of Protopterus annectens. Lineage (NCBI taxonomy): Eukaryota > Metazoa > Chordata > Ceratodontiformes > Protopteridae > Protopterus > Protopterus annectens. The sequence continues at coordinate 612,688,764 of NC_056747.1, forward strand.
ACAGTTCTGAACAGATCTCGGTGCTTCCTTTGAGGTTGGGAACATATGTGAAGAAGGCCTTATGATTGTCTCTAGTAGATGTGGCAATTTGGACTTGAAGTTTGCTTTGGAGGATTTCACTAGTGCTCTTACTTGCTTGCCCAGGCTAAGGAGACATTGCTTCCAATTGGGCAGCTGCTCCTTCTTGGTCTTGGACAGCAATTTTTTCCTTTTGTTATAGAGTTTATCTATTACAGATGTCCACCAGACAGGTTTACTCTTCCTTGTGGAGAAATAGTTAGTCCTGTCAGTTAATCCTGATTCCATGCACCTATATAAATGCTTGTATAGTGCTTTGGTGTAGTTTTGGATACTGGTGCCAGTTCCTACAGAGGGGAGGGGGCTGTAAAGCTGTTTATACCAACCCTCAGGAGGCTTTGGAGAAGTTTTTATGTCTGATCCTAGCTAGATCCTAGCTAGAGGCGGCTTGGCTACAAACTCTCTGAGAAAAAAAAAATTCAGCACAGATCAGAAAACAGAATTCAGTCAGCAAATATATAAATAATTCAGTCAAGCAAAAATAAAGACAGTGCAGAACACTGAACAGTTAAAGTGTGAAAAAAAATACTTAACAGCTGTATATTTCCAGATTGCGAAGCACTCTCAATCAGGCACAAGGAAATTCTAACAGTGATATATTGTAATTTACTCTGTTTTTCTCTCTGATATTGTAACTTCCCACAATTTATTACTTTGTTTCTCATTTTGTTATATCCTACTGTATTGTACTGTAATTTCTGTAAATTCTTATAAAATACTATGCAATCATAATGTGTTTGTGGAGCTTTTCTCCCCGGGCCTCCCCTGAAAATGGGCTTCTGTCCCAGCTCAACTTTCCCAGTCAACAAATGTCAATAAATAAAAATAAATAACACCCTTCTAATAAGTACTGGATTTCCGAACATGCTAAATATATACAAACCAGTGCTGCTGTAATATCTGAAAATGATATTATGCAGTTTAACAGCTATTTGTCATCTGCTATTAATTTGGTTCCTGAACAATGGATTAAACATTAGCCATAACAAATTTGCAGTTATGTTCTGCTAAAGCAATGTTTTATAAAAATCTTATATTAGGACATTATACTTTAAAGAGATCAAACGTTTTAAGGACTGTGTCATTCATGTAAACAATAATATTTCATTTTCATTCATTCATTAAATGCATCTATTGTTAAGGACTAGTGGTCTGACAGAAATGAACATTACATCTAGGTCAAATGATGTCCTGAAAAGGTTATATACTACCAACACTAGACTACTATATCATTTACTATTTAACCCTTATTCCAAGGGTGTTTAACAGAATTTGGAAAGTGTTCAAAGGAAAATAGAGTGTAGCAACAGGAAGCATAATCAAAGTGTGCAATATTTAGGATTGTATTTTGTTACCTACAGACTCTTGAGAGGTAAATTATGTTTGGGATACAGAGTACTGTTAACATACATACCGAGATGAGCCGTATGGGGACATTGTTCTCTTATAGGATAGAGGAAAAGTAATACTATGATGAGAACAATGTTTGTTACACAATCTTTTGTTAAACCATGGAATAAGCTGCTGCTATCGTTTAGAAACAGTCTAACCTTGGAGGCTTTTAAGACAGCATTAAACTGTTGGGTGGGTAAATATGTATATTCATGTACATCATAATCTGTGTTTTGATATGGCCTTTGGGTGTTAACACTGTATGTCTAACCCTTGTAATCCTTACACAAACTGCTAGGGTGTCATGCACTGAGGGAAGGAGGTCAAAGCTCCATGCTCTCTGAGTTCTTTCTTGCCATTTGCACTGTTTACATCGACCCTCTTGCTCACAGCAGGAAATCTCCCATGTTCAGTGATTAAGAAATGTAGACCTTCCTCAAGTCTTCAGATCACCAAGTATAATCCCTACTGACTGAGTGATGAGGCACAACATACAGGACAACTGCAAATGCCAGCCCTTCGACCTGGCTACCTAGTGTATAATGTACAAGAATTACGAGGCCTATCTCACTGCTTGAAGGATGGCAGCAATGGAGATTAGGCAGTACTGAGACTGGCAGGAAGATCCCATCCATTTCACAAGGCAGAAGGTGAGAAGAGAAAAGTTTGGGAAGCTCAATTTCAGGCAGCTGCCAAAACCTTCTTCATGTAATCTGTCACTATAGCAGCCTCTGTCCCTTCTCTGGCTTTGAGCTTTCCCTTACCTAGCAAGATACCTTCACCGCTAACCAACAGCTAGAAAAGAGGAAAGAGACGTTAGCCCACAGAAACCACTTTTTACACTGAGTCTGAAGGTCTGAGCACTCAAACCTCATGCTGAAGCAGGCTGGCTAGCTGGTTCATGTGGAGCAGGCCCTTAATATCCTGAAAAAAAACATAAAAGTTGTACTCAGGCATGAACAGTCTTCTTCTTTTACATCATTCTGAGTTCTTGACTCACTGGCAAGAGTCAAGAAGGCTACAATTAACCATCCCATGATCAGTGTGCCAACCGACATACTCAAAAGCTCTTTGAGGCCCTTCATTAGAAATGACCATACAGGTGCAAGAGTGTACCCTTACTAAATACAATGTGATACCATTGCAAGATCCTGCGTAGGACTCCTGTGAGACATAAAACATGTAGCATTTACCCCTTCTTATTCATATTCTTAGGGCCAAATGCCTATTATCCTTCATATTGTCTGTTCCTGTCATGAGATTAAAATGTCTAAAAATCAGTAGAAACTAAAAAGACAGGAATGGGTTTATGGAGAAGGTCTTCACACCAAGTCGTTCTGTAACTGGACTTAGAGGAGATCAAAGATCCCCACTTAGCATGCTAAAGCCTTGCTTTCCTGGGTTCTGTCCATTAGAGGGAATTTCTGGTACTGCATAGTACCATTTCACAAAGATAATCTTCTGTAAGGGAATCAAAGAGGCCTTTGTATAGCTGAAGGTGAAAGTCAACACCCTCAGCCACAAAAGGAAGCAAAAAAGAGCTGCTACTAGAAGTTGTCTTCAAGAGTCAACAGTATCCAGTTATCCAAGGAAAAAAGGGGAAAGTGGGAAGGGTTAGAGCATGAACCCTTATGGAACTCATAGTCCTTATGAAGAACACCATCTTTACTTTCTCACTGCTTTATCTTCAAATGAAGGGTATTCACTATTTATTTATTTAACATTTGTTTACTGGGAAAGTCTGTTTGGGAAAGGGCCCATTTTCAATGATGGCTAGGGAAGAAACACTCCAGATGTATGTCTTTGCAATGTGGGAGGAAACCCATGTGAATGCAGGGAGGACATGCAGATTCTGCACAGAAGGCACCCCAGATGAGAATCGAACCGGAGAACCTCTTGCTGTGATGCAACAATGCTAACTTCTGCACCACTGCACTGGCCAGTAGACAGTAATGTGCTAGAAGATGCCGAATCATCACATGCTCATGGATATTCTACTGCTGTTAGATACTCTCATAAGGCTCAGGATGGGTGAACAATTCCCACTTAGTTTTATGGCAAGGATTTCTTTCTTTCTGCTAAGCCTGTTACATGTTCTGATGATCGATGCTACACTGGCAGGTTGGATAGCTCCATCCAGGGCAACTGCAACTCCTGGGAGTAGGGGATATACATAAACCTGCTGAAAAAGAAGGTGGTTATTCTCACCTTTCAAACTGTGGAGAGGGAGGCTTCTTCTCCCCTCGTCCATAAACACAGTAGTGTGGTATATGAACAAACAACACGGGATGCATTTTCACCTTTTGTGCAGACAGGAGAGGCAGGTATGGCAGTAGGTGAGGCATCACTCTCATATTCAGATACATCTTGGAGACGTGAATGAGCTAATGGACTACTTTAGGCACATTTACAGTTTTCTTCTGCAAATGAACATAAGGGACAACGTGTTTGGTGATTTTCCAGAAGGAGACCCAAAGATCAATGCAGTCTGCCAAAGTCTGCCAATTTAAATGAGAAAAGGAAAAGTTTGCAATACGTGCCTTCTCCCTTCAGTCTACTGTACTCCTTCTCACTTTTTCCTCTGAATCCATGCCTGCTGGCAAAATTCAGAGAAGAAATATGGAACTCATCCTCACTGTGAAGAGTATGGTTTCAGACTTTCTCACCCGCTGTGGTACAAAGTTTTATCTCACTGCAAGCCGAAAGTGTCCTCTTCTGGTGGGGATGACATCTAAGTCCATCTTCAGGACTGGTCTGCTGTACTAGTTAGTTCCCCTGATAATGCCATATACTTCCTGGCAGAAACTTTTGAGATGACTGAGGCTGCTAAAATAACTTTATCTCATCCAATACTCTCTGCTAGGAAGAACTGTTTTCTTTTTTGATGAGGAAGTATTCCACAGTGTTTCAGGTGATACATTTGCAGATGATTCTTACCTGTCAACGACACCTATTGCACTGAGTCTTAGCTATTCTGTGGTCAAGGTGCATGCCTCTCCCATGTCAGCAGATCAAAAAATTCTGAACTGCAGGACTGTGATGAAGCACATGCTCATGAAACAGTTTCTTAGGGGGCTTCTGTATCTTTACATACTTATAAATAACTCTTTGCTTCTGTGGGGCTTGACTGCCATGACTGTTATACTTGTCCGTGCTCCACTCAAGCCAAAATATTCAACATATTTGAGATTTGACTCTTATCAAATGTTCTTGCTGGTTACTAACTTCATTAACAGATCTCTATTATTTACAAGGAACCTAATTTTTTTTTTTCACAAAGTTGGGATGTCCGTCAGGACTTGCACCCACTTTTTCAAAAAAGTGGTTTCAGGGTTGGAATTCCAAGATGGCTGCATACTGATCAACAGCATAACTTTCCCAGTGTGAAAATAGAAACTAAGAAAAAAGAGTGCCATTGAAAATGTTTTTTTTTTTTGGTAAAATTCAATTACTGGCTAGTAAATACACTGCCTAGATGCCAGCAAAGAAGAAATTTGGAAAACCTGAAAGAAAATCAATCAGAAAAGCTAAAAAGAAAACATTATCTGGGAAGGATTCTAGAGCTATAAAGCAAAAAGCAGTTCAAGCTTTAGCTTTGGTTCAAGAGATGGCTTCCTGTAATTTAGAGGAAAAAATAAATCAAAAGTTCTCAGAGATGATTAAAATAAATGAAATATTGAAGGAATGTATCAATTCAAAGATGGGCAATGCATGTAATGTGACAGCTGCTCTAGGGAGACTGCCATTTCAGAACATGCCCTGTGTAGCACACAGCTTTCGGTTGTCTATAAATAAACAGACTGCATGATGAATACATTATACCACAGAAGTGCTAACACCATCACCACCCAAAGTTAACAGTAAAACGAACCCATCAAAGTCATACTTGACAAGGCAGATGTCTGACCAGATCCTTAAATGAAGAAGGATGAATGCCCAAAAATGGACCCAGAATCAAGAATTTTCTGCAGCAATTTTGTTTCTCTGTGCCTTCTGACCATAAGAGTCATCACTAAAGTGACACTTTGTTTGTTCCCCATGAGGGTTAAGAACAAGATCACTGTGGTCACCATCAAGGCAGCTACAGGATTTTTTCCCCTTAAGCCCAACTATTTCTTCCCTGCATCCCCAGTAGTGTTGAAGGTCTAGGCATACAGTGGGTGGTGCAAGGGCTCTTACTTACATCCGCTAATGATGCAATTCTCAAAAAGCCCTTGCACCCCTTTATAAATATGTGCTTTTGTCACATCTTGGGTCTCCACTGAGGATCTTTTACAGAATTTGCACCCCAAGACTCATATCATGTCCCCAACCTTCGCATCAAGGAAAGGGTCATCCTTCTTCCCTGCCTTGCTCATCCTGCAATTGCATCTGTTAACTGAACCAAGGTCATCTAGGTCATAGCCATGGCTGCTTCCCTCTGTGTCACAAAGTCAGCAGAGGGAACTGTCTGCAAGATGGTGCACACTAAGAAAGAAGGTAAAAAAGTTTTACTAAAAAAAGATGGCTGATTGAAATTGTTACATTTCATTGGGTAGTTTTCTGGACAAATTATGCCATGGGAACCCCCCAACAAAAGATGTCTCTGAAAGACCTACTCAGGACACTGTTCCAAGGCCAATGGGGCCACAGAAAGGTTATACTGAGATATTGATGTGTAGCCAATTGTACAATGCCAGAGTATTCATTTTATTACAGAGAAAGTACAAGTGTTATTAAAATTAGTACAAAAATTATGATTAACATTAATAGGAAACTGTACTAAATTAGATACTTTTGTACACAAGTAAGACAGAGGTAGTACATGCTAGGTGCTTAGTGCTGCTTGTACCAGTGGTACATGGACATTGGTTCAGCAGTAGTAATGCCTATCCCTGTTAAATAGTCTCCGTATTTAGGACAATTTACACATAGAAAGTGCCATAGTGAGCCTACTGTTGATGTTTCTAGGCATTATGTTTAACTGGCACTCTATACATGAAGTCTATTGTATTACACATTTTCACCCTGTTAATGTTGTAACTGTGCTTCCTCCTCCATTATAAAGTAAAATGGAAGGAATGTTGTATAAGGGCACTGAAGCACATGTGCACACATTCCCAGCAGGAAATGTCATTATGTCTCATGGCATGAGACAGAAGACATGTGGAGCAGCTTTAACTACATGTATTAATTACTTACAGAGTAATGTTATGTTGTGCAGTCAGTAATCATCTTTGTGATCCCAACTTGCAGCCAGCTGATGATGAGGCTAATGCAAGCAGCTGTTCTGCAAACACTGCAAGATTTTCTTATAAACTGTTTTCAACTGCCCAGTGCAGTATGGTACTGAAAAGTCTACCGTTAGGTAAGTACCTCATAGAAGTTAATTCATTCTTGTCTACTTGCATTATTTTAGATAAACTTAATCTAGGGGTGCATGAGCAGCCCTTAGTAAATCCACACTGGTTTCTGTCATTTACCTGATTACTACATGTTCACAAATTCAAATCTTCAGTGATATTATCCAACAATTTGGATAGGACACAAGTTAGACTAACTGGAAAGCAATTTAGGAACTTACGCTTACCTGTCAATAACAGTTTTAAATATCAAGACTCATACGCGTTGTAAGTTCCACAATAGTGAGACTGAATGGGAGGCAAAGGAGACTTACCTGTACTAGGTTTGAGATCCATGTATCTCATATTCTCTTTTCTCTCAGCTATGCCAATCTCAACATTAATATATATGTGAGTACAGAGGGTCTTGGGTTGCAGTCCCTTGCAGTAGAGGGTGCAGGGAGCTTGCCTCTTGCAAAAAAAAACAAAAAAAAAACAAGCATTTTTAAAGGAGAGCAATGATTGTCAGCATTCACTGTTTTCCTGTAGTTTTGCATTTTTTTACATCATTTGGAATGGGGACTCACAATTGTGAGTCTTGGAATTACATTACGGATCCTTTCCTCTCTTTTGGCAATCAGTCAAAGAACTGAGTTCTTGAAACAGTCTTAATTATTCTGTTGTAAATTGGTAAGTTACCTGTATTCCAACAACAGTTATGTCATTTTACTGTAAGTACCGAAAACACAAGGATTGTGTGCTATGCTATACGTAAATGTAGACCCGTGTGTGGTAAGGTGGATAGCAAACTGACTAGAAGGTAGAATCCCCATAATTTGAGTAGCAGGTGACACTCAGAAATCAAGAAAGTAACTAGTGGTGTCCCCAAGGGATTGATGCAAGGACCCTTCTCTTCAGACCTCCAAACTCTGCAAACCCAGACCTATGGTTAACAAGGTTGGATGATGACTGCAAGTTAGGTACTACTATATGGTTATCCCTTGATACAGTTTCACAACAGCAAGAACTAATCTTTACTAAACAATGGTATACTGAAAAATGGCTACAATTAAATGCAAAAAGTGTATTATTTTTTGCATTTGGCAAAAAAAAAAAAAAACGTTACATTTCCAATGTACAATATACCTAGAACCCCACTTTTCACTAAAACAGTAATCAGGGATGTGGCACCATAGCTGACAACTGCCTCCAATTTAACCACCATGTAGCATTAGTAGTCAGCAAATCTTTCTACTTAGTGCAACTTATATCTAAAGAGTATCGCTCAATCCAGGCTGAATGTTTATCATTCCTCGGCACTCTGCTTTAATTAAACCAGTTACACTGCCCCTTTGGTATGTACCTGTTCTGACACATTGTACAGCTAGAAAGGGCCAATCAGTTCCTAACCAAAATGATTACTGGTCTAAAATGCCTTGACTAATATGAGAGACTTGAAGCCATCTCTATACATTCTCTCGTATAGATTCTTACGTGGTGACCTATATCTTGCATTCTCTTCCGTTAAGGAACCAATTCTCCTTCAGATCTTACATCTCTGCAAGACAAACCGCTCCACAAAAACTAGAACTAATCTTCTGAATCTCCACCAACATAACAAAACATGTCAGAGGGACAGATTTACTGCCCAATATTCACCCCATCTCTTGAATAGACTGCTCTTATATGTTAAAAAGGGTATCACCCCCACATCCTTCAAGGCTAATTTGATGACTGGATGGGTATATATAAATTTGTCTCTGGCCTAACCTGCTTTGCCCTTCTAGAATCAGAAGTTACATCATGAAGGTGGGTATTGGCAATGTACAAAAGGTCACATGACTTACCCTTATGATCTTATGATGCTATGTAATAACTCATAATACCTACTTCATAGATTCTTTTCTTTTTCTGTTTGCCCTATGATATCTAACTTTTTTAACACTGCCTTGATTTCACTGTTCAGTAGCCCTACCCCAAAAAGGAAACCTAGCCTTTCACATTATCCGGAGTTCCTGTTTCATTGCCAACATTATCAGTTTATAGATGTGACTGAACATTTAAAAGTGCATTTTGGTCTCAGCTGGAAGTGTACTGGATGTTAGGACCATAGACTCTTCCACAGAATATGTGTCACCTTGGGTCTCCCCTGAAAACAGATAATAAGCTAACAGGACTAACTTGGTCAAAAAAAAGGTAAATAAAACATACTCAGTAAAAGGATGTCATATCATTTTGCACTTAATTATAATAACTGATATGATTTTAAACTGTTGCTCTTGCAGGTCAGAATGATGATTCTGGTACAGCAACAGTGTAATCAATGAATTAATGTGTAAACTGCAACTACACAAGTCAGTTTTGTGTCTTTCGGCTTTTTCCCGGTTAGGGGTCGCCACAGCGGAACTCCGGTCCGCTAATGATTGGCAGTTGATTTTTACGTACCGGCTTGCCAGGCCTGATGCACAACCTTCAACGAAGGTACCCCCATTCATGCATGTCTCCACGCAGAAGACGCTCTAGCTGAGAATCGAACCGGACAGCATCTTACTGTGAGGCGACAACACTACCACAGCACCACCACCGCGTACAACTACAGAAGTCAGTCATAAACTGTTTTACTGTCCTGCAGCAGGCCTTATTTCACTATTATTCAAACAATGGTTAGATAAAATCAGGAAATTATGTGACTGCTGTTTTGTATGCTAAACTATAATAAAATTAAATTATGCTATGAGTGGAGAAAATAATACCTGAATTGTGATATGGCTGTATGTTAATGTTTCTAGATATTCATATTTTATTTATTCATATTTTTTTTTTATTTATTTATGTATCGGTAAGCAAAATGCTCTTTTGCTAAGGTTCTACATCTAAGAATATACAACCATGATCAGGCTAGACAACAACACAGTCTGTTCATGAGTTGTATCATTCAGTGCGACAATATGCATGCTATACCACTGCTTAACTCACATAACAGAAACATGTCCAGGTTCAGCTGACATGGTATAAAGCATTTAACACAATATATATATATATATATATATATATATATATATATATATATATATATACACATACACATACTTCGGTTGCCATCTCTGTCTAACTATCCTCCAAAAAGCAGGTGTTATTCAGTCATGTATTTCTTTCCTTCATATATCAGCACAGCAAACTACTTTAATCCCAGCAGGACAACTAAAGTTTATGACAAAAAAAATGACACAAGCTACTACATTCCATCATAGTTATTCAACTATTTATTAAATTCCCTACTCTGTAAATTGCTAGTCCCCTACATGAACACTTAACTGGCAGAACACTGACAAAATTGCCAGTTGTTCAGTTCAGATCACTAGCAGTCATTCCTACCTTACAAATGAAAAAATAAACAATAAACACTTTCACTTGGGGCAGAGCTTCAATCACCTCCCATGCAGACAGCTGTGAGAATGTACCCAACCTATACAACTGCAACCTTAATTTATTTCTCTTTTTTTTTCTGACTCCCCATTTTTAAATCCCCAGTTCCTCTCCTCATCCACTGGGTCTACCAGACCCAACTTACTCCCCTCCCGGGCTATCCCTGACCCATATCCAGGGCCAGTATGGAGATTGAAGACCCTGGGGCACAATCATACTGCTGTTGGGGATTAGTTTTTCCTAGTTTTCCCCACTTCTTTGCACAACAACTACCAACCTAATGGTGGAAAGAGCAAGAGCATTAATGCTGATCTGCCCATCACTTCTGCATGGGTTGACTTCATACAGGAATCTCCGTCCACCTACTGGTAGCACCTTGCTGTTGTTTCCCTGGTCTCCACCTGGGAAACTGAACCATGGTGCAGGGTTTGATTCTCAAATGGGATAATTGGCAAGGCTTAAAAAGCTCACAAGGGCAGTTAGTCTAGTACTAACCTATGAACATATGTCAGTGTACCAGAGCACTTGTACACCCCCCCCCCGATGAGCATACCTATCCTCTCCTGCCAAAGTCTCAGATATCCAAGCCACTAACTAAACATCTTTCACTTGGGCTGTAGTCAGGGTTTTATCCTTTGCTACCACAGCTTTGCTCTGCAACTTCAGGTTTCCTGCTGCTTGGAGAAAGTGAAAACTCTGACTCGCAATGACTTCTATCAAAATCGTTATATTTAACAATGACAGACAGCAGGTTTGATAAGTTAGAGATAAGACTACCAATGAAGAAACCATTAAAAGGCTTTGACTTGAAAAAAGTCTGTCAAACAAGCACCAGAGGACACTGATGCTACTTCTGCTTTCCCAGCACGTTAACAAATGCACTTTGAACCTCTTTACCCAAAAAGCACATCTACTCTCACACCCCAGCACCCAGCGATAATGATCTGCACAGCTAGGAAATTACCTTCCTTCAGCTTGGTAGCAGAGGCTGGCAATGCAATTTCCACTGGCAGTATCAACTACTGGTCCTTCTCTGAAAAAAGGAGAACATTACAGCAAATGCAGCTGACCATGTGACCCCCCCAACTCCCACCACCAAGAAGGCAGAAAATATAACAGTTGTGATCAATGAGATCATCTTCCACATTGCTATTAGCTACAGACAGCAGCAGCTAAGGTGGTCATGACAGTTTTCTTGGTCCTTTACAAAATAAGGAAGGGAAAAAGGGCAACAATTTGTGGCATCAGCTTATATAAACGTGAGGGGACAGGATAACACACACAGCTGGTTGGAGCTGCCCCTTTGTCCTAACTTTGTTAAACAATGAACCATTCTGATTGTACAAGGGGGAACCAGGTCAATAAGGAAAGTACCGGTATTTCAGGAACACTCCAGTAACAATGTGTTAGCATATACAGCAGTAGTACAATGCATAGTCAGTAGTGAACAACAAAAGAAGCTACAGTACCATAAAAAGACAAGAGCAGTAAGAGAGAACAGCTTAAACATTTTTAGAGGTGCAGAGCTAAAAGAAAGAGGAAAGGGGCCAGCACTGGCAGAACAAGACAAGATGTGAGGTTATGAAAACAGGAGCACAGAGAAGGAAGTCTTTTTGCACATCCAGTGTGTACCTCTGCTTTGGTTAACACATGCAAATGCTGACGGTGGGAGATCTGTGGTCTGCTGAATGTCTCCAAATGCTGCAGTTAGCACCCACACTGCAATTTCTCCTGTACTTCTGCCCTATTCCTTATTCAACCTGTACCACCGTCACCACCATCACTGTAAAATAGTATTTCTTTAGGTTTGCCATGAATCACTCCCTTACTTCAAACATGCAAGCATGACCCTCTCCTTTCTCTTTAACTCCACTCCTTCCATATGCCTTAACAATGTCATTCATGCAAATCATGTTCTCTCTTTCTATCTTCCACTGCATACCCCTAGTCCCCTGATTTTCTGTAGCATTTTGCTATCTGTCCCTGTTGCACGTTTTTACTATCCTCATTTATCTTCCTTAGTACCGTCAGTGACTTCACAGTACCCTACATTCAGCTTTCTAACAAGTCTTACAGACAGTGAGTTTTGTAATTCTTAGGCACAGTCTTATAATCAATCATTTATGAGCCTTAAGGCAATGCTACTCTGTGGTAAAGCACACATGCTGTATAAATTGACTGTGAGAGAAACAATGAATGAGATCATCTAGATCACGTCGTCCACCCTTGGAGTCACTGTCTGCTGAGGACACTGGCTAGAAATGTTCACCGAAGGATAACAGATGACACAGACACTACCTAACAAATCCTATAGGAACTGCTTAAAAGAAAAGAGATGGTATTCAGAATCAGAAGAGAAAGAGGAAGGACTGAGATATGACAAATAAATGGAGGAATAGGTTGTAGAACCCCACTACTTTTCAATGAGGAAAACAGTCCAGGACAAGAAGGTGTCTGGAAGGTGTGGAGAGGGAGTTGGAGCTAATAGGATTCAAAGAATATAAGAGGAAGTGTTTCTTCATAGAACAGGTAATATATATGAAGAATACCTGGATACAAGTTCTAGAGGAATTTAAAGCAATCACAGGATTTGAGAATACATGACACAAGACATAAAGAAATTCTGGAAACTTGGACTGAAAAACTAAGTCAGTATTGAGATAAGATGGGAAAACCAAGTTGGCTGTTTCTCCTTAACTGTTTATGCACAGATAATTAAGAAGTCTTGTCAGCAAGCAACCCCATTGGTAACAGACATACATGAACTATCAAGCAACAATTTAAGTTGAATTTTAGCTCCAAGCAGGCTTCTATTTGGCCCTGAAAAAGACAGCTTAAGTTTTATCTTCCTCCTCGAAATGTGTATCATGATTTGTCTCACGAATGGTACTTTTTGTAAGGGACTTAACCACTAACTGCCCATCACTACTCCATATCTTTTTCTGTTTATTCTGGATTAATTAGCCTGCAGAAAACAGTGATTACTTATTTTTTTACATAGTTAACATGCTGTCTGACAGTCCAGAAAAGCAGCATCCTGGGTTCTGCCTTCTTAGAAAAAAAAAAAAAAAAAAAGAAGTGGTTATCAAGAAACAAACTGCTCCTTAGCATGTTAGCTTCTAGACTCCATGTTAGTCCGAAACTAATTAACCATATGAAGGTTCAGATGACAGAAACATCTCTCAATTTTCTCAGATCAAAAGTAAATTTCAGAGTCATGTTGGTGTAATGGAGGGAATTCCCCCTCCCTGGACTTATATGGTCCCTCAACAGTTTTTTCTTTCTTGAGTTTCTTGGTGTCTGTACTGTTTCAAATCATAGGGACCTACATGACAGCATGAAGATTGTCTAAATGCCTGTTCTATACCTGCCACTTAAATAACCATATGTTGCAACAAGCTGCATTTACCAAGTGCCAGGTGTCTACCAAGGTCTACCTTGCTTTTTCTCTTTGATGGGCAGCTGGCTCTCAAATGCCAGGTACTTGGCAGCCCTTACTGAACCAGCCTTGTGCATGATTCTGAATACAGCTTGCTGGCACCATCAATTGCCTGTCTTCACCCCTACAGTAGGTACCTATTGATTCTTCACATGCTTATGTTTGTTCTGTTGGTTCTTCTGGAGACCACTGTCATCAAACATTTATTTTCCATTTATAGAATTTGTTGTAAAAATAAAATATGTTTTCTTTACTTGCTCTTTAGAGAAATAAAACCTTGAACTACCGCATCATCTGGTCTTAGAACCACAGCACCTGTCGCTATATATATATATATATATATATATATATATATATATATATATATATATATATATATAACTTCTTTCACTGATTTTTAACTTCTATTTTCACTGATTTTTAAAACATGCTGCTGGTTATTGATGCCTTGTCTGCATTGTTTGTTTCTTTCAATCTGTAGTAAGCTTTTCCTTTGTAAATTACTTCAGTGGCAGCACAGAAAACACTGTTCTAGGCAGGAGGCCTGCATTTGTAACTTGACTATTGCAAGAATTACATCTGTTTTGCACAGTCCGCTGTGTTTGTACAGATAGAAAGTCTGCCAAGACAAATATTCTGTAATTTTATGCACTGGTGCTTTGTCAAATGTAGAAGAGTAAAACCAAAATGAGTGACAGATGGAATTTCTCTATTTACAGTGAAAACATACTAAGCAAATATGCAGCATTGTGGAAAATGATACTATTTTATAGGATAGACTAATCTGAAGTATTCTGTCTAAATTGGGTTGCTGTGCTTACACTGCTAATTTTTGAGACAGATGACCTGAAAGGAGTGACATTGCTACTCTCTTCTCTTGTTTACTTGGAAAACAGTACAAATACAATACACTGCTCTCCAGCCCACACCTACTGGCTCTAGTGCTTGCACAACACAAATTACTGATTTATTTACGTTTTGCTGATCTGGATAGTCCCACAACGCCAATTGCCTGTTTTCAGATTTTCATATAAACTATTTCATTTCACGTAGCAGTTTACAAAAAGTTGTTACACTTTTCATGTTACAATATATCATGTTTGAAACACTTTGGCCAATAGTCTACTTTCAGTTACAAACAGTACTTTACAATGTGTTGTAATTTTCATGTTACATGGTACCTTGTATAAATCACCTTCATAACAACTGACATACGAAACTGGACGTGCACAGTTTGAAGTATATAATTATTTACTACCTTTGCATGTCTGTATTATAGCTCTATATAACCTCAGTTTCACCATTAGTAACCAAGAATTAAAACAGGCATTTGAGTATTTCTAGAAGATTCTTCCTGACTAATTTAGTCTCAGCTGTATGCTTTATAGTTACCTCTTTGAACAGAATAAACAATAACTACCTCAGTAACATTCAAGGACAATATGCGGATATTTTAGGACATAGTCACTGCAGTGCTTTTCAACTACAGTCAGGCAATAACCTTGTTATATTTTTGTCATTGAAATTAAGTATCCTGGCAGAAAATTTGGGACACTTCATAAACGAAATGTAAAACTCCATGGATAGAAACTGCTTTTAATTACTGTTATTATTTTTAGTTTTGTTTCTGCACTTTTTTAATCATAATTTTTAAAATTTTAAACATAATTATAAAATTTGGCTTTAAAGTCTACTATAGGACAGTGCCACTAAATGTTTGGAAAAGTTGTATTTTTCATTTGAAATCAAAGATACAGAATAAGTACTCATCATAAAATAATATGGTTTAAAGATATGTTAATGCTTCACTGATAAACCAGTGAATGCTTTTGCTTAACAGCACTTGGTTCCTCAAATCCAATGAAGTATACAATTTATAAACCAGTGACTACTCTCTCCAGGAGTTAGTATTGCTACCTCTCAGCACATTATTCCCCACTTCATATCTTAGCTTGGGTGACTGCTGTTTGGAGTCTGCATGTCTCCCTCATATTCATGTGATTTATTTGCCAAGAACTTCTTTCCTTACTCATTCAAAAAACATACCTGCAGGTAGACTGTGATGCTACCGTCCCAATACCTGTGCAAGTGAAACTGGGGTGAAAGTGTAGCTGTGTATGTCCAGTGATGGACTGCCATCCTCTCTACAGTTGATTCCTGTCTTTCAGTAGTTTGTAAGACAAACAATGGCCATCAACAAACCTAAATGGATAAAGTGGGCAAGACAAAATGTAGATGTCTGTCTTTCTACAGCTGAAACAGTGCACTGGGGAAGAAGCCTCTACATGTGGAGGTAGAGTTTTACTACTGATTTGCTTGCTGACAGGGTTTATTTGTGTGATTTTATTTACCAAAATATGCATTTTACCAAAACTGTTTTGCATAATGTTTGTGTAGGTTTGGGAAAGTGCTGTTGGTTATGGCAAGTGGGTGCCATTAGGGGTGGAGGAGTGTATGTAAGTTTTTGTGGGTTAGGGTTAGAGTAAAGGCTATGTAAGGGGATAGGTTTAGTTGTGTGTGTGTGTGTGTGTGTGTGTGTGTGTGTGTGTGTGTGTGTGTGTGTGTATGCATGTATGTATGTATGTGATATATGTGTGTGTGTGTGTTCTTGTAGGTGCAGTGTGTGAGTGCCTTGAATAGTAGCACTATTAGGAAAAGTTTTTTTTTGTGAGGTAATGTGGAGGGTTTGGCTAGGGTCAAGGATAGGGGTAGGGCAGCACACATGAGCAAGGTGGTATGGGTCATATAAGCAAAAATATATTCTGGATGAGGAAGAAGCTACAGATTAAATTACAAAGGTAAATATCTTATGAAGTAGGCTGCCATAACTTGCTGTATTTCTGAGAATTAAAATGTCCTCTTTCCAGCAGTCAGTCCATTCCATCCTCTTTAACCTGTTTTTTTTTTTTACATTTGAACTCAGCCTTCCCACCTGATTCATGACAACACAATCAGTCAGTATCATTTCATCACCACCTTCATTAATCAAAAATATAAAATTCCAATGCCTACAGTATTTTTTTCAGATTCTCCCATCCCTCTACCATATACTTTCTACTACCTTAATGTTCCCTCCTTTGTAAAACATCTAGCACTAGACATGGTATTCCAGTTGTACTTTACCAGTACCTTTACAATGGAAGAAAGTTAAATGTTTCCTTTGAGTCCACCTTCCTTATCATGTATCCCAGCATTCTGTTGTCATTTACAACAACTCCTCTACACTGTACTATTTATTTTTATTTATTTGTATTTTGTTGATTGGGTCAGACCTTTAAGGCTTGTGCCTTACACAAGGTATAGAGTTTGTTTCTTATCTTTGAAGGAAATTGTATAGGTTTAAAATGGCCCAAAAGGCCAGCTAGCCAAGTACTTGCCTATGAACCTCTATTCAGTGATTAAGCCAACTATATTTTATACATTTGTAAATTATACAGAAAGACTGCAGTTTTTTAACAAACAAATCAATTTTTAGATGTGAATATGAAAATGATGGTAGTAAGGACTGCAATTGTGATATCCCAAAAGAGGAAACAAGATTTGTCAGGATATAAATATAAGTATGGAGTTGTGGATTTAGAAGTAGGAAGGGAAAGGAACTTATCAAAGAAGAAAGCTAATGCCAGAAATGTATTTTTTTTTCAAAAGTGATGTTAGAGCTGGATGTAGGAAAAAAAAAAATCTTTTTTTCAAATCACTATATCATATGGGGAATGTCTGATAACAATAAAGAAGTAATATGACTGGAGAAAAGGTTGAAACGACGAAAGGACAAACAGTTGAATGGAAGAAAAAGGAAGAATGGAAGAAAGTTGCCAAGAATTGTGAAAAGATCATGGTAGTATGAGAGATCTATGTGGTAGCTGAACAGAATGGTGGAGAGGGTTCAAGGAGAAATATAAAAGGAACATAGACAAAGGAATATGTAGATGTGGTGAAATGAAAAAAGAGATACGTTTATAGAGAAATATTTGAAGATGATAACAAAATGATGGAAGATTAAGATATCTACAGTTACAGGGAAGAGAAGGAACTAAATGAAAAATAGAGAGAATGACAACTGCAATAAAAAATATTTAAAAAAAATAAATAAATAAATAAATAAAAAATATTTAAAAAAAAAAAAAGACATTGTCTCCCTTTTCTGGCAAGGTAGTGAGCAAGGAGGAGGAGAATGTGATGTTATCTTTGAGAGATGAATTAGGAAATGAAATATAAGCAGGTGAAAATAATGAACGTAGAATAAAAATATATTATCAATGAAGAACTCCTACCTCTTCCTCACTAAGTGCTGTGGAATTACTAACAACCACCTGTGCTTTTACCAACAACCCAGGTATACTGGACCTTGGTCACGTCTCTGTGATGGTCAGGGGTGCAACTTCATGATCCATATCACTACTGCCAATAAAAACAGACAATAAAAACAAACAAAATAAAATGTAAAAATAAAAAATAAATATCCATGCAAATAAATGATGGAAATTGGACTCAACAGCATCTGACAAACTAAATACTGTTGCCTTGTGATATGCCCACACTAATCATACCCATATAAGGCTAACATCACCAGATGCAGAGCACCTTCTTTATCTGATATGTTGGTTATCCACAGAAAACATACAGACACAGACACGTGAGTGCACACACACACACACACACACACACACACACACACACACACACACACACACACACACACACACACACACACACACACACACATTCACTCACATAGTAATTTCCAGTAGAAGCCAATAATACCTTTCAGTGTAAAAGCCCTTTCCTGTTTTCACTGAAGGTACTACCACCAGCCAGAACCAGTCTAACACACTAATAGTTTCAGTAAATGTACAACTCTTACAAATGAGCCAAATTAAACATTAAAGCTTATGCTGTAAAGTGCCAACATTTCCTACTCACACAGTATAGTACCCTTATATTAAGTTACTTAATAAATAACCAACAAGCATTTCAAATGAAATAAATACATCTTTTTAGTAAAATAAATTAAGCAAAATAGAAAATTAAATATAAAAATGTTAGGTTGTTGCACAAGGAAATAGAAAACAAAACATTTTTAACAAAAAACTATGTCAGCGTGAGTTGGCAACCCATATCCAAATGAAAAACAATCTCACTAATGTACAGTAAAAGTCTTTATGCTGTAATATTCAAGAAAAAAACTGTTGGAAATGGATGCCAGATCCAAAATTCCCAGGAAAGGGTAATTCCAACTGATCCCCAGAGGAGATTCCAAGAAAACAAAATACTGCTAGTTGTACAGTTAGCAAAATTCTTTCAAATGAATTCCCCAGTACAATGAGGCAGAGGGCATTGTACTTGCCTTGCCAGTCTAAATGTAAACAGCAGAAAACTGATTTTTCTAGTAATCCTAAGTAACAGAAAGTGTTAGTTCAGCATGGCTAAATAAATGTGTGTGTGTGTGTGTGTGTGTGTGTGTGTGTGTGTGTGTGTGTGTGTGTGTGTGTGTGTGTGTGGGTTGACCAGCAGGATTTTGTACAAGTTGGAAACCGGCAATATCAGGCAGCCCAGTGGAAAAGACATTACAGTAGCCTAATTGTGAGGACAACAAGGCATGAACTACAGCTGAAAGATCACTTGGAGAGGTAACTTGCTTGATGGAGCTGATGTTATGCAACTGGAAACATGAAGACTTGAAAACAGCCAATATATGGCCCTTCAGATTTAGTCTACGATATATGGCCCATCTTGGTTAGTCTATCTTCCAGAAGCATTGCTAAGATCACACATCACTGACAAAAAGGCAAATCTGTCACCTGAAAGATATCAGGAGACAAAACTGGAATGGAAGAGTCACTCAATGTAGCATGAACCATCAAAGCAACAGTTTTTGAGGTGTTGAGTTTAAGCCTATTGCTGGTGATCCAGTCATGGATAAGTTCTACATTTTGAGAAAGGAATGTAAGGGTGGTCACAGAATCCTATGGGAATGAGAGGTGAAGCTGTGTGTCATCAGAATAACAATGATATTGTAGACCTCTCAAGTGAATAACATAACCTAGCAGCAATAAGTATATGGGGAACAATAAAGTACTGAGAATGGGGTCCTTTGGTACTCCACAGATATGAAGATGAGAAGAAGAGAAATTAACCCCAATGATCATCCTCCAAGTATGACCAGAAAGGTAAGAAAACACAGTCAAGTAGCAGGTCCGAGCTATGACAGTAATGATTCACTTACTCTAAAAGAATAGAGTAGTGCACTGTGCACAGTGTAGGGCTCATCTTTCCCAAAGCTAAATTGATTTAGGTGGAAGACTTGTAGGCTGTCAATGCCATTATTTAGAAGTTTCCTAATAATATGTTTCATTGATTTACAGATAATACTGGTAAACCTAATTGGTCTACAGTTTTCAGGGTTAGTGGTAGGGCCATCCTTGTGTAGGGGTACCACTACAACCTTTTTCAGGCTTTGGGCATGCTCCCAGTGGAGAAGCTAATATTAAATAGGTTTAAAAGGGAATCAGTGAGGCAGTATTTAGTGCTGACTAGGAGACAGCTTGTTATGTTTTCAAGACCCATACAGTGAATGTTTTTGGTTTATATATGCAGAAAGCTAAGTGTTGTAGCAAAGTTGTGAAAGAGCTAATAAACTGTAAGAAGGCCCACCCACGCTAGAAAACCCTAAACCTGTGTGAAGATGTGCACAGCTCTGTGTTGTGAAGCTTGTAGGAAAGTTATAATTAGCTGCATGCCAACATCAAATTCTGCAAACGAAGAGCTTCGCATTAGGGAAAAGGTCAGTTAAACAGACAAGTCTTCCAGTCAAATCATTTGCAATGCAGACCAAAATAATAAGTGGTAAAGACATATCATATCATATCTTTTTCAGACATAATGAGGAGAATAAGAATTCTGCCCAGTCAAGGTATGATGTCAGAATTTATGTCAAAGACTCTATCAAGGAATCTGCCATGAAGATCCTAATATATCTGTGCTGCCAGACTACTATTTTTAACATCACTTGTGCATGTAATCTTCAAATTGCCTTTAAGTATAATAACATATGTATATCTTGTGTGTTTTGCATATCTGACATTTGCCTAGCTGTGTGTGGTATTCAGAAAAGGCTGACAAATGCATAAACTTGTAGTGTGTTCATACAAATTATTAGCTGATGTTGAACAAGTGCAAGGAAGATATATTATGGATACAAAGGATACAGTGGATCTAATGCTGAACACTGTGACCCATTTGACTGACTCTACTAAAATTGAAACAATAGCATAAGACCAAAATGGAAAATACTGACCCAAAACACCAACTGTAAATAAAATAAAGCAAAATAAAATGTAAGTATAAAGAGACACACAATGAAGAACAACAAAGTGCGACATGTTTTTTTCAGGGCCAAGCCCTGCTGTACCTTACACCCCCGCTATATAAATACTCCTGCACTGAGGTTGCAAAATACTTGGTTTTGAACGAAACTCAAAAGTTTCTTTTTCTCCAGAATTGTGTAACCTCAGGGCCGGAATAACTATGTAGCTGAGGACAGCAGCATACAACCCCCCCACATCTGAGATGCAATAGCATTTTACTCTTAAAATGCAAAATGAATTTTCTCTCTTTTCCTAAAGAGTCAGATCTATGGCTTAGAGGGACAGAGCATTGGCTATGATGCAGATGGCTGGGATCTGACTTGTGGCTAGTGGCTCGGTCACTCAAAGAGTTGACTGAAGAGTGTTAGAGAAGTGAAGGGGCTATGCCTGATTGCCTCTCCTAGAGGAGAGGGGTGTAGCACGCATCTTAGAACATGTATTCTGCACGAGTTTCTAAAAGCAGACTGGAGGACCTTTAATGACAGTTATGTTCAGGGATGAGGATGCCTGTGGTAGTGTGGAACTCATGAACATGAGTGACAGTCCAGCACTATATTGATTGTATATCTCCCTGGGAGTTCTAACTGAGCATACACAAGGAAACATCAGTGTTTAAGGCAAAACCCCACATGTCCTTTGCAGATAATGCCACTGCGCCAGGTGCATTTGACCCTCTACCCATGGTAATGACTGGACCATAGGGCTTTTGCTCCTGGGGGACAGAATGGACTGACAGAGTGCTGTGAGGGAGGGGTAATGATCAGAGGGTAACAAGAAGATGACAACACGACCCCCACTATCCTTGCTCCCGCACTCCTACTAGGGGAACAAATGAGTTATAAAGGTCTCACTGGTGGGGGAACAAGTGGGCTACAGGGCTCTTGTTCCTAAGGGGAACAAATGGGCAGATGGTATGGCTGTGAGAGGAGCTTGATAGTCAGAGGAGAATAATAAGAACAACAAAAAAATGTTTCCATCATTGCTACTCTGCGTCTTAAAGCAGCTGTATTTCATCTTTTTATTCTTATCTTGTAGTTACTCCCAAATTATTTTCTCCATCATCGAAATGCATGAAGTACCATTAAATCTACTTAATTTTTTCACTGTTTTAAAGCCTACTTTTCACAAAGTTAGTAACTGATTTCTGCTATAAAAGCAAAACAAAAGCATAAGCATTTTAGATGCTTTAAAAGCCATTCCATAAATGTATGACTGCTTATGTAAGTGATGATTTAGAAAAGGGGCAGGAATTTGAATAATGTATGTAATGTTGCTTAAGTTATATGATATATAGCAATATATGTGAAGTATAATATTTGTTAATGTTAATTTAATACAATTTGATTACGTTGTATAAATGTACCTATGCGATTGATGATTCAATAAAGGTGTTAAAAAAAGTTTAGTAATTTTGTAATTCCCATGCTACAGCTATAAATATACATGATACCTGCAAAACCATCAATTCACTACAAAAACCATCAATTCACTACAAAAAGCAGAAACTTTTCAATGTATTTAACACTGACTTTCTAAAACACTCAGCCTAATGAAATCAATATTTTCACATTTTGCCAAAGCGGCTGTGATATAATATAATGTAATGGATATTGTCACATAAAACAAGCCCAGATGGATTAATGTAGATGTTGTTTGATACTGAAAATACTGCACTTTAATTATATACCCTATGACATCACAAGTAGTACAAAATGATGCAGCAGTTATGACAAATTATTGGAATACACAGTCCCAAAATATCAGTGAGATGATACTGCATAATGTAGAAATGACCTTTTGGCACTGACGCAATTTGTCTGACTGCTAATGCTTCATGTCAAAACAAGAAATATAAAGCTGGAGATTCTATGTGTGACACAGCTTTGCTGGCTTACCTGATCAGGAGTACAAGTTTAAAAGAAACAGTCTGTACCACATTTAAACTTGCATTACACAGGCATGACTAGCACAGGGCAACGTGGATGGACCTGCTAGACACTACTGTTTCCACATTTTGCAGTAGGAATATTTCATAATGGTGATATGTAGATATCTCACACTCGTTTGCAGCAGTGTTTCAGGATAATTGTGGCAATCTTCACTTACATGTTGGGACATGTACTGTAAGAGAGTATAAATTATCATATCCCCTCAAAGAATGATGTTGCCTGCATGTCACAGACCTGCATTACCCACTGTGCAAGTTATTTCATTGTTAAAATGTCAGCCTCTGCATCCCTCCCCCATCCTCTGCAGATGGGATCATCATGTATGCCTTTGTCAAACAACCTGACAGTGCCCATGGTGTGTACAGATGGCATATGAGTACAATGTGTCCAGTATTTAGCCAAGGGATGACACTACAGAGACATGGTTGTCAGGTACAAACATGTTACAGAGTGGTCTAAACAGACTCAGACAGGCAAAGGCACACATGATGCATATCAGTAATGAATAGGAGACACATAGGAGGGGATAATGTGCACATGTAGGGGCAATGAAACACTATGGGTGAGATGTACAAATGAGGGCTGGAACACAGGTCACTTTCTGCTCCTTAGTATATGTCACTCACCTGCTGCAACCATAGTTTGTGAACTCAGTCCATTTAATCCAAACATCATCTGGGGACAGATAGGACACACATACACACAAACACACACACACAAAATCATACACAAAATCACACATGCACACGTGCATGTGCATACATAAAATCACACACACACATACAAACACATGCTCACACAAAATCACATACACACACACCCACACACACATGCCAAATACAGGCAAGGAAGGATAGAATATCTGGCTTTAGAGTAAGGGGGTTCAGACAGCTAGACACTGCTGCTGAAGATCTACAGTCCAGTTCAGATAAGGACTGCAGGATGTTTTTCTGTTACGCTGTCATTATGACAGCATATATCATAATGTGATGATGCTTAGATGAATACTAGAAGGGCACATGGTATACATGACTCCCACTTCTAACAGAGAAGACAGCAGCAGGATGTGGGGGATGTAGAGGTTGACATTTTAACAATGACTTACCTTGCTCAGTGGGTATTGCAGGGCTGTGACATGTGGGCAACATCAAGTGAGCCTAAACATACCATATGAAGTATCTGATGCATGTTCTACCTATGTGAAACATACGGAATAAGATGTGGACCTGGCACTAAGCACACAGCATAGTGCTGTACAATGCTCTTCTTCACAGCTGAATATCACAGCATTCAGGGCTATGTTTGTAAATGGTCTGTTGTGATCACTGTACTACCCTGATAAACAAAATAAATAAATAAATAAATAAATAAATAAATAAATAAATAAATAAATAAATATACTCAATAGTGTGCAAGGTATGCATATTGTACACCAGAAAGATATCTGCACATAAATTACATGTATAACTACAGAATACCATCATACAAACAACACATAGGACACATATACACCAATTCATGTACAATTTGTGGACATGACAGTTAGCTGGAATGCCAAACTACTGCTGCCTGCACTTGTGTTCAGCTTATTCATGTCTAGCCTTACTCGTCTTTCTAGTCCAATGGCTAGTATCCAAAATTAACTTCTTTATGGAGTCTTCAATACTAACGCAGCATGCACAGCATGTGTATACATGGTCTGCCTGCCCCAAGGGAGGGCAGTACCACTGGTAGCACTACACAGATGCCCAGCACATAACACACTGGATGCACCAGGTACAGAATAATGGGCAGCAACAGTCGCATCCGCACAACATGAAGAGAATACTTGATAGAGGCACTACATTCTGCACCATATTTGTCTGACTGTGTGAGAGAGAGTGACAACTGAAGTGTGCAGAGTCAACAAAAGCCTAGAGACTACAGTACATGCTGTCTAGATAAGGTTATGTAGGCCTAAAATCTGAGCTGTCCCACATGCAGCCCAGAGGGCTCAGGTGCTAGAGACTACAGTACATGCTGTCTAGACAAGGTTATGTATGCCTAAAATCTGAGCTGTCCCACATGCAGCCCAGAGGGCTCAGGTGCTAGAGACTACAGTACATGCTGTCTAAACAAGGTTATGTAGGCCTAACCTCTGAGCTGTCCCACATGCAGCCCAGAGGGCTCAGGTGTTAGAGACTACATTACATGCTGTCTAGACAATGTTATGTAGGCCTAAAATCTGAGCTGTTCCACATGCAGCCCAGAGGGCTCAGTTGCATAATTACAAGGCATGTAAACCTTGAGACTGTTTGCACTTTGTCAATGTCCACCCAACTGATGTACCTCCTGTGTCTAACAAGGCAAAGCAGGTTAGGACAAGAATGAATTTGCAGATGCCCATCCAATTGCCAATGTTCATCTTGAATTACATAAGGGTGTCATTGTAGTTTACCTACAATGACAATTTATTCCAAAGATGGGGTAAATGCTGGGTAATATATTTGTCCCTCCACCATGTTTTATTTACATGTTGGAAGAGATTTAATATCCATCTATGCACCTATCTATATATTTATATTTATATCTAATTTATATCCATATATAAATATACACATAGCTATATAGATAAGTGTA
Organism: Protopterus annectens; assembly: GCF_019279795.1. Taxonomy (NCBI): domain Eukaryota; kingdom Metazoa; phylum Chordata; order Ceratodontiformes; family Protopteridae; genus Protopterus; species Protopterus annectens. The sequence continues at coordinate 612,714,355 of NC_056747.1, forward strand.
TAGATTGACATATAGAAAAACTCATCTTATTGAAACTCATCTTATCTAAACACATTTTATTTAAACTCATTTTATCTAAGCCAGCAAAACTAAAAACAAACAAAAAATTGTTTTTTGCAGGTAAGGTGCCTCTACACCCCCCATGTGGGGGGTTCCATCCCCAATACCACCCTAACTTATATATAACAAATCTAGAATTGCACTACAATGAAAGAAAGGTAAAAACACTGGAAGCGCACCACCAGCTGGCACAATCCATCATATTGTGGTAAAGGGCAACTGAAATATCACGTGTACATCTTTACGAAAACTTATACTAGCGATCAAATCGTTTTACACTGTACAAAAACATTTGCTCTGTTTTTGAGTTTTGCTGATTTAGATAAAATTATTTTAAATATGTTTTATTTAGATAAGTAGAGTTTAGATAAAATGGCATGTATATATGTGTATGTATATATATATATATATATATATATATATATATAGTGTGTGTGTGTATACACACATTCTTTTTTTTCTGCTGAGTCATTACAAGTCACTCAAACACTGAAAACTGTATGAATGAAGAACACGAATTTATGTAAAGTGTTATGGAAAATATAGTTATGTGCTTAACAATGAAGAAAAGAAAAATACTGAAATCAGAAATAAATTCTGGAATATATAAAACTGTGATCTAACTAAGGGCTGCACACTGAGGTTTGTTTTTTGGCATATAAAGCACAGTGTATAACATGTTCCACTTGTTGTTTTGTTACAGGAATGATTTGTGTGATACAATTAATCAAAGCATCCGTACTCTTTGTATAGGGATCATTTACATCCACAAAGTCAGGCAGATGGGACTATGAATTAATGTCTTATCAGATGGACAGCACCTCTGGAGTGTAACATACTCCTTTATGTTGTACTGACAAATCAAAAAAACTGGTGTGGGATTAGAACATACAGCCTTCTGAGTTTTCCAGTGCTACAGGCATGGATTATGATTCTGTGGGCAACAAAGATGAGAATACTGTTGCTCCGTAGCTTTCAAGTAGTCATTACTACACAATGCCATATTATATTCTCGGACATACACCATTAATTCTTCCATTAGTAGGAGTAGAGAGGAACTGTATGACTGTGACTCGGAAGAAAGGAGAATTGAGTTAACAAGTTAATGTTTGCAGGAAACAAATGTTCATAAAACCTGATCACAAAAACAGTGTCGAGCATGGATGACCAATAAAAGAAATCACGGAGGTATTTTTTTCCCCATGGGTTTGTCTCCTGGGGTAATACAGCAGTATATCCCCCCATTGTGGCATTGCTTCCCCTGAGCTCTGTTTCCCTTAATATGCAGGCTCATTCTGTTCTGACAGACCACCCAGGAGGTTAACCCCTCTGCACTGGCATCACCAACTCTCCCCATAATTTGAAGATGAGGAGTCTCCCACTGTAGGCTAGCTGATTGTGCCCAGAAGCTACCACTGCTATATGCAGACGTAGGCTAAATTTTGTCAGATTATGGCCCTGGCCCTGCCCCCACCTTATGTGATGACATCATGTAGGAGGCTAAGAGTAGAAGTGAGGCGTGGTTAGTGTGAAAGGTGCCAACTCCAACACTGATTGAAAATTTGTCCATCTGTTTTCTTTGCGACAATTATAAATTGGGGGCATGATTCTCTGAATTTGATAAAGTTCTTTAGTGAACTGATTTATTTTTCTCATTCTTTTTATTATCGGTGCTTTTTATAATATGGCCTTTTGCGATATTATTGATCTGATGTTTTCTGTTAAACATTTTTAAGTTTTTCTCATTTGCCGATACTCAGCTGTTCCTTCTCTGCACCCTCTATTCCTCCTTTCAATCTGTCAGTGCTTCAAGTCCAACAGGCTAAGATTCTGGCTAGTTAGCACTTTGCCATACCACCTAGAAAGTGTAGTGGACAATGGAAAAGTGTTGCTGGCATCACTACAGGAGAAAAGTGTGATGCAAAGAGTGGTGTCTTGCCATAGGCGATGGCATGGGAACAGTCCTACAGGCCACTGGTCACTCCTGCAGTGGCTAATGGCTTTAAATGCCAGGAGAGTTGTTTCATCCATGATACCACACTGAAGGTAACGCAGGTGCTGCAGTACATCCATAACATTTGCATATATCTTGCATGTGGCAGAAAAAGCAGCCATCAAATATGGTAGGATCACTGAGAGTGTCTCATCCAAATATGAGACAAAAGAAAGATCACTGTCTCTGTTTTGCATCCCAAACATGTGTGCTTCATGTTTGTCTCATATGTTTTCCTAGAATAGTTCCCATTCAGCCTTCCATAACAACTCTTCCCAATGACAGCTTGCTTTAAATTCAGTGTTGCTTATAAAATGTTTTTTCATCAAAAAAAGCTTCCCTCCACATTAATCTCTGTTTGCTCATTGCCCTTGTCTGCATCCTGTATATATTTCCTCTACATATTTTACACTGCTATGTCTTCATCCAGTCATATCTTCCAATCGGTTTACCTTTACAGCTTGTTGTACATGTCCATTTTCTATTCTGTCTTCTATCAACCTGCTATCTTCATGTATGTTACATGTGGTTTGCATGTATTCTTCAGTGCTGCCTCCTGTACAACTGCATGTAGTTCCAGACACAACCACTGCATGAAAATGTTAATGTCTACTGGTCATAACAAAACTTACCCATTGCATTATATGAGGATTGCTGTCTGCTTATTGTCTGCAGTGTCAGTACATTCTGTAACATTTACCCCTATGTGGCAATGACAGCATGAGGTATTAGGCTCTGTAGTCCTTACGAGAAACATCTATGTTACTGATATTGCATTGTACTGGTTTGAAACACTGGTGTGTTTGGTACTGCCCCCCCACCACCACAAAGGTGTGTTTTTTTTTTTTTTTGAGTGCATGTGCACACAACATTGACACTTTTTCCCTCTCTGCACATAGGTGTGCATGTATGTGTGCCTGCTGTTATGTAAGCTATTTTACCAGATGCTGTACTCTTGCATGCCTGCCTGTTGCCCCTCGTGTGGGTGTGCTTTAACCTTCTTTTGGTGTAGTACATTACTAGTTGTTGTTGTGTCAGGTTTTGCAATTTTCCAATCACACCACTTCCCACTTGCTGATCTGTTCCTTTCCAGCTTACAGATGGTATTGCTGCCATCTTTTGCAGACACTACTGTCAGGTTTACATGCTGTTACACCTATCCTGCATTTATCACCCCCTGGCTGATTGTCAGTGCCAGGCACTGCCCTCTTATATTCTATTTTTTGGCATCTTATTGCTCAGTATTGTATGGTACTTGTTGTTGCTGCCCCATCTGCAGTCACTCTACTTTCCTGCATATCTCTTTGCTTGTGACACTATTCATGATCACTTTTGTATGCACACTTTGTATTCATTTATTCTGTGGTGGTAAAACATAGTCCACTGTATAATGGCTTATGGTTTTGTTACATGGTGTAGACCTGCTTCATGATTTCTGCCAAAACACTGATGGCACTATGGCATTATGTTGTATGCCATTACACTTTGGGTAGTATAGCTATGATGCATTAGCACTGATTTCTACCATGCTGTTCCTTCATGAATCACACCTGGTGCAGTTTATTACCTTGTGTTTCAAGGCTTTAACAAGCTCAGCCTAAGAAACATTTAGATGGAGTAGCACAAAACAAGGGTTGTGCCAGATTAATAAAGTAAGGATGTCCCAGCAGAAATAAATGTCTTCTTTGGTGGGTTAACTGAGTCAGAGGGCATGGATAGATTTAAAACAGGGGATATGCAACTCATTTCCTGAGATCAAAAAAGCCCTATTTCTTGTAAAACACTCACATTACACAATTAAGTTTGTCCTGTACAATGACAAATTACATTTATTTTACAGTAAAACCAGAAACGTGTTTAAGGAGAAGGCACAGTGTTAGTCGTTTGGGGTCTTCATAAAATCATTAACTATCTGGCTTATTAGATACACATAATACTGCATAAACTTTTGTGTTTTTAATAAACATATCAGAAAACATGCTTTGATTGGGGTTCCCCTTGAGGAGGGTCTCTCAGCAACAGCATTTTTTTTCTGGTAACTAAAACAGTCTATGGCTGCATTTATATTACAAGTTCTCTGACGTCAACTCCACATGGGGTCATCTTTGTACAAAGTACATCTCAAGTGGGCTTTGTGGGATAAGAAAGTCTACATAGAAATAAATGACAAAAAAAGAAAGAAAATTCCAACATGATGAGAATTTTATGTTTAATCTCCGTTATGCTTATAACATGAATATATTACATTAGAGCATGACACAAGACTTGGTTCATGGTATTTAGAAGGGAAACACACTAAAATATGTACAAGACACTGTTTTTTGTTGTTCTTCCTTACTATACAATTGTCAAACTATTTTTAATTGCAAACTGAAGGGGATAAAAAAAAGCTCCACCTTCCCTAAAAAAAAGAAGAAAATCATAAGTTATGAACTTTATTACATTTCCACATAACATGTAGAATGTCTGCTGGTTGTTTCTTGCAGTGAGGACATTCAGGTGAGTATTTATTAAATTTACTAATTTTTTTGAGGGGTAAAGTATGCAATATTGTTAATCATAAGTTGGGTGTAGAATAACTTTTTGAACGGGCTGAATTTGGGTGTGTTTTCGATGGCATCTTTTTATTTTGTTCAGTAATTTGTGGGTTTTACTTCTGCCAGTATGAGGAGAATAAACTACAATTCTGATATTTTATATCATTTATAAGTTTATAGACTCAAGAGATTGTTTTCCCCTTGTTAGTTAGATTTTTTAGAATTAACTGGGACAAACTAGTATCTTGTTTATCAAAATTTTCAGTATGAAATTTAGTGTTTACAAGGTATTTGAGTGAGTTCATAATAATTACGTATTTCTTTGGGAGATTTAATTGCTCTCGTAATTGTGTAATATCACATTCCTTCCATTTATAAATTTCCCATACTGTAATATCTCTTATTAAAGGATACTCTTGCAAGTTTAGCAATTTATTATTTAGTAGCAAATTAGGATTAAGGTGTATAGGTTGCAGTAGAAGGAGCGCATTTAATAATTGTACAGATGAAAAGAGCTTTTGAGTAGTTAAAACCATTTGTTTAATAAATGGATGTAAATTCTTAACATAAACAGAGTTTTGGTGTTCACTAAGGGCAAGACTAGAGAAAATGGGCTACCAAAAAAGTACTTTATCCTGGGAAACAGTTATACTGCACATAAATATGAATAATCTTCCCAGAGTCTTACAGCATGTCCTCACCACCATATATTCTCTAGTCAAATTCTATATTACAAAGAATTGGACTATTGCAACCCCACTCACATGGGAAGGTTTTAGAAATGTAGCAATCAAATACATTGCCTCCCACAAGCTACTATATGTTACTAAGAAACGTAAATATTACCAAGAGTATTGGGAATACTTATTAGATTTCATTCTCAAGAGGTAAAAATATTAAATCTAAAAGTGAAATATGCACTATATGTAAGTCAATCAATAAGGATATACTTAGAACCTTTTTAACATTGTCATTTTATAAATATTTGCGTAGATAAGTTGATTAAAAAAACACATACCCTATATAAAGAGGTTTTAGTTTGACTTTCCCTAGTATATGCAATAAACAACTAATAGTACTGTTTTATTCTTCTTATCACTACAGAATATGTGGTTAGTACAAAAACTGCACTTTTGAAGTGACTTCTTTGTATATATTGTATATAGAATGTTATGTTTTGTTGTATGTTGTGTGTGTATCTTACTGTATAATGTCTTATATGTTGTAACCTAAAAAACTGCAATAAAGAAATTTTTGAAAAAAAAAAAATAAAAATAAAATGTGTGGTATTTCAACAGCTTGATGCTGTCAGCTTTCGTAAAATGTGCTTCAGGGCTGAGCTATTTTGATAGCAGTGACATCACAGAGGCATTGCTGGTATTAACAGATGAGCACTCTACCCACGCAGCAACTCCAAGGCTCAGCAGTGAGTATGCTAATGAAGCAAAGGCTGCGTTTGGACAGTAATGACTTGATTTTTAAGCAGCTAAGCTCTGAACACAGAAAAAAGGACTGACTGTACGACAGCAAGACAGGGACAGAAAAGCTAAGGATACCATATTCAACTAAATATTCTGGTCACTGCAAGTGCTTCAACCAAACTATAATAAATGCCCCATCTGCTGCAGGACCCGTGTTTTGTAAAATCTCTTGCAAAAGTAATTATGAGTTCCAGGAAAGCAGCTCCTACCGGCATCCCTTAAACTAATCTCACTGTGCACCTCTGACAAAGATGCATCTAGAGGAAATTAAGCAAACATATGCTGCACATCTCAGTGCCAGCTTGTCATAAACTGGTAAACAAATCAAACAAAGCCAGTGTTAGTACTGATAGTACCTAATAGTTTCAAAAGTAGCAGAATTTGTACAGATTTTTAAAATGCATTACTCACTCTGCATTCTGAAGTCAGTTGCACTGCATTCATCTAACGTTGGATTAATATTCTTCGCTTTCACAATGAAAAACAAAATATAAAATATTTATCCCAAGAAATGCCATCCTGAACACACACACACTCTATATATATATATATATATATATATATATATATATATACACACACACACACACACACACATACATATATATATATATATATATATATATATATATATATATATATATATATATACATATATATATATGTATATATATATATATATATATATATATATACAGGGTCTGAATCTGAGTACGTCTAGCCACCAGGTGTATGGGAGGGCATTTTCACACACACACACACACACACACACACACACACACACACACACACACACACACACACACACACACACACACACACACACACACACACACACACACACACACACACACACACACACACACACACACACACACACACAGAATGTAAAGGCTGTTTATTTACTTATTGGCTGATCAGGATATCTCACTGTCCCAATGAGACAATGCCCCTTTTAGTTGGTAACACTAAGTAACAGTTTACCCTACTACAGATGTTACATGCAATGTAATACTAAATATATAAATTTACTTATTTTTACACACACACCACACTATATATATATATATATATATATATATATATCTTTTTTCTTTTGGCTTGTCCTGGTTAGGGGTCGCTACAGCAGATCACCTGTCCACTCAGGATTGGCAGTGGAGTTTTTACAGTGTCGAGTTGCCAGCCCGGCGCCCAACCTTCCACAGAAGGCACACACACACATGCACTCACGCCTGGGGCCAATTTAGAGTGTCCAATCCACCTACACCATGTCTTTGGGATGTGGGAGGAAACTGGAGCACCCAGAGGAAACCCACGCAACCACAGGAGGACATGCAGACTCTGTACATATACATGGGTTCCCTTCAGAATCTTGAACTACTGAAATCCCGAATTTCAGTAGCTCGAGACCAGAAAGGTGAAAGTGCAGAATACCAAAACCCCAGAAGCGTGAAATTCAAAATCCCAAAGTTCGGAGATTTTGAATTAGCGGTTCTGGTGTTGCGGTGTGTGAGTGGATGTTTGGAGATGTAGATAAGTATTTGTGTTTTACGGGTTTTGGGTAGGGGCTTTAGTGTGTGTCCGTGTGTTTTGTTAGTGTGATGTGTGTGTGCACGAGGGGAATGTAGCTTGTGTAGTGGTGTTTTTGTGTGTTTGCCTGTGTAGTGTGACCTTGGAGTTAACATATTTAAGTAGGGAGTGTGTGGGGGGTGCATCCCCCCACATGGGGGAGTGCAGGGGGGCTTGCTCCCCTGTTTGTATGTCGGGTAGGTGTTTGTATTTGTGCATGTGTAGGGAGGTGTATGTTTGTGTCTGTGTGTGCGGTATGTTTTGTATAGAAGTCGCGATTTAAAATTTTGCGCTTCTGGGGTTTCGGCTTTATGGATTTTCAGCTTCAAAGTCTCGAGATACTGAAATTCAAGATTTCAGTATTTCGAGATTCTGAAGTTAATTCATATATATATATATATATATATATATATATATATATATATATATATGTGTGTGTGTGTGTGTGTGTGTGTGTGTGTGTGTGTGTGTGTGTGCATGTGCACGTGTATGTGCATATTTACACACACACATACACACATATACTACAGTTACAACAATTTGGTGGTTTAGGATACCTGCAAAGACTCAGAGAAATGAAATGTGGGTGTAATATAAAATAAATATGTATATATACAGAATAATAACAGTGTATCAGTGGAATCCATTGCTGGGTAAGATGTCATTAAAGTGTAAAAACAGCAAGATTAGAAAAGGCAGCCAGAGAAAACAAAGTCCCAGACTGAGGATCAAGTTGTCAACTCATTCAAATAGGGATATAAAAAAATCTTATATATAAATATATATAAGCAAAAAGAAACAGTAAAAGAATGAAAATGACATTGGCAAATGGATAAAGGTGCACAGAACAGGATGACAATAAAGCAAGTTTACTGAATAATTACTTCTGCTCAATAATCACAAAAGTAGATGGAAAGTTTATCACATCCATTTAGTAGAGGTACTGGTGATAAAGAGGTGATCTCAATTCTTCCACAGAAGAATATCTGAAAGAACTACAAAAACCAAAGGTGTATGAGGCAATGAGCACTGACTGGATTCACCCTACAATTCTTTGAAATTATTTAAATATTTATTATCTATTTATTGACATTTGTTGATCGGGAAAGTCCACTGGGTCAGAAGCCCACTTTCAGTGGAGGCCCGGTGAGAAAAGCTCCACAAGGAGTAATATAACGACATCAGAAAACAGTAAATACGCAGTTACACAATTTTAGAAACAAAGACTTTAAACTATATAAAAAATATAGACAACAATTACCACTTCATAGCAGACTTTTTACAAATACTGTAGCACTTTCTATTTAAGAGAGGTGAAGGTAAAGAGATTTTGTTGAAAAAAGAAATTAGATTGAATCCAGTTTAAGTACACTGCATTAAAAACTAAGATATAATGTAGTACCCACTTACAATACACATATGCATATATATATATATATATATATATATATATATATATATATATATATATTTTTTTTTTTTTGAAAGTTATGAGAAAAACTGGTAAAATCACAGACTAATTTTATTTCAACAAATCAAGGAAAGAGGGTAAAGTTCTTAAGCACTGGAAAAAGACTAGGTGTGATTCTTTCTCACAACAGCAGGGGAAGGACAGAGACTAAAAACCACTGACATTACAGTTTGGTCTCAACTACAGGGAAAATCATGGCATCACTGTCGAAATGAAATAATTTTTTTGGGAAGCCAGTGGGGAACTAGCCCTAAAGTAGTACGGACTCACAGTGGGAAGAAAATCTAACAAGAGTTTGTTGACAAAGAAGTTCTGTAGACGTGGCTTGCTTAGAATTTAGCAAGGCACTTATTACAGTGCCAAAGAAAAGGTTTGTGAACAAATTATACAGGTGTGAAATAGGTCATAGGATGCTACAATTGATAAAGCATTGGTTAGATAGAGGAATGCAAAGGGTAATAAATGGAATTCACTCTTGTGGTGCTGCGGTAGCGTTGTCGCCTCGCAGTAAGACGCTGTCCGGTTCGATTCTCAGCTAGAGCGTCTTCTGCGTGGAGACATGCGTAAATGGGCGTACCTTCGTTGAAGGTTGTGCATCAGGGCTGGTAACTCGGCACGTAAAAATCAAATACCAATCATTAGCGGACCAGAGTTCCACTGTGGTGACCCCTAACCGGGAAAAGCAGAAAAGACACAAACAAACTCTTTTGAAAAGCAGGTTATCAGTGGGATAGTGTAATGTGTAGTACTGAGGGCCCATCCTTTTCAGTAGCCATAAACGTAAAGCTACAGAAAGACTGGTAGGGAATGCACACCCCTTTATTCTAATGACATACAGATATGAAAAAAGAATTCATACACGAGAAAGTGAAAAAATGATAAAAATGGTCTTGAGAGCTAGAATTCCGTCTTACAAATGCAAAGTAATGCATCTATAATGTAAGAATCAATTAAAGAGCAGACTGCCCATGGAGAAACCAAAGCAATTTGGGCAGTTAGATCCGAGATGGTCTTAAACAGGCAGGATAGGCCTCTGAGCTACTGGTTTGTACAGGAAGATGCACAGTAAGTAGGAAACAAAGTTAGATGTCTGTACAGGCATTTGGTAAAACCCTTCCAGAGTTTATGTACACATCTTCAGGTGTATGTAGGCATGACAGTGATGATTCAGTAGAGGGCAGAAAAGTTCTGTACTGTATTCAGAAAAAAATCATAAAAGGGAAGATAAAACAACCTTAACACGTACCAGTTTGACAAAAGTAAACAGATGGGATTATGAGAAACATTTAAGTACCTCAAAGGAATACACAGATTTACATGAGAAAAAAATAGGTTATAATTTGGAAATATGAGGTAGAAAAATTAGAGGACACTGAAGGAATATTTTTTCACAGAAAGGGTTAAATAGAATAACCTTCCCAATGAGGATGTAGAGTCAGGAAACTGTAATGGAATTCAACAATACATAGAACAGAAATAAGGCAATTTGTACTGCAAGTCTGAAAAATAGGATTATATAGGATTTGTAGCTTATCAAATTGGTCCACAAAATAGTAGACTAAATGGTCTTATCTGTTGTCAAAATTGGTTTATATGTTCTGTGTTTTGATATGAAAAACATAACAGTGAAATATGTGAACAATAGCTAATGTTAATCTGCACAACACATGAAGTGAACAATGCTGTTAATTGTAGGCCTATGTGAGAAAAAGCAAGTACATAAAAGATGATAAAGTACAGGGTTTCAATGACTGCTATGCATAGGAGAATGACTGTATAATATCTGTTTCGCAGATGCCTGCATTACCAATGCAATGCAATCATGCCAGCAAGTGAGATATATGGTGCTTGTTCACAGCATACCTCCTAACTTCTTCAATCAAGATTCCTTGGCAAAGCCAAAAATAATTGTGGAACAAATGTCCACAGTCAGGATACCTGTTTTAACATTACTGTTAATTCACTCAAAAAAGCTAATACAACATGTTTTGCATCAACATGCATTTTCTGAACAATAAGTATGAAGCTCTAATGTTTGTCACTACTGATTGTAATCTCCAGTGATTTATGAGAAACAGAGTAAATGTATGAGGCAAAGTCAAGGGCATTCTGCAAAATTCTGGACACTTGAAAGGCATGGCTCACAAGTGTCAGTTGTAAGAAATTTGAGACAGCTGCAGTGAGAAAGGAGGAGGTACGGACAGGGAACCTGAGAAAAAGCAGGTAACCAGAGGCAGCAGGCACATACCATCCATGAATGAGGCATATGGTAAAACTGTACTGGAAAGGAATGCTTGCAATATGAACAAGTTTTTTCATCTCCCTTTTCCACTGGGCAGAAGAAACTCAAACTGGGTCATGAAGTGACTCAGCTATTTGTTGCGAAGTGTAATGCAGATGAAATACTGAAACCATTTTCTTCATACTATGCTCACTTATTCTACCCACAAAGTCACCTCTTATATCCCTGCTCTCTTATCTTTCCGACTTTCCTTCCACTCCACCTTAAGTTTGCCTTCCTGTCTACATGTACATCGAATTGATTACTATACATGTTGAACATTTACTGTACTTGCTACATTTTGAACCAGTTATGCAGTTTGTCTTGCCATTTCAATGCTGACAGAAGTTTATAAAGTTATTTATTTATTTTGCTTACAGTTGTATGATCAGGTATAGAGCTGATAACTTGCTTGCAAATCATTACTAGCTATTGATCACTATGCATACATCCATTTGAAAATGTTAGCTTCATCTTCTTGTAGACTAAATGTGAATTCTCCTGGTCTCAGCTTGAAATTGTCTCATTAGGGTCAGAGGTCTACCCTAGTTAACACACAAATAAATAAATAAATTAAATTAAATCACTCTCATTAAGTATGGCTTATTCATTTCACTTGAATTAAGTTTCTCTCCTACATGGGCAGAAAGATATGCTATCAGGTTCTGTTCTTTTCTGACTTCAGGCTTCTCAACTGTCCAGACTTTGAGATCTTATTTTTGGTCAGTTCCTCATAAAATATGTGGTTTTCTGGCAGATTATTGAAGACTACAGACTATTTCTCAACTGTCCAGAATTTTACAGAATGCGCAGATTTTTGCCTATTTTTGGTCTGTTCTTTTTAAAATTTGTGGTTTTGTGGCAAATCAAATCACTGAAGGCTGAAGTCACTAAACAATGATAGACATACGAGGTTTAGACTTCATATCCTTCAGAAAATTAATCGCAAAACCTATTACTCTAGCAACTTTAAGTTTGAAAGATCAATATTCAAAAATCTTCCCCTGATTTTGGGCCTTTGTCACTGCATTATTTGTTTGTCCAAAATGATTGCACTAAGAAGTAGAGAGTTATGACTGCAAGCAGTGAATAATGACAATTATACAATGACACCCCCCCCCATTAATATTCCAAAACGTGCACGGTGATTGGCCAGCCTGCCCATTGTAAATCCCACAATATACCAACGGAAAGGTCCGGTCGCCTGGACTTTTTTCCGTTGGTATAAAGTGTCCAAAACCTTTTTTTAATAAATAAAAAAAAGAAAAAAAAACAGAGCAACGGAGACTTTCTTTTCTTCGTTGCTTCCGTTTCAAAGAATTGATGTACTGGGTATGTGTAGGAACGCAAGTCCCATACGCATGCACAGTACATCAGGAAAAGGAAGCAGTATACTACCACCGGCGGAAGAACAGTAATGCACCGTTATACAGAGACATTAAGAAAAGTAAGTATTTTTTTTCTTAAATAATGTCATTGTATAATAGCAATAACGACTCCGTGGTTGTGGTATATTGAAATTTACCCATGGTTGGCTTTATTTAATCACTCGGGCTTCACCCTCATGATTAAACCACGCCAACCGTGGGTAAATCTTCAATATACCATACCATGTCGTCGGTTTTTGCTTAAACATTTCACTTTCATTGTTCACCTCCTTCAGACAATGCATGCTAATGAAACACCTGTTATTCCAGCAACTTTCTAAGTTTTTAAGCACAATTTTTAAAATATGTCTCTATGTGTGGACCTTTGTCCCCCCCAATAATTTTTTGTCTTTCTCCCCGACACTTACACTAAAAGGTTAAGAGGTATGTCTGACTGAAACTATATATAATATTTACCTAAACAGCTAATAGTAGTGATGTGTTAATTTCATTTGCATGAAGTTTTCCTCCTATAAGGTAAGAAAGTTGTATTATCAGGCACTGGCTGTCACATTTCAGTTTTCTACAGTTTAAGCTGCACTAATTATTAGCAAAAAGTCTCTACTATCTAACCTGTTATCTTACAATATGCTTGCACTGGGCAATGAACATACAACACTGCTACTTCCACATCTCAGAACCACAGTAATAATCTTAATTTACAAAAGTGTGAGAAACTGACAAGATTAAATAGCTTTCTGTGACAGACAAAATAATGTGTTTTATTAAATACTATTTGAATTATTATATGCAAAATAAATGCCAACAATAAATAGTGCGTAGAACCTCCAAGACAGTGGAAACTCCAGTGATCATTTAGTATAAATTTATGGTTTGGATTTATTTACGGGTCATAAGACCACAGTGTAAATGTTACTGTGTATACATCTTAACAAACAAAATGGATGCTGATAACCAGATATCACCAAAACACATTTACAGGAAAGAAACCATTTAATTTATCTTCCTTTTTTTTTTCTTGTCCCCAGTGATCTGCAGTTCAGAAGCCTGGGGAGCTATGCTGGAAGGCTTCAGATCCAAAGCAAGTGCACTCCATTAGGTGTAACTCTTACATAATTCCTGCATCACTGAGCTCTCTTTAGTCCATCAACCCACGGGTCACGATCATGTCACATTTAAAAGCTTGTATGGCATTAAAATATTCTCATTACCCGTCTTTCTTTCTGACATTTCGTCACAGGTCATCATAGGGACACCAACAGGAAAGTGTATAATTTATGTCTCTCCCACATTGCTGATGGCACTGAAGGTCCATTGCTGCAGTTTTCTCACTTGGAACTGACCAGTTAATTGATCTCTTTGTAATCTTTCCTCTGACAAATGAAGATTAATGCAGAAGACTTTGAAATGCTTGCAATTAACTGTATCACTGGTTACGACCACAACATGACACTCCATTAAAATCACAACAAATATTAATGCTGTGGAAATGGTTATCCTCTTAAGGACCTAATCACTCACACCTTAATGTCTTTATGCTTACAAAAAATACTTTGGAGGCCTTCTATTTAGTATTGTGATTTCCCGACTGATACCATCAGTTTGCATAGTTATCTAAAGTGTACACATTAAATTACAAAATGAATACTGTATGAAAATGAATCCACCATACTCGGAGAAATGGTAATGAATGCTTTTTATATTTAGTAGCAAGAAATGTCTCTGCCTCTCCTCTCTCATCAAATATTAAAAGCTTTTGAATACTGAATAGGAGGAAATACTCCAGACTCTTGGATAGAAATCATTACACTTATTTAAGTAGTATCAGAAGTTGTTTAGAAATTGGATATAACACAACGTAAACATGTTAAGTTGGAAACCACCTGCTAGATATACATGCTAGGATGCATAGTTGAAGTACATAATGTGTAAAGTCATGGATTTCTGCAGATCAGTTCCACAGATGAGATGCATTAATGTATATAAAACAAAGTGCACATGGGATCCACAATGATTACTACAAGGCCATACAGAACAGCCTGAAGAATGTGAATGATCAAAGACATAATGCAAAATAGCACATGACAGTCCTCAGTGTGATACATTCACACTACAAATACACTTAAGTAACAGCACTGAATGGTGTGGGAGATACTAAATATAAGGAGTACTCTACACTACATGGGAGTAAAATGAATGCTGTAACATTTAATATTGCTAGACTGGCAGCGTTGGAGAGGGTTAACACTATGGACACTGATACCATACACCCTACCATTCTGCAGACCAAAGTTCCCTCAGCACGAAGCATTGTCATTCTAGGTGATTAGGAGATCCTGATCACATCAGAGTTGATAAGATGAATGCTCACTACATTTGTAACATATTGTGCAGAAATGACCACCTCAGGTCAGCATGGATGCCCCACCTTCATATTTACCAAGGTGGCCATGACATTTTGCATCTAGGTCACAGGAATTCTTCTGCAGCCTACTGGAGATAGTGCAGGTATCTCCCAGTCATCACTATCCAAAATACCTGATGCAGTTCCTGCCTGCATTCCTTAGCATGCATGTCAGTGAATGCATACTACTTCCTCCAGGAAAGTTCGCACTTCATGTGGCCATTCCATTGGTTACCAAGTCTGATGATGGAGCTAGACACTACAGACTACATACATGCTGGCATCAATGACCCACCTAGACAGCATGAGGTGGCCAACATCAAAAGAAAGACTATTATGTTACTAATGGCCACCTTGCATAATGCAGGTGGCATCATCACAAATGTATATGTTCAACATTTTTGTATTGCACATAACCAAAACACACATGGCAGATCAGCATCCTGCTACAGGCATTTAATCCAGGGTACATCACCTGGCAGATGTATGCAAAAGGTATGTAGCTACAAGAAATTTCTTCTCTCCTGAGCATATATTAAAACTGATGTAATTCAAGGTACTCTTCTTTACATTTGAGAAACACAATTTACACTGGCCTATATAAGTGCATTCCATGCTGAACACTAGACATACCATCTGTTAACAAATACATGCATTCTTAGAGTACGATAGCATTTGGTGCAGTACACAGAGAAAGGATGCTCAAACAGAGTTGCCAGAATGAAAGATTATATAGCCGAGGTCACATGCATCTAAACTCACACTGTGCTTTTGCCTTGTTGCATTCCCTGCCATGTCAACCACTAGGAAATGGCATGAACTTCTCAATGGAATCCAGAGGAGTGACAGTGGCATGAAAATCATACCTAGGTGTTGCCTGTTTCCCTGACCCCCCCCAAAAAAAAAACACTCTTGCACAGTATTCACTGAGAAGAACACCAGATAATGTACCACAGATGTCACTATTCTCACATCTCTGAACTCAACTGAAGCAAACAGCGCAGCAACCATAAAAGTTCAACTAGAAAAGCAAAAGCAGCAAATGCACTGTGTGCAAAATTCCGTCTCTGCGTCTTGGGAATTCACCTCTATTCAACGCTCATAACAGTTGTTTGTTGGCATTACAATAAACTTTTGTTCACTTCTACTTGGTTTCATTGAAGGTGTTGTGGACTGTTATGAGCGTTGAATAGAGGCGAATTCCCAAGACGCAGAGACGGAATTTTGCACACAGTGCATTTGCTGCTTTTTCTTTTCTAGTTGAACTTTTATTCTCACATCTCTGTTCTTCAGCAACACTACAAAGATCCAAGGTTTATATGTTTATGCTAGACTTACAACCACCAGGGTCTTTGCAAGTCTAGCTGTGCAACCCAGCCAAGTTTTGTCCCAGAGTTTTTTGGATGCCTATATGGTGGGGAATGTTAGAAAAGGGGTAGCACTGGATTATGTGGGTGGGTATGTTAGCTGGGGATTAATTTACTTACTGTTGACCTCTGTCCATCAGAAACATGCTGGCAAGATTATGGGTGAATTTGTGATTTCCCACCCAGTGATAAAGGATGGATGGATGGGTGGATCAAGGATTTTTTAAATAGAGTCAGGGATGAATTCTGCTTCACATACATGGGGAGTTTATTCCAAACTTCAGGGATCCTTTGAGACACATATCGATCAATCCAGCACATTCTATTCATGTTGCAGGCAAAGTTCAGATTCTTGGGTCTAGTATTTCTAGTGCTGTTTGTTCTGTGGATATGCAAGAGATGCATCTCAGGATGCCTTGTATACTAGGCATAGATCACCTGTCTGTAACCTGTAGGAGACTGAGTACAGAGAAGGGGTCTTAAGGTGATCTGTGTAGGACAGGGGTATTCATAGCCTGGATTCTCCTGGTGAAGAACCTTTGAGGGCATTTCAACCATTGCAAGTGCCTGGCTAGGTACATGCCAAAGGGGGCATTATGCTCAATGACGGTTTTGATAAGGGCTGAGTAGAGTGGTACAATAACGTCCTTGGACTTTAATGTCATACTTTTGCTTATGAGTTTGGCGACATAGAATGATGTTCTTACTATCCTTGCTACATGTTGGCCAAAAGCCAGATTACAGTCTACATATGTTCCCAGATGACTATCAGGTCATTTCTTAAGGGTGTTTTATCGATGGAGTAATTAGCTTGTGTGGATGAGTTTTCAAAGGGCACTATAATGCATTTCTTCACATTGAGTTTTAATCCGTGGTTTTGACGTCAGTCATTTGTTTGTGTTAGACCCTCTTGTAGGATGTTGGTTTTGTGGGGGAATCTACGATCGCTCCCAATTTACAGTCATCTGTGAATTTGGTGAGCCAAAATCCTTTGACATTAGCCTTGACTTCTGAGAAGTAGATGCCAAACAGAAGCAGGCTAATCATGGAGCCCTGGGGTACTCTGCTGGTGACTGACGGTCTCCTGTTGGAGATGGCCTAACTGATCCTGACTTCTTAATTTCTTGGATGCTATCTGTAAACCAGCCATCAATCAAGCAAGTTATATAGGGCTTTATGTCTAGTTCTGAGAATTTGTCAATACCCGAGTGGGGTATTGTATCAAACACCTTTGCCAGGTCAAGGTAGGTGGTATACACCATTTTCTCCTCATTCATAGTCTTGGTAACCTTCTCAAAGAAGCATACCTGGTTGATTAAGCAAGTGCTTCCCTTAGCAAAGCCAAACTGGGATGGGTCCAGTGTCTGTAGGATGCCAATGTCCATGTCGATCACTTCCATGAAAATGCATTCAATGACTTTGCACATTAGACTTGTCAGACTGATGGGTCTGTAGTTCTCCAGGTTAGTTAATGTTTCTTATAAAGAGGGATGACCATTGAGCCCTCTATTCACCTGACATGTAACCTTTTGAGGCTGTAGTTGAAGAGAGCATCAAGTAGTCCTGCTAGGTCATGTTTTAGGCTATTTAGGAGGAAACTGGGGATACTGTCAGGGCCCACTAAAGCAATGTTTTTTGGCCTTAGTGAGTGCCAACAGAACCTGCTCCCTGTTGCTGGTTGGGGGGTTGCTAGAAGGGATTTCACGGTGGATAATGGGGTAAGTGGGGGTGAAGTTAAAGCTAAATTTATCAGCCAGTAGATTTGCTATGTCACCCTAGTCAGTGAAGGTTGTGCCTTTTGCCAACAGTTCTACACACTGCAGAGCATTACATTTAAGGTTCCTGGCATACCTGAAGAAGACCTTGTGACTGTCCTTACCCTGAGAGACTATCCTGACCTGCAGTTCGCCTTGTTGGACTTTATTAGACCTCTTAGTTTCATGTTTATTTGAATCAGAGAGCTCTTGTCTCTATGAGAGTTGATCATTCTAATTTTGGCTATGAATTTTTTTCTTTTTTTACATAGTCTGTTAAAGTAAGTGTTCCAACAGTGGGGGTTATTTTTAGTGTTAGATCAGGGCTTATATCTGGTAGATATGGCAACCTCAGTGCAGCCATTTACTTGTTTTACAGGCTTTCTGTTAATAATTCTGCATAGGTAGTTGTGTTCTTGGGGTTTGTGGAAGCCATGAATTTTGACAAACTGTTGCTTAACAGATGTAGAGTGCTTTAAAATAGTTTCTAACTGTGATGAGCTTAGTTAGGTTTCCTGGGTTGATTTTTATTTCAAGGGAGACAGCTTTGTGGTTCGATCTTACCAATGAAGACATGACATGGGGGGAGTGTGGAGTGCAATGCTCTCCCATGTTTGTGAGTACTGGATCCAATATGTTTGATCCTTTAGGTTGTTTGTGTTGTGCCTGTGAGTTAGAGGTAGTGTACAGTTCTAGACTATAGAGGGGTAGTTAAAGTCTCCCATGAACAGAGTATTTGGTGGGATGGTGAGCTCTTCTAGTAGGTCTAGGTAAGAGCTGTAAGCTTCATCGGTCATAGAGGTTGACTTGTAGTATGTCAGGAAATGGTAAGGAATCTTATCTATGGAGACTTGGACATGGATGAACTCCAGGGCATCAGTCTGATCAACCTGGAGTTGTACTCGTTGCTAATGTAGATCAAAACACCTCCACCATTAGCCCCTGTCTGTGCTGCTGTTGGTCTAAATGTGTGGATGGCACTGCAGCCTTCCACTGTGGATTACTTTCTGAGGCTTTAAACCAAGTCTCAGTAACAGCACAGATGCCTACATATTCCAGGGTAAGGAGAGTTTGTAAGGTGTGGAGTTTCTTGTTTAGGCTCCTAGCACTGAGCAGTAATACCTTAAGGTTGCTTTGAATTTTTTTTTCACTGTGTTGGTAGTTTTGTCATTCTGAATCACCTAAAAAGACCCTAAGGGGGTGGATAAAGTTTTAGCTAATATCCAAGAGCCCAGGGGAGACAGATGCAGGCCATCCTTGGCAAATCAATGTTGTCTATTAAGCATGACCTCCCATACCAATAGATACTGAATTCCTCTGAACTGACACCAGAAACTATGCCAGTTATTAAAATCAATCATTTTCTGTTCTGAGGTATCACCATTGATGAAGGTAGAATGCTGCTCAGTGCAAGGCATGTAACTGTATATGACACATATTCACAGAGATCCATAATGTCTCTTTTCATATGGCCCACTGAGGAACATCTCAGGTACTTCACACCCACATAGACTATGACAGGATCATATTGGTACCTGTGGTGCATGCATGATATTGTGGATCCTAGCTCCAGATAGGCAACTAACTGTTATCTTCTCCTTATCCATCATGGTGAGAGAGGAATCTGTGTGTTGTACAATCAAATCCCCTATGACAAGAGTACTAGGTAAAGTGTTTGCTTGCCTTATGGGCTTTGTTCTTGGGGATCATAGGGTGTATATGTGTAGTGCTGCTTTAGGTGTGTGCTTTAGTTATTACTGGGGATAGGTGTTGCCGTTGGATGGCTTAGGACTTCTTTGAGGTTTGGAGAGGTTTCTTTTGAGTGTCTCAGCATAAGAAAGTTCATGTGTGTTGAGTGGTATACGTGAAGGATGTAGTGTGTGTGTATCAGAAACAAATCAAGCAATTAGTTACAAGTGAGAATTTCTTGTAACTAATTGCTTGATTTGTTTCTGATACCTTTTCACTTTTGGCTAACTATAGTGTGTTTTTACAGTAAGAAGACTGGGACTACTATTCTAGTGGCAGTAGTAAGGTAGCCTGGTCAGTCCAAGTTGGAAAATGCACAGAAAGACATTAAGTGACCATATAACCTTTGGTCTCGACCAAAGAGGCTTCAAAGAGATAACTTTATAAGACAAATTCTCCTGTGACTAGGACATATAACTTATCTGCTACCATCACTCCTCACCACCAGCATCATCTATAGAGATTTTATCTTCAGCTGACCAAAGTTATACTCTCTAACCCAGCTCTATAGTACATTGGAGTAAAGCCCTGAATATACTCCACATGACCTGTGCTTGAGTCATTGCACAAGAAGCTGGAAGAGCTGAGGAGGAAAGGTGGAGGTGAGCAGCTGACACTGGCTCATTCATCCATGGGAGATAAAGTCTGTCAAGGCTGCTGTGGTGCTGACCTTATGGGAGTGTGAGGAGTGTGGCATACAGCATTAGGGTGGGAGAGTCTGCACAAAGCCAGGGGTTGTTGATGTGTGTGTGTGTGTGTGTGTGTGTGTGTGTGTGTGTGTGTGTGTGTGTGTGTGTGTGTGATGCATGCAGCCATCTCCCTAGCAATCAGCTATGGTCACAGTCACAGTTGCAGTAGGGTGGGGTTAGGCTGGTAGGGTGGTTAGGTCCTGCTACATACAGTGTGATGGCCAACTTCTGGTTTCTGATTCTAGTCTTCTGGGAGGAATACATGGCCTAACTGACCCTTGCCAAACTAAGATGATATTTGATTGCAGAGCTCCTTAAATACCACTCCTGCCAAGCTTGGCTTTACAAGAAGGTATGTAGTAAACAGCAGCTCTGCGAATGTCCAGGGAGTGTTTTGTTACATATATATTATCAGTGGCGGTGTCACAAGTATTTTCAAGGTATGCAGCTGCTACATTGTTATTGATATGCACCAGCCACAAGCATTGCCTACACTCATATTGATGGCATGGTGGAAAATGTACCTTATCCATGTTCAGTGCTATGGCAACATCCTGACTACATTTACCTGTTAATTAATAACTGCTGTACACTATCCTGCTACTGTGAGACCCTACATGATTAACAAATGCTGCAATCAATGCTAAAATATGCTTCTAAATGGTATACATAACAGGCATGGTATGAGTACATGTGTATCAGAAACCACCTTGAAGCAGTGCCCTGTACATGCACAGTGGTAGCTAGACCCTCTACAGTCCTCCTGCTACTACCTGTTATACTACCTGCATAAGAGCCAACTTTACATGGGAGCCAAATCAAATTGCACACCACTAACATGTGACACATATTTGGCAGGGAGCGTATGCACATCACTAAAATGTATGACATTTGTCTCACAAGAATGCTAATCTGTGAAATTAAATCAGCTGCACCCATGATGGTCAGCTAAGCAGATGGAGACATTTTAGCCAGCACATGAGTATCATGCTGTATATAAACACTGGTGATGTAAACAACTATAGGCATAAATTGTGCCCTGATTGCATATGCATCCCTTATATCCATTCCCAAGGATAGTCTGTGTTGCAGGCCCTCCTCCTAGGGTAGCCAAGAACTGCTCATATATGATATGTGATGTTCCCTGTGGTAGTCTACCTTCTACACCCTTTTTCTGCCAGTCCAGGCTATATACTCATTTTTAGACCTATCCTTTATTTTGGCTAGCCACTTCCTGAAAGAATGCATGCATGCTATAGCTGTGTCTTCCAAAAGTACTGGAATCATGCATAATTTTCTCTAAAAGCCCATCAAGTGGGACAACACTGCCCTCACCAGCCAAAGAGATGTACAGTATATGTGCATGTCATCTGTGTAACCATAGCTGTCGCTACTGGTTTGGTACCTATTTCCTGGCATGAACCAGCTGATTTCACAAGTTCTCCTGCTATAGTGGGACTTGTGGATGGAATTAATGCATAACTAAATTATGCTATTACTCCTTCCTTCCCTGTATGGGGAACTGAAATGTGACAAAAATCACTATATTCAAAATGGCCTAAGCAATTCCCATAAACAGATTATATTTAATATGTGACTGAATGGATGCATGCAATGAAGGTATGACATAGATGGGTTTGGCTTTTTCTGTAGGCAAATAACAAAGGTAAGATACCAGGAAATGTACAAGTAAATGGAGTCCATTTTATAAAAGGAGAAACATGAATTCAGGCTTTGCTGCATCTTTATAAAATGCCAACACTAACTAATTAAAAAAAAAAACACAACAGAATCTTATCATTCAGATTGGCTTAGGATTCCTATACAGAACAGAAAACAATAACTGGTTAAAGTATTA
The DNA here is from genome assembly GCF_019279795.1 of Protopterus annectens. NCBI lineage: Eukaryota > Metazoa > Chordata > Ceratodontiformes > Protopteridae > Protopterus > Protopterus annectens. The sequence goes on from NC_056747.1 coordinate 612,736,956, forward strand.
AAGCTTACAAATCCAATTTATGCATAATTTATGAGCTGCATTTTCCTTGTTGTTGCATCCTGATTCACAATCTGACCAATGGCTATCTTGTACTCATGCTCTTAACCAATCAGGATTCTCCATGGGAGGATAACTCCCTGAATTACAGTGGTTTTCTTCAATGAGCACAACTGCAACCACTGGATCTTGCCCATGGAAGTACTGCTAGTTATGAATTAAGGCTGACAATGGGCTTTCCAGTACATTTTTAAAATATTTAACTGCACAGTGATGCCAGTTCTTTTAAAGGAAATATCAAGCAAGCTGTGAGACACTTAGGGCAACATTGTTTAACACCACAATACCTCTTTTATGGGAAAAGATTTGTTCCCTACCACAGTCAGTGTAACATCATTCATATTACAAACATATTATCACACAAAATATTGCATTCCTATACATGACACTTTCTGTAACACATTAAATAATTATACACACATTCTAGTAGCATATGCATAGGAATGCTTTACTCAGAAAGTAATTAATGAGGCCACTTTAAAGCACTATGCATACATACATATTTTAAAAATACACTTTCTTATCAAATGTCCACATTCTGTCTCATCTGTAGAGAACTTTATTAGATATTTCTTTTAAAGTGATACATTTATATATTACTTCTTAAACAGTCTGTGAAAAGAAACAGTAATAACTGTATTACTTTTACATAACAGATGAATAAATGTAGCCATTCAGATGTGGTTTATTTGTAGCCCACTGAGACCTTCTGAGGATTGGTATTTGTCTGTTAATCAACCACTCAGTGGAAATTTCACCTGCTAGTAAAATAGCAAAATCTGAGTCAAAGTCAAAATCATCTTTCGCTGCCATCACTGTCATACCAGGGGTTTTAAAAGTGAACACTTATCTTACATATAACGTAGCTCTCATTAGATGCAATTATCATTGACTGCTTAATTGAGTGATGGGTGTTGACGAACTACGGTGTCATGCTTATTTTGCTGGTCATTTTAAGAAAAAGTCTAAATTCTGTAAAAGTAATGCTCTTCTGCTGTTCTTCTGATATCAGTATATCATTTTAGCTTGCTCGTCTCTATCCCTCTCTCCCCAGTCTCTTCGTCTGACTTATTCTGTTTTCTAAGTGGGCCTGGTCACAAAAGCATCCTGTTGCTGAAGATGTTTGAATAGCACACCTTATGACATGGCTCCAGCAGAAAAATGTAGACAAATTCTTTGACCTTTGAGATTCTGTTTCCAGTAATTACCGTTAGTTTTGGCAATCCTTATTGTTTTGGTGATGTTCTGCATGAATTGCACCCATCAGCTTATGGGCTAACTATAATCATATTTCTATGGGCAGTATCTGTATCTTGGCACTTACAGAACTCTTTAAGTTGACAGCTGTTAAATGATAGAATGTTGTTAGTCATTAACTCACAGTTTATCAGCATTTGCAAGTATTTTATCAACAGCAGGCACCTCTATGTATGGGGAAATGGTAAATACTAACTCTTCAGTATGGGGCCTTGAGTAATCTTCAGTGACTAGTAATTATACAATAACGACAGTTCAACCAACTTGCTATGGTAAATTGAGCATATACCAATAGAAAAATGTCTGGCTGCTGAAGTAGTGGGTGGATTTTTCTATTGGCGTATGCTATGAGGAACACAACAAAATATGAAAAAAATCAGGTACATTCTGAAAAACTAATACAGAAACACACCCGATTTGCCTCATATTTTTGAGCTGTCCCTCTGTCTATTTTTTAACATTAAAAAATAAATAAACAGCAGCAGAGAATCTGTTTTCTCCATTGCTTCTTGTGCACCTGTGCACTGTGCAAGTGTGGGAACGTAAGTTCCCTAAGCATGTGCAGTACATCATTATAGCAAAGATAACGTGGAAGAAGACAGACGTGCCCTCATGCAATTGCATTATTTAAGAAAGGTAAGTAATTTTTTTCTTAAATAATGATATTATATAATAACAATATCTTTCTTAAATAATGTTATTGCATAACAGCAATAATCCATTCCTGTTTGTGGGTATATCAGGATTTACCCAAGGTTGGTTTTGTTTAATCACTTGCAGCTTGCCCTCATGATCAAACCACACCAAACCATAGGCAAATCCTGATATACCCATTCACAGTTGTGGATTACTGCTTAATATTTTTACTATATACTTGCTCATAAAAATCAATGATCAGATCAGTCTAGGGTCTTTTTGGGAGTTCAGACTTTTGTATGGGAGTTGCTTAGTACAGTTGTCTCTGAACATTGTCTTTGTTACATCAGCCATACTAGGAAACCATATTTTGTCCTCACTACTGACTTCATTTTCACTTTTCCTAAATATGCCTGGTATGCTATTTCTAGTTCACAATGTTTGGCAAACTTCCTCTATTTTCTTAGACTGTTAACACTCTTGCATTTTTAAACTGTCTTTAAGGTCTGTATAACTAGATCTTCACTCTATTTTGTTCATCGTGTCACAGCCATAACATTACAGTACCTTTTGCAAAAGGGTGCCTTTATCTGTTGCATTCTCAGTGTCTCTTAATACTAATGATCTAAAAACAGCATATACATCAGTTATGCTCAGATAATCACCAAGCACTGTGGTATGTTTCTTGACTTTTTCTTTTAAAATTGCAGGACATCCTGACAATTAGTAGTATTGTCCTTTTCTTTTATACTACAGTTGAAATGTAAGGACCATTTCTCATTTCTAATGGTAGGCTTTGATTTGTGGTTATTGTGTATTACTTGTAATGGCTTATGAACTTTAACTAATGTGAAGCTCTTTCCAGTAATTTATATGTGAAAGTTCTCACATGCCCACACGATGTCTAGAGAGTCCTTTTCATTCTGGCTGTATCACTTTTCAGTTTCAAATAAGAACCGGCTTACACAGTCATCACTTTCTTGTGCCCATGCACTATCTTCCTTAATATTCCAAAAAAAAAACTTTCCGTCTTGCTTCCACTTTTATTAAACTGTGGCTACCTGCATTAAAGACACTGCTTTGTCTGAGCTTATCCCCATCCTTTAATATTTCTAACGCTTAGTGTAACTTTTTTGTAAGACAAAGGAAACATCTTTCTTCATCCGCTCCCTCAATGACCCTGCAATTGTGATGAAGTCTTTTTATAAACCTTGAACTATAACTGACCATACCCAGAGTATGCGTGAACTATTTTATATTGGTCTGAGGTTTAACACAGATGTGTAATACTGTGTCCTGCTTTTTCACCCTTAGGGTCTAGTAAAATACTATTTTTATAAACATATTTAATTAATCTAAACTAGAACAGTGACACAGTCACACATACAGTAATAAAAATTAAATCATGTTAACATTTTTATGTACTATACACATTCCTTTTTGACCGTTATTCACTGTGACTTTGTATACGTTGTTCAGTTCCTCCCTTCCCTGAAAGCTCATTCCTTCTCCTCCTGAACATTATTCTGTATTTACTGTTCCCACAGATTCCATTTGTTCTTTCCTTTTTCCAAAGATCCCACCTGCAGTTTTTAATCTACTTTACAATATTCAGTACTTCAATTACAATTAGTTTAAATTTTGATTTCCATTGCCTAGTAATTTTGGAAAAATACAATTTCACACAACCCAGGAGGAGCCTTATCACATTTTTCCCTTTCCTTATCTAATGAAAGATCACTCACTCTTAATAGAATAATTTTCCCGGAGTTTTATCATATTGTCTTTTGTGTTTATCACAAATTGTGATATAATTGCCGACGTTCTTGTATGTCAAATACCAAAAGATTTCAGTTGCACAGTTGACCCCAGATATCAGATGTTTGTACCTCTTTAAGCTTATATGAGTGGAAAAAGTTATCATTTTTCTTCTAATTGGGTGAAGCAATTTTCTAACCTGAGGTATAACTTTCTTATCACATTTACACCACTGACCTCACTTATGATGTCTTCTGCTCTAGCTGTCAGGAGTATTTTCTTTTGTACAGCTCTATTGGCTGCTATTATGTTTACAAAAATCCAATTTATTATGGGCTGTTGGGATTAAGTGGTATAACTGTGGGTGAAATCCAAAGTGTGGGACCTGATACTTCTCAATAATGTTAGTTTTCTGCAGCTTTTCTAATTCTTCTTCTTTTCCTCCAGCCTGGTAATTCTTTAGTGTTTTGATACCACAACTGAAGAAATCCTCACACAAACATCATGCTTACAACATGGGGAGTGAATGGATACATGAGCACTCATACAGAATGCATCATACAAGCAAGTTTGGCATTTTGTAGCTTGTTAAGAAGTTTGTGATTTATCCCCAGTCAGTTCATTTTCTTCTACTTTATTCATTAGATGTGCCACACTAATGATTTTACTGTGCAGCAACCTAACTCCTCTGCCTTGTAGGACATTGAAAATGGCTTTTGCCGCCTTTATGTTTACTTCAGCAGTGACATAATGTTTGATCTGGTTGATCTGTATGCATAAACTCTGATGCAAGACTTCTTCAGCTGCAGCTTTGGTCTCAACCTTTTACAGTTTTTTTATGGCATTATGATCTCTGAGGTTCCTATAGTGTTAGCTTTTTTATCTCTTTCTTTTTAATGATGATTGTCTAGACTTTTCCTCACTGCATTTCCTATTTAAAAAGCAGATTCATATGTCACTTTCATTGCTACTACTCTCACTATTAGCTTTGTCACTATGGCTGTCCTTATTTTTGCATGTCTTCCTCCTTAGTCTCATTATGTCTCTGTCTTCCAACTTTTGTATTGTGACCTGTCATTACACTTCTGTTTATGTATCCTTTTGCAAAATGATTTTTTTACTACAGTTTGTAGATACCTTATTCATGGCTGGGCATTGCCACTTATATGGATAGTGTCCACCACTGTAATCATTTGAATTGCCAAGACTTGCAATTACAAGTCTCTAAATGTAGAGACTGAATAACTGAAAATCTGTACTTACATATACTATGTCTGACTATTCATTTTTTTTCTTTGAGGTATGACAATCTTGGAAATGGTATATGTAAGGTTGGGATATGTGCTGGGTTTGTTTACCTCATTGAGAGTGCAGTGTGGGTTATCCCTTACAAAAAACAAGTTTAAAGGAGAAAAGCAATGTTTGATATTTGCTCATCTCCTGTAGTTTTGGTCTTTTTTTGGTATTTTGAAACTCAGCATTGCAAGTCCTGTTGTTTTATTAAGGAGATGTCCACCACAATACCTATGCTAAGCTTTATAACTTTGTTTCTAGATGTAGCATTTATGCAGTTTTCTTTACCACTTGCTTCTTTTGCTACAGTTTGCTTTTTTTAATATTTATTTTTCACTTGACTTCTACTTTACTAACTTGTGCTTTGCTCCTTGCCTTTTCACTGGTGCATGCCTGTATTATCCATCTCTTGGTTTCTTTATTGATATCCATATATTTGCAGTTTCTAGCTAGTAACCTCAGCCTTGTGTTGTACATCTGTGTGGTACTTTGGCACAGAGTGACTGTATAGCTTATCTGTTACATCTTAGAACAAAGAACATGCAGTCTTTTCCTGTTACTGTTGAATATATATTTACATAATATGTAACAATTACATAATGTTTATTATATATAAACATATATATGCTAACCTCCCACCTATATATAGGTGGGAGGTTGGCATAATGGTTAAGGTTTTTACCTTACAGATACAAGGTGCAGGGTTTGATTCTCACGTGGGGTAACTGGCTAGGCTTATAATGGCCCTCAAGGGCAGTTAGCCTAGTACTACTCTATGACCCTATGACCCTATGAGGTATATGCTTGTACTCCTGCAATGTATAAAAATAATTTCTTTAATCTGCATATCTTGAAATGCTTAGGTTTATAGCACAATTACTGAACCTGACTACCCAGTACTTCCAGCGTGAGCTTCTACTAAGACTATCATTGTCTGTATCACATTTTGGCAGGTGAGGGATTACTTTAAATATGTTTTACATTATATAGGTGACCCAGCTTCAAACATTGTATTTAGTATTTATATAAACACTCTTATAAAGACTTTCTCTTGTGTGCCTACTTTTAGGGACAATCTTTCATGAAAATGTTTAGAAATATCACTTTACTTTCTCACATCTTGTAGCTTTTATCTATGGCTTCTGTACTTTCTGCAGTATGAAAATATTCTGATTACATTTTTCAAATGATAAAACTTATGCATCTCAAAATATTTTTAATGAATAAGATTAACTTCCCATTCATCAGTTTTCATAAAGTCATTTATACAGACTTGAAATGCGACTGAACACTGCAATTCACTAAATTATAGATTGCTATGCTGACCATATACCTCCACACAGGCAGATTTTTAATATGGAAGTGAATGGATGCATACATATATAGGGAGTATCACACAGACTTGCTAAGTGTTTTACAGGCATATAAGTACATAAGCAATCATACATTGCAAATAAATTACGTACATAGGCAATCAAACATTGCAAATAAATTAAGCCACCTTTACTGAAGAAGTATGCCACGGTGGTGCAGCGGTAGCATTGTCGCCTCACAGCAAGAGGTTCTCCCATTTGATTCTCGGCCGGAGCGCCTTCTGTGTGGAGACTGCATGTCCTCCCTGTGGTCAAGTGGCGTTCGAAAGACATGCGTGAATGGGCATGCCTTCGTTGAAGGTTGGGCATCGAGCTGGCACCTCAGCACTGTAAAAATCTACTGCCAATCATTAGCGGACCAGAGATCCACTGTGGGGACCCCTAACTGGGAAAAGCCGAAAGAAGAACAACCTTTACTGAAGAAGCCAAGTAAATTCAGTCTTCATTGCATCTCTTTGAAAAACAGTACAAAATAATTAAATACTACAGAATCTTATCATTCATATGAGCTCAGAAATCAAATATTGAACATGCAATGGCTAATGGGTGAATAGTAAACGCTGCATAATTCACTTTACTCAGTAAACTTCCTTGTTCTTACTACCTGATTTGAAGCTTGTCCAATGGCTGTCTTATGCTCATGCTTTTAACTAGTCAGGAGCATTCAGTAATTCCTTATGATGCAAAAAAATTTCAGATCTATAATGAGCTTCCACAGTGACTAAGGCTATAGAATGGTGCTTGGCCATCAATGTTCACCTAGGAAATTACTGGTCACAAATTAAGACTGCTGGAGAATCTTTCAGTGCAATTTAAAAATGTTTAACTTCACAGTGATACCAAATCTTTCAAGGCAAGCATTTAGCCAACTGTGGGGCACCAAGGGTATCAATGTACAGTACTCCATCACTACCATGTGACTACAACGACAGTACTCCACCACTACCATGTGAATACTAGGACAGTACCCACTACTACCATGTGAATACAAGGACAGAACCCACCATATCATATGAATATAAGGGTAGTACCCACCACTACCATGTGAATACAAGGGCAATACCCACCACTACCATGTGCATACAAGGACAGTGCCCCCCACTACCGTGTGAATACAAGGACAATACCCACCACTACCATGTGAAATCAAGGGCAGTACCCACCACTACCATGTGAATACAAGGACAATATCCACCACTACTATGTGAATACAAGGACAGAACCCACCACTACCATATGAATACAAGGAAGGTACTCACCACTACAGTGTGAATACAAGGACAGTACCCCACCACTACCATGTGAATACAAGGGCAGTACTCACCACTACCATGTGAATACAAGGACAGTACCCAACACTACCGTGTGAATACAAGGGCAGTACCCACCATTACCATGTGAATACAAGGGTAGTACACACCACTACTGTGTGAATACAAGAACAGTACCCACCACTACTGTGTGAATACAAGGGCAGTACCCACCAGAACTGTGTGAATACCAGGACAGTACCCACCACTACCATATGAATACAAGGGCAGTACCCACCACTACCGTGTGAATATAAGGACAGTACCCACCACTACTCTGTGAATACAAGGGCAGTACCCATCACTACCATGTGAATACAAGGACAATATCCACCATTACTATCTGAATACAAGAGCAGCACCCACCACTACCATGTGAATACAAAGACTGTACCCACCACCACCATGTGAATACAGGTTAGTACCCATCACTACCATGTGAATACAAGGACAGTACCAACCACTACCATGTGAATACAAGGACAGTATCCACCACTACCATGTGAATACAAGGACAGTACCCACCACTACCATGTGAATACAAGGACAGTATCCACCACTACCATGTGAATACAAAGACAGTACCCACCACTACCATGTGAATACAAAGACAGTACCCACCACTACCATGTGAATACAAGTACAGTATCCACCACTACCATGTGAATACAAAGACAGTACCCACCACTACCATGTGAATACAAGGACAGTATCCACCACTATCATGTGAATGCAAGGACAGTACCCACCGCTACCATGTGAAAGCAAGGACAGTACCCACCACTACCATGTGAATATAAGGACAGTACCCACCACTACCATGTGAATACAAGGACAGTACCCACCACTACCATGTGAATACAAGGACAGTATCCACTACTACCATGTGAATACAAAGACAGTACCCACCACTACCATGTGAATACAAGGACAGTATCCACCACTATCATGTGAATGCAGGGACAGTACCCACCGCTACCATGTGAAAGCAAGGACAGTACCCACCACTACAATGTGAATACAATGACACTACCAGCCACTACCATGTGAATACAAGGATACCCTTCGCACTGCCATGCATACCAAATGCCAAACCTGACCTGCAAACAAATACATATTGTGGCACAACCCACCAAAGACAATTAATTGCAGGCAGTACAGATGTGTGAATGCCCTGCAAACAGGTATGTATTGTGCCACACCCCTCCAAAGACAATTCATCGCAGGCAGTATAGATGTGTGAATGTCCTGCAAACAGGTATGTACTGTGCCACACCCCTCCAAAGACAATTCATCACAGGCAGTACAAATATGTGGATGCCCTACAAATGCATATATTTTGTGGCACACCCCAACAAAGACATTTCACCACAGGCAGTAGAGATGTAGGAGTGTTCTACAAACAAATACGTACTGTGGCACATCCCTCCAATGACAGACAATACAGACACATGTAGATGTCCTACTAACAGTATTATATTATTGAATACCACTCCACTCCAAAGACAATTCTCCACGGGCACTGCAAGGGAGTGAATCTCCTACAAGCAGTATTGTATTGTGGAACTCCAAAGACAATTCCCCACAGGCAGTACAGATGTGTGGAGGTCCTACAACTGGCATTGTATTGTGGCACACCCCTCCAAAGACAATTCACCACAGGCAGTACAGATATGTGTTCTAGTTCTACAGACTGGCTCTATGGCCATGCACACCTGTGTTCCAGAAATGCTATCTCCTTAGGTATACCTGTGTGCAATTAATGCACATGAAAAGTAGGGAGTCCATGCTATGCAGTTCATATGCTACACATGCAAGCCCTACCCTACAACCCATGTGTAAAGGAGATAATCTGCACAGTTCACTGCAACTGCTCACTTCTGTGGAAAATATTCAGTAATAGTGCAAGACCGTATAAAACAAGTGTGTATATGCAACTCATAGTAACATTTTATAGTGTCATACTATGCAGTATTGGGCATTCAAAACCTACACTGTTCTGCAGTCATGCACAGATTCCTAACATTTGTACAAACAGCACTGGCTCCTTGCTCCAGTGATCAGAAGGAACAGGAATGGCATGATGGGTATGTTGGAGAGATGTGAAGGGGTCACTCTGAAGAGAATGGAAGAAGGGAGAATGGGGTGCAGTCAAAAGACTGTGGAGACGAACTACTCCCTGGACTGGTGAAAGTACTTCACAGAAAGGGTTGTGCATCTGTGCAATTAATTACTGCAATGCGTGGTACCTCGGAAATCCATAGAGGACTTTAAAAGGCATATAACAGGTAAGGAAAGGGGAGATGAAGAGAGGGATGGAGCTGAGACTAGATAGGCTGTCTCTCTCTATCATCAAACAAATGTAATATAAAGATACACTTTTTTATCCCAGTTATTTAGTTAGTAAATATTTTGGGGGTGCAGTCTCTGTAAAGCAACACAAGTTTTCATTCCATGTTTTAAAATATTCTTTTTCAATATTTTGCCCTCATGAACTATCAGCCCAACGCAACCCTCTGTACTGCCAAAGCTCTGCAACATCTTATGCCTGGAGTGGTCCTTTCTGTTCTGCTTGTCTTCTTTCCAAGGGGTGTGCAGTCTGAAAACTTACTATTACTTCACTTCTAACCACTTAAAACACATGCGCGCGCGCACACACACACACACACACACACACACACACACACACACACACACACACACACACACACACACACACACACACACACACACACACACACACACACACACACACGCACACACACACACACACACTCTGCCCATCTTTGTTAATTTACTTAGAACAAAAGGTTTGATGGCTATCAGCTGTACACTCAAGCATATAAGCAGTGAACAAATTAATTCTGCTTAGACAAGATCACATAAGCTGATGCCTGCAGTCACAAATCTGAATTGTGCAGCTCATCAGGACAAGTGTGTTTATTATAGTGCCAGGCTAAGTCAGTGCCAGGAAAGATATAAGACAAATTAGTAGCCATGGAAACTGCAGTCTTCACATTTTTTTAATCTTCTACTCTGAGAATGCCCTTCTAATCCAAAGACTTGTAGACCAGGGGACCAACATTAGTCATGTGACTCATTTAAAGTGACACTACAGGTACTCACATACTCCAACTGTCAAGTGGAGCCCTCTTGGAAATTTTTGATTCTTCAGGTGAACATGGCTATTCAAGATGCATGTGAGATCAGTCTTCTATTCTTGTAAATCAATCTACCAATCAATCAATCAATCACAATCAATGAACCAATAAATGGGCGACATAAGTGAGATTGTGGTGCTTGCTTTACAAGATGCACGAGAACGTGACATATGAAGGCAGCAGTGAGGAGAATCAGGAGGCTTACAGTCCTAGGTTTGCTTTTGTCTATTTTTTTTGGGGGGGGGGTTGCTTCCTTGAGACAACAAATAAGCAGCAGAAGTATTGCCTGTATGTTCTGTGAAACCTCATTTCAATGTGTCACTGGCACTTCACTAGTCAAACTACGGAGCAAAGACAACCTGTAAACAGAAGGGATTCCAGCATATCAGAAACACAAGAGTTACACAAGAGCTGGTTTAAAACACTGGATAATGTCCTGCTCTTAGTTATTTTAGTAATGCTCTTAGTTATTTAGTAATGCTCTTAGTTATTTAGTAATGCTCTTAGTTATTTAGTAGGCTAAGGATACAGCAAATTTTGGTAACACTTTTCACGTATCATGAACAAGGAGGAACTGAAATACAGAGTGTGCAGCTGAAGCAACATATACAGTAGACCCTCTTATCCGGCCTCTCTTTAACCGACCATCAAATATCTTCTGTAGTCCTAGCAAAAGACAACAGGGAAGAACAACACTTCCTCCTCCTCTGGGCTAAATGACAAACATTTTAGTTTTAGACTTCATATTCATTAGAAAAATGCATGCTAACACACATCCTGTTATTCTTTCTAATTTACAACCTATAAATATTATTTTGTATGCTTTTTCTGATAAATCAGCCATTTGTTTATCCAGTAGAAGGTCCGGTCCAAGCAAGACCAGATAAGCGGGAGTCTACTGTACATGAGAAGGAAGCTGTAGCTGGGATGGGACTTCACAGGCTTGGTTGGGTAGGGCTCAACTTCTTTTATTTACAATGACACTGTTACACATCTTTCAACCTCTTAGTGCAAGACAAAATAGGGGGCAAAGGCCCAAAAATAGGGACAGATTTTAAATATTGCTCTTATAAACTTAGAAAGTTGCTAGAGTAACAGAGTTTCTGTTAACATATATTTTCTGAAGGATTTGAAGTCTGAAACTGAAATGTATGTCATTATTTGGCGACTTCAGTCCTCAGATCATCCCAGTGATTTGCCCGAAAACCACAAATTTTATGAGGAATTGACCAAAAATATGAGGCAAAAATCTGGACATTCTGCGAAAATCTGGACAGTTGAGAGGTAGTGTTGCAATTTATTGTAAATTACTTTAAGACATAACTGTCAGCCAATCATGGTTTTCAGAAACATCCATGATTTTGTCTCAGGAACTTGAGACTACAATTTTCTCAGAGGTGTCAGCAGGACCACTCTAATATATTAAAAATTTGATTCCAGGGAACCATTTTAAATGTATATATTTATAAGTGTGTGTGTGTGTGTGTGTGTGTGTATGAGTATGAGTGACAGACATATATATGTTACACATTTAAAATGTTTTGTAAGTGCCCTGCACCCCTCAACATCATTCACCTCTGTTATTTATGTATATGAACATCAAGATTGCAGTAAAACACAGTATGTGGAAGTACTCCAGAAAAACACAGTAGTAAATATAGTATATATTCTCCCTAGCTGTAGTTATATTTTCACTCCTCTTTTTCAATTAGTAGCCTATGTTTACAGACACACACACACACACACACACACACACACACACACACACACACACACACACACAAAAATGCGCAAACTGACAAATAGGTGCATGGACGACAACTATCTAAGAAAGCAACTGCTAGTTCTAAAAGAACTTACAGCATTCTATGACTGAACTGAATAGGGTTAAATATGACTGACCCTTATTCCTGCATTAGATGGAGCATACTTTACCTTAGACCTAACACATGCAGAACCTTTGAGTGGGTCTTCACAGACGCTTGTAATTGATACATCACTAGACAGTTATATTCAATCTTTCATGGAAAAGAATGCCATATTACCTGACATAAAGGTATAAAGGTGCATCCAGTCACAGTTAGGCAGTACTCAGCATAGTCATGACTAATTTACATGGGTATAATACTTAAGGATTATAACTTGACTTATTTTCATGTATTTGTTAGTACTTGTTGTTGCAAGAGAATGAAGAATGGAAAGGCTGTTGGCCCAGATGACATACCTGTGGAAGCATGGAGGTGTTTAGGTGAAATGGCAGTGGAGTTTTTAACCAGATTGTTTAATGAAATCTTAGAAAGTGAGAGGATGCCTGAGGAATGGAGAAAAAGTGTTTTGGTACCGATTTTTAAGAATAAGGGTGATGTGCAGAGCTGTAGTAACTACAGAGGGATTAAACTGATCAGTCACAGCATGAAGTTAAGGGAAAGAGTAGTGGAAGCTAGGTTAAGAAGGGATGTGATCATTAGTGAACAGCAGTATGGTTTCATGCCGGGAAAGAGCACTACAGATGCGATGTTTGCTCTGAGAGTGTTGATGGAGAAGTACAGAGAATGTCAGAAGGAGTTGCATTGTGTTTTTGTAGACTTAGAGAAAGCATATGACAGGGTGCCTAGAGAGGAGTTGTAATATTGTATGAGGAAGTCAGGAGTGTCAGAGAAGTATGTAAGAGTGGTACAGGATATGTACGAGGGTAGTCTGACAGCGGTGAGGTCTGCAGTGGGAGTGACGGATGCGTTTAAGGTGGAGGTGGGGTTACATCAAGGATCAGATCTGAGCCCTTTCTTATTTGCAATGGTGATGGACAGGTTGACAGACGAGATCAGACAGGAGTCCCCATGGACTATGATGTTTGCAGATGACATTGTGATCTGTAGTGAGAGTAGGGAACAGGTGGAGGAGACCCTGGAGAGATGGAGATATGCTCTAGAGAGAAGAGGAATGAAGGTCAGCAGGACTAAGACAGAATATATGTGTGTGAATGACAAGGAGGATAGAGGAATGGCGAGGATGCAGAGAGTAGAGGTGGTGAAGGTGGATGAGTTTAAATACTTGGGATCAATAGTTCAGAGTAATGGTGAGTGTGGAAGAGAGGTGAAGAAGAGAGTACAGGCAGGATGGAGTGGGCAGAGAAGAGTGTCAGGAGTGATTTGTGACAGACGAGTACCTGAAAGAGTGAAAGGGAAGGTCTACAACAGGGTAGTGAGACCAGCTATGTTATATGGGTTGGAGACAGTGGCATTGACAAAATGGCAGGAGTTTGAGCTGGATGCGGCAGAGTTAAAGATGTTAAGATTTGCACTGGGTGTGACGAGGGTGGACAGGATTAGGAATAAGTATATTAGAGGGTCAGCCCAGGTTAGAAGGTTTGGAGACAAAGTCAGAGGGGCAAGATTACGTTGGTTTGGACATGTGCTGAGGAGGGATGCTGAGTATATTGGGAAAAAGATGCTAATGATGAAGCTACCAGGTAACAAGAAAAGAGGAAGGCCTAAGATAAGTTTATGGATGTGGTGAGAGAGGACATGCAGGTGGTTGGTGTGACAGAGCAAGATGCAGAGGACAGGAAGAAATGGAAACAGGTGATCCGCTGTGGCGACCCCTAATGGGAACAGCCGAAAGAAGATGATGATGTTAGTACTTGTTGCCCATTTTAAATATGGCAAATAACATCTATTTATCACATTGCAGATAAGCTGACTTACTCATAGGTTCTAATGGATGTACATAACCTGTGACAATAATTATATAAAATGCCTGTATCAACTAGGTACTAGCTAAATAGGATGGTAATACAGCACATAATCTATAACTGATGCAGAACAGGGATGAAAGATGATACCTAGTCTACTTTAGCTTGTCCAAATAGCCATTGGCACACATTTCTGAGCCCAGCTTTAATGAAATGATAATGAATTATGTGTTAAAGCGTATAAATAATGCATGTCGTGTAAAATGGAGTTAGAGCTGATAATGCCCTGTAAGGACAAAAGTACTCATCTATACAATATATTTTATTTTCAATAATGAAGCTTTGATTTCTAAACAAGTTAGAAGCACTTGATTAATTTGAAGTCTTATTTGAGGGCTATAGCACATGGTTCTTTTTTTCCTGATTTTAAGGGGGCTCAGCTTGCTGTACTCAAGATGTATCAGTCTTTCCTGTGGTTTAAAGGGGAGACAACTTAGTCCCTAAGACTGGAAAACTATTGTACCTCGCTATAAGGCTCTGTTGTTTTGTACATACAGATAGAGAGAGAAAGAAAGAGAGAAAGAAAGGGAGTCACACACACACACACACACACACACACACACACACACACACACACACACACACACACACACACACACACACACACATCTTATTTAACATCTGTTTAATCATTTAATCAACTGCATTTGGTCAACTGTACAGATAGTCGAAAGGTGTGCAAGATTGACAATCTCTGGCTAGGGCAATATTACCTTTTGACGGGGACTGTGCAATCTCAGAGTTGGTATATACAATTAGCAGGGGGTGTAGGGGGATGTTGTTTATGTGTTTTTTTAAGTAATATTTGCATGCATCAAGAAGTAACCTTGGTACATGCATACTAGGAAGTCGACATTTCCATTTTCGACTTAGAGCAGTTTGCCTTTAGAATGAGAAAACATTCGTATTAGTCAACCAAATGAAGGTAAACCATACACACACACTATTTTATATATATATATATATATATATATATATATATATATATATATATATATATACATATATTAACACATGCATCTTACTTCTGAAAGTGCTTGAATACCTCAGTGATGAAACAAAATTGTAAACATTGTAATAAATGTGATAAATACTAACAAAACTACATTTTAGAAAATTGTTTCTTACACCTTTGACTTTAAATAATGGCCATTGCTTCCTCAAATAAATATATTCAAATTCATGGAATCAATTACTTTGCTGCTTGCTTTGAAATTAAAAATGTTTATTACTGGCATTTATTATGAGAAAGATCACAAGACCACATGAGACTGCGAAAGCAGCGCAGCCAGCCACGCTTTTACCTGTTCTCTGGGAACATGATGAAATCCATGTACAGACACTGCAACTAATATCAGTAACACAACCAGTTTACTGTTATGGCGATTCTTTGCAAGAAAACCAGTTTTATAAAATGTTTTTAAAAAAGGAATGGAATGTGTAACTTTCCTTTCACAAATGGTGTAGGCAGAAAAATCCTTGTGTTTTAATCTATTTATTTTCCATTTTAAAAAAAAAAGGCAAACTTCTCAACTACTTTTTAAAGGCAAGACAAAATCTCAGGCTACTACACCTTCTGATTTTGCAACCTAGCATTAAGTCTTCCTTTTGAAAAGCTGAGCCACTCATGTATTTGTACGCATGTTCACACTCATTAAGTTAATCCCTGCAACCCAAAATCCACAAAAATCAAAAACAAAAGTGTCCGGCACTACTTTTTTCAGCGATCTGAAAAGGTAAATAAGCACTCTCCTTTTATGATCAATTAAATAAAAACCCACGAAAAAGTACCAAACCCTGCACGTGTGCATGAGCACCCACAGTTCTACAACAATAAAGCATTATATAGCACCTTTTGAAGGTGCTTAACAAATCCTCAATTAACCAGTAATAACTAGTTGGGGCCGCAATAAAAATTAATATGTCTCTTTAGACTTTCTTAAAAGACAATGAACTCAGGCATGTGCAAATACAAACACAAACATGTGGAGGCATGTTAAGAGTATACAAACACACAGACACACCCATGCACACATAAAAGAACAAAGCATTAAAACAGACATAAACAGAAAATAAAGTACCGACCCTGGAACAAATGCATTAAACAATTATATATACATTTAAAAAGAATGTAGCTCTGGAGAACTGACTGTATACCATGTCATAGTCAAACAGGATAGGAACTGCAAGGTATGACTGAATGTGAAATTAGCTTTTATTTGTTATTTTTCCCCTCAGATAAGCACCATGAAATTCAAGGGCTGACAATATGATTTTAATTTATTTACAATAAAGAAAGAACTCACTAAGAGGTTTTGTGGTTAGTGCAGTGTGACCAATAAATTTATATGACATGCACTGAGTGAGTCCCAGGAGTTTCTTTGCAGGGTTAAAAAGGCAACATTTTATTTATGTATTTATTTATTGAGGTTTTGTTGGAAGAGCTGAGTATATCAGTCAGAGAAACCTGTATTTAAGCTCTAGCTAACAGGATGCATTCAATAAGTACAGTTATAATATAAAATAGCAGTAAATGGCTGCAACAATACCGAAAAAGGGAGCATACATATTTACAGAATTCAAATGTGATAAAACTTAAGCTACCCATAAAGATCCACTTTGTTCCATCATAAGGTGATGTATTAGCAGAAGTAACATGATTCAGGTCACTTTGACCAGCTCATTACTAGATGTTATAATACTCAAATGCCTCCATATAAAGGTCAAACATAAATCTGAATGAGTAAAACATTCTGTAATTGACAAAGGTACTAGAAAAGCAGCTTTGCACTTAACATCGACAAGCAAATAGAACACTCTTCTAGGTATTTTACATATACTTCCTTTCATGGAATCAGGTCATATATTTATTTTAAATACTAAATAAGTAAATAGTCCTTCATGATTTTATACAGCAGACAGTATGCTGGCACTGAAGGATAAAGCCCTGACTACAACTCAGGTGACCCGAATTTGTTTAACGGCTCGTGTGTCTGTTGGAGATGGTATGGGAAGGTTATGCATGCCTATCCTAGGTGGAGGGGAATCTGGGTCATGAAATGCTATAGTCATTGCTTGTAAGTTACATCAAGTGCAAACTAATGTACGGAATAACAAAATGGAAACCTTATAAGAAAACAAGCATGAGTAAAACTGGAAAGAGTACAGCAGAAATATACCAAGGGCATCCATGGAAGTGGAAATTTAAGTTATTATGAAAGACTAAAATATCTGAATGTGTACAGTGTGTTATATATATATATATATATATATATTTAAAAGGAGACCTTATTCATACAAATAGGGCATTTATTCATAACTACCTCTGGGAATGTTTGGAGCTATCAAAAAGTAGTAGAGACAGACACCTTATGTAGAAGATTATATAGGAATGAGAAGTGTACTAATTGGTTCTCTGAGAGACAGGGGCTGATGCATGGAAGAGACTATCAAATTATATTAAAGCAAACACTAGTTTGCATATTTTTCAAAATAGCTGAGGACACTTACTACGAGAATGACTGTTTTGGTATATTGGCAGACTAGAAGGGCATTAATGCCCATGCCTGAAATATTTGTATGTATGCATCTATGTATATGCACGTATTTGTATGTAATTATGTATGTATAATCCTCTCAGAGGTGGAGCATCAAAACACACAGCAACCCTGGAGTGAGCATTCAGCTCACCAAGGCATAAAAGCTGTAGTGGTCTTTCATGATGTAGACTGCACATCCCCCACCAAGATTAGGGGGTTAGGGTCATAAAAAAAACAACCTTATAAATGGATGTCAGAGAGGGCACACACCACCTCTGCGGCTGCATGAATGATAGTACTGATGGACAGCTCTTGCCTCTAAACTGAGGATGCCCAGTATGGGGGAATGGATGGATTCAAATCTGATGAAGGAGGCTTGATGGTCAGCTGACCTGAAGGTAAAACCATGTAGAAGAATGGTTGTATATATATTGAACTAATACTTAGTTCAGTATATTTAAACATCATTTAACAGATACCCAAGAGGGTCTATATTAGTAGTTCGAATGCACAATTGTCCGAATGCCATAACATCAAACTGGGAAGTTTGAAATGTCAAAATAGCGAAGCCGTGGAACACTGAATTTTTGGTGGGCCATTTCTGCGGCTTTGCTATTTCCTCCACTGTGGTGTGATCTCGGAGTTGGTATATTTAAGTAGGGGGTGTGGGGCTCAGCCCCCCATGTTGGGGGGTGTGGGGGGTGAAGCCCCCCACATTAGGAATAGTTTGAAGTGTACATGTGTTTTTTGGATTCAAACTTATTGCATTTCAAATTTCCAGGTTCGACATTTCCGTAGTCGAACTTATTGCAGTTCGTCTATGTGATATAGACCCACCCAAGAGTGTCTGTACTAGGTAAAAGAGTACAACATGTTCACAAACCATCAATGACATCCTGACAATGCCACTTTTGCTGTATTTGATAATCCTTCATTATTTTACATACTTTCTTAATTTATTCCGCTTATCTATGCTCGGAAGTAATGTTGTTTTCAGCATTCTTGCTCAGAAACTAGAATTATCACACTTGGATTTAAGCAGCCCATCTTTGCTCTTTTTGTTTCACCTATTACCAAAGAATGAATAAAATAAACAAAAGTAACCTGATAATTACAGTTCTGTAAATGTGCATAGGTAAAAATAACACAACACAATAGTTTCTTATTGATTTTTGCTGACATTATTTTTCTTACTTATGAATCATGGCATATGGTTTGTGAAACTCCAAAAATATATATTTTAGCCCTATTGGTTAATAGCTTCAGAAAAGCTGCATTTTCCTTAAGCTTAGGTCACCGAATATAATCTGTGAACTTTGTCTTCAGTGACATGAGTGGATAAATAGTGGGGTTCTGTCTGTGAACATTAATGGATTCACCACTGTGCATGCACAGGGACGTGTCCATTAAACTCTGTAGACACATCCCAAGCTATCCCTAATGTGATGCCACTGAGGGAAACATTAAATTCAGTTGGGCCATGATTTAATGAAAGATTTAAAAAGCTTTTTATTAAAATATTGTTAAAATATATAAGGATTGAAAAGGGGGAATACATTGCTGCACTTAACATATGACTTAATGCGGGTATGAATTTTGGCAATCACTTCAACACCTTCCTCATCCATCCCTCACAAAATGAAATATGAGTAAAACTGAAGAAAAGTTGAGATGTTAGAACAAGAAAGTGTACAGAGTGAGCACGGAGCTGCTTTACATGTTCTTTATGTGTGAGTATGTGCACAGCCTTGTGAAATGGCATGGAATGGGGCACTGAGGGATGTTTAACCTGTAAGGAAACAGTTCTTGCAAGTGACAAAACATCATTTTGGGCAATTAGATGTCTCTGCTACATGGTCTCTCTCATACCTACTCTACAAGAATCTAACAGAGCAGATTAATTACTTTACTAAAGTATAGTTATTTCCATAACAAGCCATTTATCTTGTCAAGTATGTACTTGTTGTTCTCAGTTTAACACAAGGCTCTGTGTTGGTTGATAGGATGAAGGGGATAATAACCATGACATACATTTTGATTTATAATGGATGATGAGATTATTACAGTGTACAAAACAGGTTTATTAAAACTCAAAGAATTCCAGTTGGTTAAATCCATCAAGTAATTGTTTATTATTACATTAAACCATTTAATTTACTCAGGTCTTACCAAACCACACAACTAGTATATCAGTTTTTCTACAACCTGCATTACCTTTAAATCAGACATAGTTGTTATACAGTGCTACTGTTATACGGGCAGTTATTTTTTTGACCAGCATTTAGTCATATTTCATTGTTCTCCAACTGCAGGATATGTGTCAGCACCATTATTACAGAAATGTGCTTATCAATGGCTACATCATAGGATCATAGAAGGTTACTAGGCTAATGGCCCTGGGGCCCTTCCAAGCCTAGCCAAGAGTTCATCCCCAACAAGAAACCTCAGTCAGCACCTGTCGCCCTTGTCAGTGAGGGACACAGGTGGAATCCCTGGGGCAAATTTGTGGTTTCCCATCCACTCATTGAGGTTGTGCTTAAAGAGGGTCAGTGAGATGCTTTGTTTGACATGTATGGGAAGTCTATTCCAAAGAGTGGGCAGCCTCTGGGAGAAAAACCTGTCTCTCCAGCAGGTTTTGTTGATATTGCATATTAGATTCAGGCCTTTTGAGTGGGTAGTGCATGAGGAGTGAGACTTACGGATATGGAGCATCTCTAGTAGGGCAGGCTCTGAGATTGTCTTGTAGGTGAGACACAGATCACCCCTGAGCAATCTGTATGATACCCAGTAGATTGATAGTGATTTGAGCCTGTCAGCATAGGACAGGTGTTGGAGGCCATAGATTCTCTTTGTGAGGTATTTCAGTGGCGTTTCCAGTTGGTGCAGATGTTTGGAGAGGTACACCCCAAACAGGACGTTATACTCAATTACTGGTCTAATGAGGGAGGAGTATAGAGAGGTAATAATGTCCTTTTTTCTGGATGCAATCCCTTTACTTATGAGATGAACCAAGTAAGAGGCTTTTCTGACCACTGCTGCTACATAATGGTCAAATGTGAGTTTATCAACCTGAGTGCCCAGGTCTCTCACCACAGGTTGTGTGCTTAGGGATTGCTGTTGATGTGGTAATAAGGTCATGTTTTTGCCGAATGGTATGATGATACATTTTTTTGCATTTAGCTTGAGGCTGTGAGACCCTCTTGCAGTATGTTAACATTATTTGGGGAGTCAATGACAGCACCTAATGTACAGTCATCCACAAACTTGGTCAGCCACAGGCCTTTTGTGTTTGCCTGGACCTCTGAGAAATAGATGCCAAACAGTAGGGGTCCCAGGACAGATCCCTGGGGAATGCCACTAGTGACAGGTCTGCTATCGGTGGTGGAGGTGCCTATTTTGACTTTGAGGATGCTGTCTGTGAGCCAGTTGGCCACCCACCTGATGAGATAGGGATTTACACCACGGTGTGTTAGCTTTTTGATGATACCTGAGTGGGGGATTGTGTCAAAGGCCTTGGTCAAGTCAAGGTAAGCTGTATGTACTGACTTTCTTTCATCCAGGACCTTGGTGACAGTCTCAAATAAGTCAACCAGGTTCAACAGGCAAAATCTACCCTTGATGAATCCAAACTGGGTGGAGTCAAGTGCTTGGAGATTGCTTATGTCCTTGTTTATGAGATCCACAATAATACACTCCATGGCTTTACAGATCAGACTTGTCAAGAATTAATGGGGTAATAGTTTCCAGGGTCAGTAATGGCACCACCTGTGTGTAAAGGGATGACAAAACCAGTTCTCCACTCTGCTGGAATGAAGCCAGTACTTAGGCTGTGGTTGAATAGGGTGCTCAACTGCAAAGCCAGTTCTTTCTGGAGATGGTGCAGAATACATCCTGGGATACCTTCAGGTCCCATGGAAGCCATTTTCTTTGCCTTGGATAGGGCCTGTAACACTTGACCTATGGAGATGTGAGATGCAGGACAAGTATTGGGGAATGTTGAAAGAGCCTTTGGGGAGGACAGGGGGGTGAAGTTTGCAATGAATGTACTTGCCAGCTAAGTCAACAGGATCAGTGTAAGTGATACTATTACTAATTCGGAACAAACCTGGGCTTTGCCATGGAGGTTCCTGATGTAACTGAAGACTTTATAGTTTCCCTTTGTTATGGAGACTAGTTTCGATTCATAATTGGCCTTGCTGGTTTTCACTAGTGATCTAATTTGCTTGTTGAGGCTAAGGAGGGAGTTTTTCCAGTTTGGAATTTGTTCCCTTTTACTCTTGGACAACAGTTTCTTCCTTTTGTTGTAAAGCCTGTTGATAGAGGACGTCCACCAAACAGGTCTGTGTTTCCTTAAGGAGCAGGTTTTAGTTCTATTGGGTATGGCTGAGTCCATGCAGTTGACCAGATGCTTGTATACTGCATTGGCATACTGTTCAACATAGTTGTCTGCATTCTCTGAGGGGGGGGGGGGCGGTGGTGTGAAACCACAGATACCCTTCCTTAGGAGGTTGTAGTCAGCTTTTGAGAAGTTTTTTTATCTTGACTATGGCTGGGGTAGGTTGGGTGGGAGAGAAACTTTGAATGAGACAGTCCAATGATCTAATCTCACCAGAGAAGAACAAATTATGGGAGGGGTGCATCGGTCACCCATGTTGGTAAGAACCAAGTGCAGAATGTTACCTCCTTTTGTAGGGGATGAGATGAGCTGGCCTAGTGCATTAGAACTGATGAAGTTGAGGAATCATTAAGAAACTGCATTAGTGCAAGAATAGTTCACCCAGTCTATGGTGGGGTAGTTGAAGTCACCAAGGATCAGGGTGTTAGGGGGTACCTTGATGGAGTCGAGTAGATCCAGGTAAGAGGAGTGGGTGACACATCAAAGAAATACTAGCAAGAAACTGTTCTACTCCTGAAGGAACTGCTATAAAGTTGGAACACCGAAAGATGCTCAAATACATTCAGAAAATTATGAACAAAGCGAGGCATACAAATTATTTATGACAGGGATACGCCCATACAGTGTCCTTGGTGGCAGTTAATGAGGCTTGACTGTGGGGAAGGGGGAAGCAGAACACACTACCAACAATCCAAGCTCCATTTACAAAAAGCATGCTCAATTAACCAAATTACTGAATTATGAAAACAAAGAATGCAAAAAATAAAAAAGGAACAACACCTGAAATCACATTAAAAATACATAATCAGAAATACCGGCTTGTGCCAAAGATACATAAATTAAATGTCAGAAAAATCAAATACACATCATTTTATGATAACAGATACTGAAGAATCACTGTGGCAGCTCCGAGAGATCAGCTCTAACAACAAAGAAATTATATGCAGTAAGATATTAAAGTACATAAAGTCAGAACAAAATCAGAAACTTAGCCTGAATGACATTTAGAAAATAAATGCATCGGGGAATATAATAGCAAATAAGCAAATTGAGCACTTGCAAGGAAGCGTACAAATTACATGATGAGAAGGTGAAGAAAAGCATTAGCTTAATGGCTGTGCATTAAGGCACAAAGATATTTCATTAACTGAAAAAGAGATAAACATCTATAAGTACAAAGCAAAACAAGGATTTAAAATGAGTGCCAGAGGTAAACAATTTTACCTTGTAAGTAGTGATAATGTGAAAAAGTGCTATGAAATTTGGAATAGTTAGTTAGAGTTGATATAAGGGCAGCCGGTGTGCAGCTAATGTCTGAAGATGTACAATAATTCTCACTGCTAGGAAGAAGATAATTAAGCTCAGTAGCTGACTGCATATTGTGAAGACAAACAGTTCTAAAGGCAATAATTATGCTTGGCTGGTACCATAAACAGATACAAAATACTCTGGACAGAAGTAAAATACAGAGCCAAAGCTAAACAACAAGTAAGACTTCCCTAGTAAGCATTTACCTACATAAATGAATGAGACTTATTTAAAAAGAATGTATACAGGAAGTGAAAGGGGAGGTTGAGATAGAAAGGGTAGGAGACTAAGGCTAATACACTAATACTACATCTATATGATCAGTTTGACAGGAAGGCATGACTTACGGATATTTTAAAGGATGTTCTTTAAGGATCCACCCCCTTAAAGGATACTCTTTTGGGATGCCACTTTATGTACTGATGAAGAGAATTCCAGATATAGGACACTACTGTGTGGCCGGATGCGGGATGCCACTCACAGTCACTGTATATGACTTTAGATTTATTACTTTAAGGTAGACAAGTATGCAAGTAGTTAAGCTTCTTTGTTGGGCAATACCGCTTTAGTATATTAAAGACAGAAGGACAGTTCATAACTGCAGAAATCTGGCCATGATCTCAGATCAGAACACTGTTTTGTAGAGAACAAATAAAATTTACAGTACACTGCATTTACAAAATGTATGCTTGTATGCAAATGCCAGATGAATGAAATTCTGCACCTGTAGTTTGTCATTTCATTTTTTTTTTAGTTAGCTGCAAAAACTATTTTATTATATAACTCCATTTGCAAACTTGGCTCTTCTGAGATAGCAAGATTACAACCTGCAAGAACACTAGCCATTTAGGTTACTGAATAATATTGGCCGCAGACAGCAACTTAGGTAGCATAACTGCCTTTGACATTTGCACTCTTGCATCCTCTTTAAGTAAATATTTGGTCCTGTGTAAGGAGCCAATGTCTTTATCAGTTTAGAGGCCCTTGTTAAAAAATGCAGGCCCAGGGAACTTAGATAATAGACTATTTCTATTTGGTCCCACCTTTTCACTTATTTCTAAAACATCAGACTTGACCATAGGGGTGGACTGGTTTCTCATCCAGAACTAGTTCTCTGCCTTATGCCCACTGTGGGTCAGGATAGGTTCCAGCTTCCTCATACCCTAAACAGGACAAATTGTTTATTAGGTTATTAGAAACCAAATGAATAAATGAATGGGTCTGAGCATCTGAAATGATTTAGTCAAAAGTAACATGCACTTTGTTTTATTTTTTTAAATGGTTTACGTAACCTCTCAAGTAGCTGTGGTGGTACGGCGGTAGCGTTGTTACCTCACAGCAACAGGTTCTCCCATTTGATTCTCAGCTGGGCTTGGGAATGCCTTCTGTGTGGAGTCTGCATGTCCTCCCTGCGGTTGGGTAGCGTTCGAAAGACATGCGTGCGTAAATGGGTGTGCCTTCGTTGAAGGTTGGGGGTTGAGCTGGCACCTCGGCGTTTTGTAAAAATCTACTTCCAATCATTAGTGGACAGGAGTTCCGCTGTGGCAACCCCTTACCGGGAAAAGCCGAAAGACAAACAACAACACGTATAAATTTCAAAGCCATCTTGCAGTCCTTTTTCTGCCGCTTCCAGGTTATTCATTTATTAAGTTATAGTTACAAGTCTTCCTGAAAGGGATTAGCTGAGGAGCTAGGAAGCATTTTCATAGGTTCATAGGCTGGTACTAGGCTATCGGCCCTAGGGCCTATACAAGCCTAGCCATAACAATTCCCTGGCCATTTCTTCCCACAGTATTTACTTCCCTTTTTCCCTTTTAAAAAGTGTTTGAACCTTTGTCATTTTATATTTTGTTGCTGCTGTATTATACACACACACACACATATATGTATGTATGTATTGTATGAAGTGATACTGGCCACAGTATCTTCATTTTTATGTCATAAACAAAGATAAAAATGTTGGGTAACATATTAACTCTTGAATATATAACTTTGGTGTTTCGGTTTAAAATCTGGTGGGTGACAGTTTGAACAGAAGTCTAGCTTTTAGCCTTTACTGTTTCACAGAATGTGTGAGACACTCCCCACAAGACTGGTGACAAACCAATACATAATCTCAGAAATCTGACCTTGACTCATAGATCAGAACACTCTTTTGTAGAGAACAAACAACATTTACAGGACACTGTATTTACAGGATAGTTATTCTACTTTATTTTTTCAGATTCCCACCAGTTATCATGATAAGACTTTTTGTCTCTTGCCCATTCAATTTGTGCTACTTCAACAAGAAGTCTGGTGGGTCTATGTTAGAAGTTAAGACAGCGCTTAAGCCTCTAAGGTTCCAAACATTGCACTCTGATGGACAAATAGCCTGCAAACTTATGGTACAGCTTAGCCAAACAGCAATGTTTACTGGCTGGTTTCTTACAGAGAGGAGCACAGCTTAGGGGTTTAGGTTCACAGGTTCATAAGTATAAACACTAGGCTAATAAACACCAATGCCCTTATAAGCCTAGTTGTGCAATCCAAACCAATTGTGTCCCTATGTATCATTGGTGTTTATTTGGAGGAGTGTGTTAGTTAGGAAGTTTCTGGAGGTTAAGGTGGGGTGAGGATATGTTAATTTCAGTATTACCATCTGCCTCTGTCTATCAGAAAGATGGTGGCCAGAAATGGTTTGAATTTCCCATCCATTGGTTAAGCTTACACTTAAATATGATGAGGGATGGAGTCGGCTTCACATGGATGAGAAGCCTGTTTCAGAGCATGAGGATCCCTTGAGACACACATCTGTTTCACCAAAATGTGCTGTTTATGTCAAATGCAAAATTTAAATCATTGGATCTGGTGCTTCTGATGCTGTTAGTTTTGTAAATGTATAAAAGGTCCATCAGAGCTGGATCCGAGGATGCCTTGTATGTCAGGCATAGATGGCCTCTCAGTAACCTGTAGGAGAAAGAGTGTAGAGACAGGGCTTTAAGATGATATATACAGGATAATGTGTTTATACCCTGGATTCCCCTGGTAAGGAATCTTTGTGGGCATTCCAACTGCTGCATATGTCTTGTCAGGTACATACCAAAGGGGGCATTATATTCAATGATGGCTCTGATAAGGGCAGAATAAAGTGGCACTATGACTTCCTTGGACCTGGATGCCATGCCCTTACTTTTAAGGTGGGAGACATAGACTGATTTTCTTTCTACGGAGACACAGAATGATTTTCTTTCTACCTTGGCCACATGTTAAAGTCCAAATTACTGTCTACATGTGTTCCCAGATCTCTGACTATTGGGTCAACTCTAAGGGTGTCTTATCAATGGAATAATTAGCTTGGGTGGCAGTTTTCCTAAAAGGCACTATAATGCATTTCTTGGCATTGAGTTTTAGTCTGTTACTTTGGCAGCAGTCATTTGTCTGTGTTAAACTCTCATATAAGATGTTTGAGTTTAGACTGCTGTTTGTACAGCATCTAGTATCTGATTCACTCAATTAACAGAAATCATCAAATAATCACTGCTAGAAAAAAATGCCTTCTCATTCCTCCTTCCAGCCACTTTATATACTATACACACACACACACATATATATATATATATATATATATATATATATATATATATATATATATATATATGGGTCTACTACTTTACAATGAATTGTCACTTAACCGAAAACGAAAAGTTGAACCCCACTTCAGCAAAAGTGCACGTCAATGAAAGTGCACTTTCACTGAAGTCTAGGCACCTGATTGCCTCACAAATAAAAAAAACAAAAAAAGCTTTTGCAGGGGGGCAAGCCCCCCTACATCCCCCATGTGGGGGGCTGTGCCCCTACACCCCCTACTTAAATATACCACCTCCGAGATCGCACTACAGCGAGGAAAAGGGAATGTTCCCATTCCACGCTGTATTGCGATCTCCGTAGTCAGTTTTCAATGTTTCAGTACTTCAAACAAGTGGGTTCGTACAAGTGAAGTTCGAAGTACTGAAACTTCGACCAAAAACAGTAGACCCATATATATATATATGGGAACACTTCACATAATCGAATTACTGAAATCTCGAATTTCATATTGTCGAGACCATATGATCGAGATTTCAGTAAATCGAATATGTGTAGTGTTTAAAAATAAGAGTTTACTTACCTTAATACATTGCGTGCACACAGAGGCAAGGATTCTTGTATGCTCTGTGTGTACGTAATGTTTTATTTTTTTTGCGGTGTTGACAGGAAATGAGAAATCTCCCGTTTTGCGCTTCCACATACAGCGCAAGACGGGAGATTTCCCATTTCCCCACTGTAGCGCGATCTTGGAGTTGGTATATTTAAGTAGGGGGGGTGTGGGCGAAGTTTGTCTTTTTTTTTTTTTTTTGTTGGTTTTGCTTCAGAAGTTCGAGTTTCTGAAACTCGATCTTTTGGTTTTGGTTATTTGCAATTCGAGATTTTGTTAATTCGAGCTTCTGAAGTGAATCCAGATATATATATATATATATATATATATATATATATATATATATATATATATACATACATACATACACACACATACACACACATATATATATATATATATATATATATATATATATATATATATATATATATATATATATATATATATATATATATATATATATATATATATATATATATATATATATATATATATATATATATATATATATATAGGTTTACTGAAAAAAGATAACTGACCCAAATGTCGACATTTTGCAAGATCAACTACAAAAGGCCAGCTTTGTAAGTACTGACACTCTACTACACGGTGCATGCAAACAAAGTTTAAAAAAGCAAAGTAAAACATTTTTTGAGGGGGGGCAAGCCCCCTCCCTCGCAGCTGTACACCTTTCCTAATTATATATACTAACTCTGAGCTCACACAATCTCGGAGAAAGTTCTTATTCCCGTACCTCGAGAATTATGCAATCTCACACACCTGTTGACCATCTGTGAAGTTGACTAAATTTCGTTGACTAAACAGATGTCAACCAAAGGGGGATTTCAACATATTTAGTCCCCCCCCATATAGGGCTGACAAACAAAATGAATTTCCTGTCGAGCAGAAACAGCAGGCTTTCAAAGAGATGCCCAAGAAAAAGCATATAATCCTGACCCCCCTCCCCCAAGTGGGTGGTGGCCTATATGACAACGTTAAAGTGAAAACTACTGAAAAACAGAAACTTCCATACTTGCAAATGTAAAACCAGCAAATACAATGGTAGTAAAATAAGACTAAAAGTAAATGAATCATGACTTTTAAAAGCAGAATATAGTAAAATTAATGTTTAAAAAGCAATTAAGTAATAACATTTAGATATAATGACAAGGGTGCAGTGAGAGCCTTGTCTGTCCTGTAGAAGTTTCCAGGATATGCTCTGGTAAATGTGGTGATTTCTTGCCCACAGACAGTTCTCTGATCTGAGACACGAGGATTATGTTATCTGGGCAGAACTAATCTACACTAGATGTTCATTTTTTCTGCCTAGGTACCAAATGTTAAACAAATGTTACCTCAGAGGTTGTCTAGAAACAGACACTGCTAGAGAACAATGGCAGTGCTATGTCTTTTTATAGGATTTTTCCATGGTTGCTGTGTTTTTCAGATACAGACTAGTGGCTGCTCACAGGCATCAGAACTGGAGACTAGAGAGGATGTTGAGGGTGGATACAGAATACCTTTGGTTTGGGGAATCCCTGCTTAACAGAATAGATCTAGGGGAAGGAGGGTTCAGAGGAATTAGTTGACTACTTGGTGCTTTGGTTTATCTGGGAAGGAGAGGCAGAAAATCCTCAGGTTCATGGAAGAAGCTATAAAGGGTACAAACCCTGATTTATAATATTTGTATGGGCAAATGACTTGGCTATGAAGTAAATCAGAGCAATACAAAGGCAGTTAGAGGACCTGGGGTACTGCCTTTGATAAGTAGTAAACCTTATTCGGTTTATAAAAGGTATTCCTCCCCAACATATGGATGATAATGGAATTGTCTGCATCATCCGGCCCACAGAATGTTTAAACAAATGGTGCAGGATGCAAAAACTTGGGTTTCACTAAAGACTGGGGATCTACTTAGAGAGATACAAGCCTACATTGACATGATGATCTACATGTCTGTAGAAGTGGGAAAAGAAAACAGGATCATATGTGACACTCATACCTTTCAACTGTACAGATTTTCATAGAATGTCCAGATTTTTGCCTTATATTTTTGGTCCGTTTTTCATAAAATTGTGGCTTTCTGGCAAATTAGTGGCAAATCATTGAGGACTGAAGTTAGAAAATAATGAGACATTTGAGTTTCAGACTTCATACCCTTCAGAAAATTCATGTGAATGCAAAACCTGTTATTCTATCAGCTTTCTAAGTTTGTAAGAGCAATATTTCAAAATTGTCCCTATTTGTACCACTTTTTATGGCTTTGTCCAGATTTCTTACTCTAAAGGTTGAGAGGTATGGTGACACTTTTTTAAGTATTCCATTAGCAATCACTTAATCTAGCCAAGAGGCTTACAGGAATGTATCAATGAAACCTTGATATCTACCCCTCAAAACATTCCAGGCACTAATTAATTGCCCAACAATGAATGATGAGACCAAGACCAGAAACTTAGTCATAAATGGGGAAAAAAGAAAATCCAAGGATAATATGTACATGAATAAAGCGAAGCAGAGGAAAAAACGCTGCTCGAACTACTGGGTCTTACTGCACAGCAATGTGGTAATACTGCTTCGTCTGTCTGGGTACCAAATTTCATACCTGCAAGACAATGACTTAAACATGCATAGTGCAAAATTATACCTTGCAGATAAAACATAAGGAGTTTTATTCCTTTCCATAACAGAAGAGAACAAATTAACAGAATACAGGTAGCAGAGACTTAGTTATTGTTAAAAATAGCCAAGGAGACTTTTCTATTGATAATTATTCATCATTTAATGCTTCTGTCAACTGGTTGATGTTTTGGCAAAAGGTTTAAATTTTGTTCCAACTACTAAAATGAATATTGCTAGCCCAATATGTGATTTAAAGTTATTTGTCAGGAAATTGAATTTACACCAAATGTTGGGCGCTCAGTTGTATGGCTATAATCAATTTAAGCTATCTAGTTGCTTTAATCTGCCTCTGCATCATATGTTACAACATTTTGAAAAAGTCTGTGAACTTGATTTAAGAATGTTGTCTAAAACTGATAGAAAACAGTCTTATAATTTAAATAAGTATGAAAAGGATTTATTTAATTTTCTCTGTACAGCTAAGGTACGGGTAAGCAAACCAGATAAAGAAGGGGGCCTAGTAATCATGGATTTAGATGATTACGAACATAGAATTCAATATATATTGAATTCAGAAGTATATTCAGAAGCATCCCTTCATGAATACAATGTGGCTAACCAGTGAATAAAAATTTATATTAGTGATTTATATATAGAGGGCAAGATTGATGTGCAAGTCTTTAATTATCTTCAAGTGTTGCCACCTTTGACTCCGGTAATGTTTGGGGTACCTAAGCACCATAAAGACATTCAAAATCCCCCACTTCGACCGATAGTTGATGGTAGACAGGCTTCAGCATTATGCCTGTGCTAGGTTTGTTGACACCCTCCTAAAAAAATATGTAATGATGGAAAATGTACTTTCCAAAGACTCCTGGTCATTTCTGGATAGGCTTAATAACATGAAGTTCAATATGGCCCTTAATTTTCTTACAGTAGATGTTAAGGACCTTTATACATGTATTCCTCATGACCAAGGTATAGAGTGGGTCAGTGCTAGAATGAAGAGTTTGGGTGCCCCAACCGCAGAGATTTCACTGGTAGAAGAGTTATTAGATATCATTTTGAGCAATAATTATATAGTCTTTAATAAAACTTATTACTTGCAGACCAAGGGGGTAGCGATGGGCTCCCCCTGTGGATCTAGTTATGCAAATCTGGTTATGTCACATTGGGAACATACTTTTATTATGGCCAACGAGGAAATAAATAATACCATTAAATTTTACATAAGATTTCTGGATGATATTTTTATGTTGATAGAAGGTAATGATATTAGAGCCAAAGAATTGGTGGAGTATTTTAATAATACATCTGAATTTCTGCAGTTTACTTACACTTTTCATGAACATTGTATTTCATATTTAGATGTTGACTTGACTAAAAATTACAGAAATAATAGTTTGGAAGCAAAAATATTTCAGAAATCTACTTATTCCAACACCTTTTTGCACCATACTAGCGCACATCCTAAATATCAAAAACGCTCAGTTGTGAAAGGACAGCTATTGCGAGCTGCATGTATGGTGACTGCTGACCAAGATTTTATAGGTGAATGTTTCAATCTTAAAACTATGTTTCTTCAAAGGGGTTACCCCCTAGAGCTCTTAGATGAATTAATAGAGGAAGTAAGAATAAAGAGACTTAATGGGGTTTATAAACCGATTTTCAGACAAAATAGAAATGTAGGAATTGATATAGGCAAGGTGGTAGGTAATGAAGAAATAATACCAGTCCTAAATAAAGGCACCCAAGGTCAAAATTACAATTTAGCATATATTATGACATTCACCGCAGATTCTTATTATATTAAAATATTATATGTAAGAATTGGAACCTGTTGGCAGAGGATTTTAATTTATATACTAAGTTAGGTGAAATTCCTAAGTTTGTCTTTCGTAAAGGATGCAACTTTAAAAGCCTCTTGGAAAGAACAAAATATGACTACAGTACTTATGTAGGTATGAAGCAATGTGGCAATTGTCCATATTGCAAGTATATAGAGTAAGGTGCTAGTGTAATTGTGAATAATTTTAATATAACCAATAAGATGAAGTACAATTGTAACTCAAAAGGCATTGTCTATTTAGCTAAATGCCAGTTATGTTCATTGTTTTATATTGGCAAAACGGACCGCTGCCTAAGGGATAGAATATATGAGCACCTTTATAGCAAAGATAGACATAAAATTGACAATGCTCTAGCAAAACATACTGCGTTGTTCCCTTTACATAAATTTACGTTTAGAGTGATAGACCAAGTTCTTAATAATTTTAGAGGTGGTCCTTGTTCATTATGATTAGAAAGATTGGAGCTCTTTTGACAATTAAAGCTGAATGCTCATTGTCACCCTAGCCTTAATGATAAATGCACCATAACATGTTTATTAAAACGTGTACGGCAGTAGCGTTGTTACCTCACAGCAAGAGGTTCTCCCGTTCGATTCTCGGCTTGGCTTGGGAGTGCCTTCTATGTGGAGTCTGCATGTCCTCCCTGCGGTTGGGTAGCGTTCAAATGACATGCGTGTATAAATGGGCGTGCCTTCGTTGAAGGTTGGGCGTTGAGCTGGCACCTCGGTGTTTCGTAAAAAAAATCTACTGCCAATCATTAGCGGACCGGAGTTCTGCTGTGGCGACCCCTTACTTGGAAAAAGCCGAAAGACAAACAACAACATTAAAACTAAAAAGTTTGGATAGATAAAGGTATCTGGTATGCTGTTTTTGTATATGCATATATGTGTGTGTGTGTGTGTGTGTATATATATATATATATATATATATATATATATATTTAAAATAGGGTATTCATTGTTATAATATTATATTTAATGAAAATATTTTTATTTAATGAGCTATTAGAGTGGCTAAAATGTTTTTTTATTTGTATATAAATGAGTGTGAGGTTTATTTATAGATGCTGAATGTTTGAACACATATTTTTAAATTAATTTTTAGTTAATTGTGTGAAGCTTATATATTAAATGAATGATATTGCTTTAAGACCTTGATCATGTTATTTTAAAACGGTATTTAAAATTCAGAGTCAGTTTGTTAAATGTATCTGAAGAAGTCCAACAAATTGGTTGGACGAAAAGCATTTCATTAAAGTTGTGTCCACATTTAGTACCTGGGTTTCGTTTTCTCGCTTGTAAGTTATCGAGTGTGACATTATTTTGGATTAAGAGAATATATACAGAATGTATCACTTTAATAGCACTACACTATATTAAGGGAATATATACGGAATATATCAACAGGAGGAAAACACGGTGAAAAATGACAGCAAACATCCTAAGGATGGCAGTAAAGGTGTAGGTATTGTTGATGGAGGGTTAATAATATGCTGCTTGTTGGCTAGAACAGTCCGTCTGCCCCCCCCCCCCCAAAAAAAAATAGTAGGATCATTCTTGTTACCATAAAAGAGATGGAGCTTCTGGCAGGCAATACAAGAACCTATTCAGACAGAGCAGTCTTGAACCTGGTTTTCGCAAATGGTAAAGGAAGGATGGCTCTTTGATCTCATCTCGAAGAAAATGTCTACATAAAAGATAAGGCATTTTCCATGACTTGTTGCATGATTGTTGCTTCAGCCATACAACACTAATAACTTCAATCTGTTCCACAACAGACAATACATACTCAGACATAGAAAAGGAGTGGATCCCAGAAAAAACATTTATAAACCTCAAATTAAATTCTGAAATAGTAGACTACCCACTCCTTATTAAAAAAAAAGTCAGTTTATTAGGATTCATTACTACCTTCTTGACCTGGATACAAATTACTTAACAGACAGCCCAGTCAGGAAGCATCCCCTCCAGTATGACAACGGAATATTTCCTTCAATAGTTCTTCAAGGGTCAGTTTCTGGAACAATGTTATTCTTTTTCTTTATCAAATATACAACTTTCATCCTCCCATTTACAGCCCTCACACTTTTTCCTGTCAGCATCCATCTTAGATCTTGACCCTTACTAAACATAACAAATGGAAAAATGCAATCAGATCTAAACTTATTACAGTACTGGGTTATCAGCTAAAAAAACTCAGTATCAAAAACAGCAAATCAAAACACACAGAAGATACAATTTCTTTAACTTACCCAAATAAAGCAAAAAGTGAAGCCCATAGACACAATTAAGACTCCTGATGATTTTTTAACTCTTCTTCAAACAGCATATTAACCCAAAAGGTAGCCAGGCTAACAGCTCTCAACTGAAAGCCTTCTACACAATCTCATATCACCTTTGTCTTGATTCAAGAAAGGCTCTAGCCATGAATATCCTTATCCCCAAATTTGAATATTCTGTAATACATTACACTCAGTCCAAATCACATACACAATACAATCTATGATCAACAAAATTACTTGTTTCATATCCTTTTCCCCCTGAAAACGAAACACCACTGCATTACCTTAAATACAGTCAGCTGGTTACCAATTCACCATCTGCGTCTTCCTTCTCTTTTCATCTTTAAGATTTAAAATCCTCTGCAAACCTCTGGCTCATAAATATTAAATAAAATATGCTCCACGCAATATATGATCCAGCTCTAAAAAAAAACCCTTACTACAAAGACAGCATTTTGTTCTAGCTAAAGGAGGAAAAAAATGCAAAATAGCCCCACTAACTGGAACCATGTCCTGGCAGAAGTCAGGAGCGAAAGGAACTATTTACCTAAAATTTAGGAATAAACTACTGCCACACCCCAGAGATAAGTGTACCTGTCACTGTTTGATGACAAAAAAAATAACTTTCAAACTCCCTTATACACCATCACCATGGCATAATGTATTAGTATCCTGCTATCAGGCCCTTCCTGTGATCTAATTATAAGTGTTCATTTCTGTGATACAATAGGTAGCAGCTGAACATACTGTAAATATTGCAAATATAAGGTCTTTTATGTGTATAAAACATGTAATACAGATACCAAAAACTAAACAAGAAAAACCTGTAGCAACTGCAACTTATGTTGCTACAAAACTGCATGCGATTAAATGCAATCATTATCTGTGCAAGTTAAAACCTTTGTATCCTCCAACTACTGCAATGACTGCTTCTCCTTTGTATAAATGTAATTATTTTGTTGCATAGTATTGCATACCAATTGTTTGTTCTAAAACTTAATTTTGTTATAAAATGGCCTGGGTTGCATCTAAAAAGGGTCCCCAGACCAACCCACCTAGCTGGTTACCAATTAATTAAAAAATAGTTTGGTCTATCATTAGCTTAATTCTAAAGTTAAACCATTCAAAACTGAAGGTTCTGTATTCTTGAAAGGCAGCTTACAACATTTTTTAAAAGGGGCACTGTCTCAGATAAATTCTAGCAAACTGCATAATGGTAGTGGAGATTAACACTCTTCTCTTGGAAACAAGTACACAAATCAGAAAGAAGGCAAAACCAACTCTGCTTCTCAAATAAGAAAAACATGAAAGATTGGGGAACTATAACACTGGGAAATATAACAGAAGGAAAACAGGGAATAGTGCCAAATAAGGCAAAATAATGCAGGGAAGAGAGACAGAAAACAAAATCCTGAACTAGGAGGAAAAGACAGATAATTCAGTCAAGAAGACAAATATTGTATGGGTACACAAGGGGAAAATAAAAGCAAAGGAATGATAAATGAAACACTACAGATGATGGAGGGGAGGATAGTGAAGCTTAAGAGAAATGTGAGGCTGATGTGAGGCAAGTACCACAGAGCAGGTTCATTAACAATTCAGAAGGACTTGCTATGGGTCCTATGGCCATCTTTTTGGTAAAACAAAGGCTATGTAATAGAACATAGAGAAATACAGTACAAAAAGTCCACTCAGATGAAAGGTTTGCAAGAGGAGGATTTGGTATTGGAGCCAGTCCTTTTTAATTTCTTTATTACTGACATTACAGAAGGACTGGCAGGAATAGATTTTCCTTCTTTGTTGATAAAACAGAGACATTTTATTTATTTATTTCCAGTTTGATCACTGGGGAGGTCCACTGGGCCCAGAGGACCCGTTTTCAGTGGAGGCCCAGTGAGAAAAGCTCCAAAAATACAAATTACAGAATTATCAAAAGTATAAAAGATACATTGTGGAGAACAGTTTACACAATATGAACATTCATGATTACAAATAGTCAAAACAAAATTCATTAAGGTTTATCTTAAGGGTTAAACAATTATAAAGCTACTCTTATAGAATTACTGGGGAAAATGCATTATATGTGCACATTGAAAAGAGAGTAGGAAGACACTTTGCATGTGCTCGTTTTAAACTATGAAGCTATTTACAATATTTACACAATGGAGTTAAGGGATAAACAGCAATAGGACTTTTTGAGTGCTAGGATACACTCTTAGTAGAATAGCAGTGGGAGGTTTTTAGAGAGAATAAGACCCTAGGAGTAGCGAAGAAGCACCTCGGGGCATGTTCTTAGATAGTTTTTAGGTGGGGTGAAGGCAGGTGCATTTCCATTTAGTGGGCAGATGTTTGAAAAGCTGAGTTTTGAAATTTTCAGAGTTTGCTATTGTTGTTAGAGAGGAAGGAAGAGAGTTCCATGCCTTGCCGATAGTGGAAGACAGGAGACGCTGGCCAGCAGGACTTTTAGGTTTGTTGATAGCAATAAGGTTTTGATGTTCAGATCTCAGAGTTCTGTTGGGGATGTAGGGTGGAAGGATGTTAGCCAGAGCAGGTCAGTTAGTTGGGTGAAATATAAGTCTGTGTGCAGTGGTGAGCTGCAGGTAGTTTAGGTAGTTTGGGAGTTCTAGACAATTTAGAGACTGTAGGGTAAAGGCAATGATGGGTGGAATTTTTGCTGTTGGAGGCAAATTTAGAGATTTTGTTATAGCAGTTTACTAGTTTGGAGGTGACAGATCAGGACAAGTTGGTTAGGAGAGGGGCTCTATATAATAATGACAAAAGAAGGTAAGTAGTGGCCAGTGTGTGCCTAGTGAAGTGAGAGAGAAAGCGATTATTCCTATATAGCGTACCTAGTTCTTGGTGGGTTTTCTTAATATTTTGTTGAATATGTATGTCGAACCTAAGGAATTTGTCGATAGTAATACCAAGAAGTTTGGCAGAGGGAACTACTTCTATAGGGGAGTTGGTATGACTAAGGACTTTGAAAGTATCTTTATCATAGGAGTAGGACTTTCTGGGGGGGAAGAGGAGAATTTTGGATTTGTTAGTGTTAAGGGAGAGGTGATTTTGGCGCATCCAATTTTCAGTGGTTGAGAAAGCAGTTTGGGTTTTGAGGAGCAATTCAGAGATATATGAGGCAGAGCAGACTAAGGTTGAATCGTCTGCGTATTGAATAATTTTGGCAAGGGGGATAGTGTGAAAGTTATTAATGAAAATGTTAAATAGCATGGGTCCAAGGATGGATCCCTGTGGTACACCAGTTGGAGTAGGTAGGAAGGAGGAGATGGAGTTTCTCCATTTGACTGCCTGAGACCTATCTGATAAGTAGCTAGAGAACCAGGACAGAGAGTCAGATGAGAGATGCAGGTTAGAGAGATGAAGGAGAAGGTGTTTGTGGGAAACAGTATCAAAAGCTTTAGAGTCATACCTCTCAACCTTGAAACATCAAAAATCTGGACAAGGCCCATGAAAAATAGGTACAAATCTGTACGCTGTTTAACATAAAATTTGCATACATAATTATGTAACCCCGCCCACTCCCGTGGAATTGTGGGATACCAACTTTTGTGCAAATTGAAGAACAGGCAAACAAAATATGGCACCAGAGTCACCCTGCAGCCATTTCCAATGTCCCTTTACCTGGCTATTTTGCCCCATTTACCATAAACACTAATGTGTGCATACTGCTTTACTTCTACAATGATTATTTGGGTTTTAATTTTTACACTTTACAGCACAATGGACGAACACCAATAGACACCTGTTAAACTGTCTCACAATGAAAATAGATTTGGCATTAAAACTTCTCTACCCTTGAAACTCACATTCATTAAAATAGCATTGAAACATGCACCACATCCAAAGAAAATACATCTGGCCAGTGGTGGATAAAGATTACCTTTTGGGCTGTTTTCAAATCACTGGCCCCTTGCACACAAAACAAGAAACATACATGGCTTTAGTAAATTATATTCCTTGTATAATACAGCACACTTGTTAGAGCACATTTTAAATTTGTTTGAACATTTTTTCAGTAGGCAATGAAACAAAATGCATGAACCAGTAATAAAAAACTGCCCAATTCAGAACATTTCCATCATAAAAGTCTACTTACACACACACATACACACACACCTCCTGTCAATCCCTGAGCTGCAGGGGCTATAAGACAAGTATAATGAGATACTAAATAGGAATTTGTGAGCCGTTATCTGCCTAGATTAATATAATGTCTGAGCTGCATCACATACTTTTCAGTCACAATCTTTGCTAAGACAGGAATCTCATAGTATAATGAGATCCACCAAATATAACCAGTCAGTCACAGAGGAATCTATGAGCTGTTAGCTGCCAGATTAATACACAAGTGACTCATGGAGATCTGCACTCACTTACTGTAACTGCCTAATACACAAGCGAATCTAAGTCCAACCAAGCTGCACCTTCAATATTGATCACGCTGCAGCAGCCAGGATTAATGAAGTACTGTTGCCTGTTAGCAGAAGTCTTTTTCTTATCTCTGTGTGGGACACAGAGGGAATCTGCTAAGACAAAATATAACTTAGCCTAAGTAACCACTCACTCTGCCTAGATTAATACAAGGTGAGACACACCACATGCAAGCAAGCTATTAAATTCTAATACACAAGTGAATCTAAGACCAACCAAGCTGCACTTTCAATATTAATCACATGGAGGAATCTGCTAAGACGAAATATAACTTAACCTAACCACTCACACTGCCTAGATTAATACAAAGTGGGACACACCACATGATGCAAGCAAGCTACCAAGCTCGTACGTGCCTACAAATGCACATTCAAATATAATTATAACAGAGTGGCCAGAATTAACGAATCACCACACATACACACATATGACCAGGAAGTAGACAGTCAGGAAGTTTGATTCTTAGGAAGAGGTTCATCCTACGTGCAAAGAGGATCTCTGAGATGGAGATCTGGAGGGGAGCAGACAGATTTTGCCATAAAAATTGTGTTTAAGTGCATGAGTCATTTAATGGAGGCTTGATTAGGCTTGATCAGACAAACATCTATGCTAAAGCCTGATATCAAAAATGTATTGTGACTGTGTTTGATAATCAACAATGACAAAAAAAAAGAATGACATGTCTCAAACAATGTCACATGTTAAAAACATAGCTATTAAGTATATCAAGTATCTTTGTTAACAGCAAACTCTCCTTTGTCCTCCATTTGTGAGTTTTAGTAAGGCAGTCCTACCAGCTTGCATTTCCAGACACATGTCGTCTTACAGAGCAGTAGTTAGTGACAAAAAAAATCTTGCAAAATTGGCAACCAAAACAAAAGGTTTACTGAACTTATGTACAGTTCTCTATTGAGTAAGCATTCTGACTTTCATTTAAGAAGCTGCACATGATATCGCAAATTCTTATATGAACGGATTTAGTGCCATAGTGTGTTAATAACTTGGCAGCATAACCTCCTTGTTATAGTTGCTGATATAGTAAGCTACTAAATACACTCATTTAAGTAGTTGTGATCTCATAATCTATTCCTTAAAGGAATAACTGTACTGTACTTACACCCATTCGGAAACTGCCAACTGTGCCTCCTAACCACTGCCCCCATTGTCGTGCCCTAGTTCTGGCCTTGTTTACCTGGAAGGAGGAAATCCAAATTCCTCTCAATAACTCCCGCATATGATGAACCCGTCTAAGTAATGTGCACAACTAGAAAGACTCAAAGATTCCTTAGAAAATTAATGTACTAAACTCCTTACGTGAACTGATAGATTAAAAGTTCTCCCACTACAATCTACATCATACAGGCTCCTTAGCAATCATTTGTAACTAACCTTTTATGACAGGAAACACCATACATTTCCTCAGCTACAGTATCTATGTAAAACCTGCAGTATCATGAACACCCAGTGCAAGGACTTTAACCTTCATCTACATATAAATAGAACCTGCTAGCATGATACATTTCATAGTCAATATTTTCCCTGTTTACACAGATCAAGCAAAGCAATTCACTATCTGGAATTAAAAAACTA
Organism: Protopterus annectens; assembly: GCF_019279795.1. Taxonomy (NCBI): domain Eukaryota; kingdom Metazoa; phylum Chordata; order Ceratodontiformes; family Protopteridae; genus Protopterus; species Protopterus annectens. The sequence continues at coordinate 612,777,764 of NC_056747.1, forward strand.
ATTCAGATGACTGGATGTGTAATGGTGAAATCAACATTGAGAAACTTAGTTCAACATTACTTGGCCAGAAATTTTAAATTATTGCTCCACTCGCCACATCCATTTACCTGCATCCATCAGCTTTGCCGTCACCATTAATCCCGGCCCTCTGCCTTTGTCGCCGAGTCAACAATCATTAATCCTCCTCTTGGCCCCTGTTCGCCATACTGCTGCCATCCATAAGATCCATACCTGTATCTGCTTCACAGTTAAAAGTTAACCGCCAGAAAGCCAGAAATGATGATGCGAGGGGATTGCAAGCTCAATTCCGACTGGCTGGTAGCCTGCCGGCGCTGACGTCATTGCGCACGTGATGACGTCAGCTCCGACAGCGCGAAACTTTAAAAAAAGAAAAGAAAAATCGGAAATGAAGGGGTGCCACTCGGGAATCGTGGCACCCCTTCATTTGGACCCCAAAACTCGGTAAAAACCGAGTAATTCGGAACGGTTGGGAGGTCTGTTTAGAGTGATCAAGCAAAACAGTAGAGACTAGGTGTCCTGAATCTCGGGCTTGATTGACAGTTTCTAAGAAGGAGAGTAGAGCAGTAATAGTACTATGGCCAGGGTGGAAACCATGTTAGGTTGGTGTAAGAAGATGGTTTTGGGTTAGAAAAGGCATAAGTTGGTGGTGGATGCACTTTTCTAAGATTTTAGAGATTGGTGAGAGTAGAGCGATAGGGTGAAAATTTGAGATGCTGGTGTTCTTGCCTCCTCTGTGAAGAGGAAGAATGTATGCTGAGTGCCAGAGTTTGGGGATATAAGCTTCCTTTATAGATCTGTTAATAATGATGATGATTGGGAGTGCTATCCCATCTGCAGCACATTTTAGGAAAGGGGGGAATATTGTCAGGAGCATTAGAGCAGGGTTTAAGTTTAGACAGAAGTCTTTTTATAAAGTTAGATGAGACAAGTTTGAGCTTGAACATGAGGGGAGGGTTATTAGGGGAATTGGAGGGAGAAGATGGTGGGACAGATGGGTTATTGCTGGGGAAGGTCTTGGTTAGGACAGATATTGTTTGTATGAAGAAAGAGTTAAATTCTGAGCTTAGGTCAAGGTTGTATTTACTAGGGTCAGGTCAGGGATTATTCTTGGAGCCGGGATTAAGGAGAGAGTTTATTGATTTCCAGAACTGCTTGGGGTTTTTGTTATTATTTGACTGGAGCTTGATGTAGTAGGATTTTTTGTCCTTAGTGATTTGTTGTTTTGCTTGGTTATGTAGTTGTTTGTATTGGAGCAAGGTATTGGGCAGTTTATTGTTTTGTAAGAGCTTCCATAGTTATTATTTGACTGGAGCTTGATGTAGTAGGATTTTTTGTCCTTAATGATTTGTTGTTTTGCTTGGTTATGTAGTTGTTTGTATTGGAGCAAGGTATTGGGCAGTTTATTGTTTTGGAAGAGCTTCCATAGTTTGTCCCTTTGATGCATAACTTGTTTAATATGTTTAGATAACCAAGGGGCAGTATTTGCTTTTACCCTTTTGTTTCTGATGGGGCGAGAGAGTTTAGCGTATCTAAGAAGACAGAGTAGTCAATTGCAGTGTCAAGAGGGAGGGTGTTTAGGTTTTGCCAGTCCATTTGTTTGAATAAGTTTGAGAAGGATATGGGGTTAAAGTTACTAAGGTTACGAGTAAGCAAAAGGGTTAGCATGCAAGAAATTATAGAAATTATGAGAAAAGACTTGTCAGGGGTACAGTAATAATTTAAGACATGACAGCTTAAATTCACTGCAAAAATGGTAAATAATACATCTTTGAAGCCATAAAATAGAAGGGAGTACACATCCAGATGGAAAGTAGTCGGTACAACAGCAGACAAGGAAATGGACCTACAGGTTGTATTCAAACCATATGACTGAAATGTACAAATACAGTGTGAGAAGACAGCAAGGATGGCTGGCAGAATACGAGGATGCAAAGGAAAAGGTATTTTCAGCAAAAAAAAAAAATATTCTCTCTCTCTCTCTCTAGAACCTGTTAAGACTGCATCCAGAAATTTCTGCACAGTAAAGGAGGCCACCTTATTCTAAAAGTATTGACCAGATTAAGGCAGTTCATTGGAGGCAACAAAACAGTACAGACTCTGCACCAGATGATATATAAAGATATACTTTAAGATCTTAAAATGTACAGTTTTGAAAAAAAAAACAGCAGATATGTGTACATAAAACATGTTAAGTACTTCAAAGGTATAAATAGCTTGAAGATGCTAAGTGTTTGGCACATGGGAGTCATGAGAGAGTGTTACTTTACACAAACAGTAGATGATTGGACCAGCCTAGAACATTCAAAAACAGTAAAATAATTCAAGATTTTGTGAAACAAATGTAACTCAGTGTTTATGAGGCACATGTTCAAAAGGCAAATAACCTGTTTGATTAAGGAGGATTTCTGGCTTATTAAATAGTTAAGGAAATGGGCCAACTAGGCAAGCAAAATAGTCGCTATGTGCCATCAAAGTATACGCTTGTAAATTCAGGAATTGCATTACCTGAATTCTTCAAAACATAATTTACTAGAACGTGGTGATGTAGTGCTCAAACTCTATTATGCTGCTGTGGCTTACACTGACACTACCCCAAGAACATTTCCATCAGAATTTGCTTAGTGAGAAAAAAAAAATCAGTGTTTCTTAGTCAACTGGGGGACAAGTAAAAAAATCATTTACCTGAATAATTTTACACATAATAGTGGCACCAAGAAAAGTAAGCAGTGATCCAAATATTTCATATGCAGTACATATTCTCTCTCAGGGAGAACCCCCCCCCCCCGCCCAAAAAAAAACTTTTTTGTCACTTTGTGACCGTAATATATTTTCACCTTATTAATGGAGTTACGCAGAAGCTGGTACAAAGTTGTTCAGAATGTAGCTCTCTAAAAATGACACAATTAATTCTTTGGATTTATTTATTTAGTTATTTATTCACTTTTGTCAATTATGTTAGCCCCACTTGGCATGGCCTATATTCAAGAGAACCTCAGTATGGCACTTATACAGACCAATAGTAATTTGGCTAGAACAATGGAGGAATGCCCTACCATTTTTATTTTCAGATGATGATAAATTGTATTTATTGTGTTTTTGAAGACTGTATTTATTTTACTTTGATGCTTTAATAAAATTAAGAAAACCCCTTCTCTTTCAGTAACTGCCACAGGATCTTTTACATTCACCTGAATTTCTATCAGCTCAGGCATTTGAGATCTTGGTTTAAAATTTAATCTGAAGGGCAACACTTCAAGAGTTTAGCATCCTTTTTTCTCATATTGAAAAATGAATCCAAGTAGCTTGCATGGGATAGAACCCACAGTTTTCTGATCTTTCTAGCATTAACGGTCATCGTGATGCCTGCTAAAAGGCTCACACCTTAAGAAGGGTTTGTGGCTTTACAGATCCAAATAAGCATAAACAAAAAAAAACACTGTAAGCTCTGAAACTTCGGACTGATGTTTCAGAAATACTGTAACAAATACCACATAAATGCATTAAGTTATGAACAAAAACTGTAAGATAATTAGAGAGGATGTTTACACATATTTCAAATAACCATAATAACATTTTGCAGCATGTGTGTGTTTAATGATCAATGTGCAAAGGGACAGTTACTGGATGAACTCTGTCTCTGTGTTTGCTATTGTTTAGCTAACAAATAACTTTAAAATTCAGCCAATACTAATGCGTCAGTCAAAATACAATGATAATGCCATAAATAGCCTTTTTAATATAAGACTGATGCCTTCAATCAGTTATGGTGTGATTAAACTAATCCTCAGCCTAGTCTGTTTACAGAATCAGCTTTTATAAGTCTGAATTCCAACTCTATTCCACGGAACCAGAGCATTTGTAAGGCAACTATTTAACAAGGCAATTCAGATCAGTATAACTTAATATAACATTTGAGGGGTTCAGACAATGGCAGAGTATAAATCAATTTAAGTTCTTAAACCTAAACATTTTCAAAATTTTGTGAGCAGTATACAAGTAAACAGAATAATGCACAACAAAATAATATATGCAGAAAAATGTAGTTTTATGCAGTGCTAAAAAAGTTACAAAGACAAAAGCTATATCATGTACAATAAAATGATACTATAAGTTCAGCAATCACATACCTAAATGTTTAAATAAACGACATAACTGAACAATAACTACATTATCTTATCTCAGGCAGTCGACAATAAAAGCAGACTCAAAACAAAATGTTCCACGTATTGGTGATCCATGCTCATTATTAATGCCCACATCCAAAGCTGATATAAAAACCTTGCTGAATGTTAAAGTCAGCAAAATCCACCCCCCAAAACATAAAAATAAAAAGCCATACAACATTGCAACAAATTCAGAAATGTAATAAAAATTATAAAGAAAAAACTTTCCTCCCATTTCAGCAAAAAGTATACCATGGCTTTTAGATTCTCTCAGAAAGTAAAATGTGCATAGTCTAGGATAATTTAAATTCAAAGCTCCTATGAAGCAGATCCACATCTTAAGGAACAGTCTCAAAAGCTGTAGAGGAAATATGGAACACTAGCTGGAATATTAATCCACGTACAAATCCAGGTTACCAAGAGATCTGTTAAAAAATCTGCAGTGATATGACTGCAAGTACACTGATTAATACTAAAACTCTGCAAAAAATAATTTGATGTAACACCCAAATGACAATGTGATTAAACAAAGATAAAATATGGTAGGGCAGCAGGGGCTCCCAATTAAAATACTCCTTTATGCTCCAGAAGAATGACCCAGCACTATAAAGTGCTGCTTGCTTTAACTATGACTTGACATTACAGGTAGTAGTCAGACAGCATGCAACTGCTGAAGGGGTAATTACTTATCAGGTAGGATGCAGAAACCACGTCAGTTTCTGAGTAGATGTTAATAAGAGCTTCATATCTTTCTCGGAGTTACTTTTATGCAAAGAAAACTGAAACAGCAACCATGGGGGATTGTTTAACATCAAAGCTCTCAAAAATGAATTCAGCCAAATAAACTGGGTCCTCCTTAATGTCTGAACATGACCCTAAAACTATATCTTCAGCCTTTATTAACACTGTATGAAATGAAACAAATATTCCCCATCTTTAGATTCCATAAACCTTCAGAAAACCAGTAGTTTACTAAACAACTAAAAACCTTTCATAAAACGTGTGATAAAACCTGAACTCAACAGAAACCTTCCCCTTTTCAGAAAACAGAGACAGATTTATTCATCTTAGGAACCTTACAAAGCCATTTTCCGACAAGCTTCTCAAATTTCACTCCAAAACAGCCAGAAAAACAGTCTGGAACTTAAGTCAAAAAAAAAAAAAAAAGACAGAACCCCAACAAGACCCATTAGACAAAGACACAATATGCACATCAGCAGCATTTCTTACCTACTAGACTTTGAAACAATTCTCCACCCTGCTCCTTCTCCCTTCCAGCAAACAAATCTCTCCAAACAACATATGAAATCCTAACTTTGACATACCACACCTCCTTTCATCTTTAAAACAATAATCAACAGATAATGAGGTCCTCCTACAAAATCTCAAACAATGGTGCAAGTGTAGATGGTCTTCTCCAATGCTTTATAGCACTATGCTCAGACTACATCCATCCACTGACCCACTTCTGCAACTTCTTCCTTAATAATAGTTTTAAGCCTGATCAATGGAAAACTGCAATAACTAAACCATTCTCAAGAAAATTAAGCCCACCAAAACAGATTACTTCTGTTCAGTCTCAATATTGCCAAGTCTCAATGAAATATTTGGGAAATTAATATGCAAACAACTTACTGAATATACTCCGTCTTAACACAATTATCTCGTGGCAGAACATGAGTTTTGGTCAGGTGGAAGCACTATGACTGCATTGCACACAGATGATATCCTGCAAATCAAGACTAAAGGATGACAGACAGGGTCTGTCTTCATCGATATGGCTTTTCCCTAAATTAACCACACTCTCCTTTTAAGCAACCTACTTAAAAGAGGAATCCACCTTACTGCAGTACAATGGTTCAAAGCATTCTTGACAGACACTTCAAAAAGTCAGATATGATCAACCTTTATCCCCTCAGCCTTTCTTCACAGAGGAGCCCTACAGGATAAGTTATAAAACCCATATTATTCTCCTTATGCAGCAATAATCCTCCCCCTGATCTCCCTCACCTCATCATTAGATATGATGATGACATGGTTATTTACAGATAGCAACTTCCCTGCAAACATAAAAAGCTACTCTGAGAATAAACTTGTATAGCTTTCAACATGATCCAGCAATACAACCTAAAAACTTGATAATTAATGTACAGATACACACACACACACACACACACACACACACACACACACACACACACACACACACACACACACACACACACACACACACACACACAAGCAATGCTGTTTGGCTCGACCCAAGAATTGGCGACAGTTCTTCTCAATGATCAAGAACCTATAAGAGCAGTACACCAACATAAATACTTTTATTTCTGGCTATACCCAAAAACTAAAAACTAAACTTCCAAAATCATAACCAAGTTACAAAAAAAAAAAAAAAAAAAGAAAGAAAGAAACCTACTTTTTTGGGTAAAAAATGATCTCACACTTTCTTACACCTACATGAAAAGCTGCCACAGGAAAAGGAGTCCAACCCCCATAATTAGAATATGGACCACATATCACAGCTGAAGCCTTAAAAAAATACCCCTCTACCCAGCTACCAACTACCTCAAATAATATATATTTGAAATCTCTTGCACCTCAAAGAGAATATCACAACCATTATAATCACATTCCTCACCTAACAACAGTCTTTTGGCTTTTCCCAGTTAGGGGTCGCCGCAGCGGAACTCCGGTCCGCTAATGATTAGTAGGGGATTTTTATGGTGCCAAGTTTCCACCTGATGCCCAGCCTTCAAAGAAGGCACACCCCATTCACGCACGCACCTACCTGCATGTCTTTAGATGTCACTCGACCATGGGGAGGACATGCAGACTCCGCACAGAAGGTGCTCCAACCGAGAAAAGAACGGGAGATCCTCATGCTGTGAGGCGACAACACTAACCGCTGCACCACCGCGGCTACAGTATTCCTTTATACTAATTTTCTTTCATTGTTGGGAGACTAACAGAAAGAACCACTCCTTACTGTCTGAATCCCCTTTCTCCTTCTACTCCCAACCTGCAAACCTCCCAGACCACTCTTTCTGTGCACTTGTTCCTAAAATCTTGGACAACTCCCAATCTAACATAAAACTCCATTGCCAGCTACCTAAAATTCTGAACGGAAATAAATAACATCCTTTTTGAATATGCACAATGCAAATGCTTCTTGAACAGAGGAATTGTGATACACAACCTAAACCAACCCATATAACAAACATATAAAACTACTTAAGCTTTGTTTTATAGTCCCAAAGGAATAAACGGTAACCCTCCCAATACTGTCGTTTAACCTCACTCTTTCCTTCTTACTATGAAGTGTTGTAACTCTCTCATCTTCAGTCTACTAACTCCATTCTAAATGCTGATCTCATATCGTGTTATATATATAATTATGTATTGCACTTGAAACAAAATTTAAAAAAAATGAATGAGACCACTGCTCCACCCCAGTTAACAAAAATCCACAGGTGGATAGATAACCCTAACCCAGAATACTTTTAACAGTATAGAAAACTGGCAAACTGATCGACAACTTCTCTTGAATGCCAACAAAACCAAGCTGCTGCTTTTCTCTCCCACCTCTAGATCTACTCTTCCTTTATTTACTATTAAGTCTAACAATGGTACAATTATCTCTCTTGATAACCAAACTAAGCTCCTTGGAGTTATCATAGATACTAACCTCAAATTTGATGCACACATTGACCATACGATTAAGTCCGTCAACAAAAAAATAGGATCTCCCTATAAGGTAAAACCTTTTCTAACCCCTTATGCTAGGTGTGCTATTGCCTGAACCCATCTTCTCTCCACTCTCTTATATGCCTCACCTATATTTTCAAATCTCTCTAAAGCTAACCTTGGCAAACTATCTTCCTGTTACTACCATATAGCTAGATTCGCCACTGGTCTGGCATACAGGACACACCACTGTAAAAACCTAACTGAACTTGACTGGTTGGAATTTCCTTCCATACTTAAGCTTAACCAGCTCAGAGTAGCTCACAAAATACTTAACCATCCGGACAAAACCCCAAGCCTTAAGAATACTATTAGCCCATATAACGCTATCAGGCCACATAGATCGTCCAACAAGCTATCAGTCCAAACTCTAAAATCCAATAATACAGCCGGGGATTCCCTGTTTGCTAACTCAGTGGGTAAAACTTGGAACCTTCTTCCTGCAAACTTACCCAAGAACTATCTCTTCCACTATTTGAAAAAGGCCTAAAAAATACTTAAGGGCTAACTGGCTCTGTCCATGCCTAAACCCTGATTAACTCATTTTAACATTTATGGTCTTGTCTTAGCTAGTAGACCATCAGTAAGCAGTTACTCCACCTACCTGTGTGTTGTACCTTAATGTACAGTTATGCCTGCTGAGTCTAACATTTCTCTATACAGTTGTTGCCCTAATGTGCTCTAAATTAGTGTACTGATCCTATTTCTTCTCTCACTTTATTAACTTTCTGTATATGTATTAGTGTTCCTACTGTGGTGAACTGACATATTGTATCTATCTCTTTCTTCTTTGCACTGTATCTGTCTCCTTTGCTCTCTTTGAATATTATTGTAATGTTACTACTATTATTAATTTTATTATTGTGGAGCTTTTCTCCTCGGGCCTCTGCTGAAAATGGACATGGATCCAGTTGGACTATCCCGGTTAACAAATGTAAATATAAATTGAAACAATGACTGAACTACAAATATGTTGTCTAACATACCAGTAACGTAGAATTCATATAAGTGTAGTTATTAATTATGTATTGTACTTGAAACAAAATTTAAAAAGATGAATGAGACCACTGCTCCACCCCAGTTAACAAAAATCCACAGGTGGATAGATAAATGGGCAGACAGACAGATTATCAGGAGGCTGCATATCATGTAGCAGGCTGTGTGATACTTCTAGCATGGACATTGTTGCTGTCCAGGTACAACTTCTGGAACATGGCACACAGATACATAACAGCCAGAATGGGTAAGAACAACTGGTCAGACAAATGCACTAAACTATGCACTGCTTTGTTTGTCACTGCAGTACTTATTATTTGATTTGTTGGCTTTCATTAACTAGATACTCCTCTGGGGCACTTACAACAATCTTTTTCATGGCAGGTCCTTTTCTAGCTAAATCATGCTTTAAAACATGTACCACTTGAAACATTAAGTGCTTAGATATCACCAACGTGCCGCAGTATCTACTATTAGGTACAGAATGCCTGTCAGTGTTTTGGCACCACGGCCAGGATGACAAGTGCTGAGAGTGCAGGTCTGAAAAAAAAGCTTCATGTTATGGCCAATATGGACTGGCAGCACACATCCCATCCTGGTGTAACATTTTACTCTCTTGTTGCAAAATACTGGAAAAGTTAAAAGGAGTTATAAATAATGCTGGCTCCAATGAAATACTTTGACATCTAAGTGTCTTTGTCACTATATATATTTACTGACAAAAATCTATTTACAGAGGTATATGATAAATGGTGGATCAGTGACCTTGTTACAGGCACTCAGCCATAAACTATAGTCTGTCTGTACAAAAGTGGATGAAAGATCAATGAAAACTCAATGTATCACATGCCCTTTCTTGACTGGTAATGGAGACATCAGTGTTAGGATGAATAAGTAGGGGGTAAGGTGCTGCAGCTTTGTCCTCCAAAAACATAGTAAGTAAATGCATTTACATGTGCCATGTGTACATGTATGTGGAATAATGTCTATGCGTGTATTTGTGTGGTTATGTGCAGTTGTGGCATAGTGTGCACTTGGTACTTGTAAGCAGAGAAAATGCATGTCAATAAGGACTAGTTCAGAGAAGCTGTGTAAATCCCACTACTGCACATCATTCTATGGGAGCAATGCAGAAAAGCAAATGACAGGATTGCAGGAGCTTTTCCTGATTGACAGATAGTTCTCATTTCTGTCCATGGACTCCTAAATTGTGAGAGAAAAGCATTATAAGATATCCATATTCATTTCAGAGCACTGCTTGCTTACAATGTGCTATCAACTAAAGATCACCATGCAAGGTTATACTAGCGTAGAACTCTTACTTAGTAATACTGGCATGGGATGGAGACCCCCCAGAACTCTTAGCTAATGGCACTGGTAAAGGGATGGAGATCCCCAGCACTAGAACAGAACTCTTAGCTACTAGTACCAGCCATGATATGGACATCTTCAGCACTAGAATAGAGTGCTTAGCTATTAGTACCAGCAGTGATATGGACATCTCCAGCACTAGAACAGAACTCTTAGCTATTAGTACCAGCAGTGATATGGACATCTCCAGCACTAGACCAGAACTCTTAGCTATTAGTACCAGCAGTGGTACGGACATCTCCAGCACTAGAACAGAACTCTTAGCTATTAGTACCAGCAGTAGGATGGAGATCTCCAACACTAGAACAGAGCTCTTAGCTATTAGTACCAGCAGTGGGATGGAGATCTCCAGCACTAGAACAGAACTCATAGCTAATGTACCAGCAGTGGGATGGAGATCTCCAGCACTAGAACAGAACTCTTAGCTATTAGTACCAGAAATGGGATGGAGATCCCCAGCACTAGAACAGAACTCTTAGCTATTAGTACCTGCAGTGGGATGGAGACACCCGGCACTAGAACAGAACTCTTAGCTATTAGTACCAGCAGTGGGATGGAGATCTCCAGCACTAGAACAGAACTCTTAGCTATTAGTACCAGCAGTGGTATGGACATCTCCAGCACTAGAACAGAGCTCTTAGCTATTAGTACCAGCAGTGGTACGGACATCTCCAGCACTAGAACAGAGCTCTTAGCTATTAGAGCCAGCAGTGGGATGGAGATCTCCAGCACTAGAACAGAACTCTTAGCTATTAGTACCAGCAGTGGTACGGACATCTCCAGCACTAGAACAGAGCTCTTAGCTATTAGTGCCAGCAGTGGGATGGAGATCTCCAGCACTAGAACAGAACTCTTAGCTATTAGTACCAGCAGTGGTACGGACATCTCCAGCACTAGAACAGAACTCTTAGCTATTAGTACCAGCAGTGGGATGGAGATCTCCAGCACTAGAACAGAACTCTTAGCTATTAGTACCAGCAGTGGTATGGACATCTCCAGCACTAGAACAGAACTCGTAGCTATTAGTACCAGCAGTGGGATGGAGATCTTCAGCACTAGAACAGAGCTTTTAGCTATTAGTACCAGCAGTGGTACGGACATCTCCAGCACTAGAACAGAACTCATAGCTAATGTACCAGCAGTGGGATGGAGATCTCCAGCACTAGATCAGAGCTCTTAGCTATTAGTACCAGCAGTGGGATGGAGATCTCCAGCACTAGAACAGAACTCATAGCTAATGTACCAGCAGTGGGATGCAGATCTCCAGCACTAGAACCGAACTCGTAGCTATTAGTACCAGAAATGGGATGGAGATCCCCAGCACTAGAACAGAACTCTTAGCTATTAGTACCTGCAGTGGGATGGAGACACCTGGCACTAGAACAGAACTCTTAGCTATTAGTACCAGCAGTGGGATGGAGATCTCCAGCACTAGAACAGAACTCTTAGCCATTAGTACCAGCAGTGGTACAGACATCTCCAGCACTAGAACAGAGCTCTTAGCTATTAGTACCAGCAGTGGTACGGACATCTCCAGCACTAGAACAGAGCTCTTAGCTATTAGTACCAGCAGTGGGATGGAGATCTCCAGCACTAGAACAGAACTCTTAGCTATTAGTACCAGCAGTGGTACGGACATCTCCAGCACTAGAACAGAGCTCTTAGCTATTAGTACCAGCAGTGGGATGGAGATCTCCAGCACTAGAACAGAACTCTTAGCTATTAGTACCAGCAGTGGGATGGAGATCTCCAGCACTAGAACAGAACTCTTAGCTATTAGTACCAGCAGTGGTATGGACATCTCCAGCACTAGAACAGAGCTCTTAGCTATTAGTACCAGCAGTGGGATGGAGATCTTCAGCACTAGAGCAGAAGTCTTAGCTATTAGTACCAGCAGTGGGATGGAGATCTCCTGCACTAGAACAGAACTCTTAGCTATTAGTACCAGCAGTGGGATGGAGATCTCCTGCACTAGAACAGACTTCTTAGCTATTAGTAACAGAAATGAGATGGAGATCCCCAGCACTAAAACAGAACTCTTAACTATTAGTACCTGCAGTGGGATGGAGACACCCGGCACTAGAACAGAACTCTTTGCTATTAGTATCAGCAGTGGGATGGAGATCTCCAGCACGAGAACAGAACTCTTAGCTATTAGTTCCAGAAATGGGATGGAGATCCCCAGCACTAGAACAGAACTCTTAGCTATTAGTACCTGCAGTGGGATGGAGATCTCCAGCACGAGAACAGAACTCTTAGCAATTAGTACAGCAGTGGGATGGAGACACCTGGCACTAGAACAGAACTCTTTGCTATTAGTATCAGCAGTGGGATGGAGACACCCGGCACTAGAACAGAACTCATAGCTAATAGTATCAGCAGTGGGATGGAGATCTCCAGCACTAGAACAGAACTCTTTGCTATTAGTACCAGAAATGGGATGGAGATCTCCAGCACTAGAACAGAACTCTTAGCCATTAGTACCAGCAGTGGTACAGACATCTCCAGCACTAGAACAGAGCTCTTAGCTATTAGTAACAGAAATGAGATGGAGATCCCCAGCACTAAAACAGAACTCTTAACTATTAGTACCTGCAGTGGGATGGAGACACCCGGCACTAGAACAGAACTCTTAGCTATTAGTACCAGCAGTGGGATGGAGATCTCCAGCACTAGGACAGAACTCTTAGCTATTAGTACAGCAGTGGGATGGAGACACCCGGCACTAGAACAGAACTCTTTGCTATTAGTATCAGCAGTGGGATGGAGATCTCCAGCACGAGAACAGAACTCTTAGCTATTAGTTCCAGAAATGGGATGGAGATCCCCAGCACTAGAACAGAACTCTTAGCTATTAGTACCAGCAGTGGGATGGAGATCTCCAGCACTAGGACAGAACTCTTAGCTATTAGTACAGCAGTGGGATGGAGACACCTGGCACTAGAACAGAACTCTTTGCTATTAGTATCAGCAGTGGGATGGAGATCTCCAGCACGAGAACAGAACTCTTAGCTATTAGTTCCAGAAATGGGATGGAGATCCCCAGCACTAGAACAGAACTCTTAGCAATTAGTACAGCAGTGGGATGGAGACACCTGGCACTAGAACAGAACTCTTTGCTATTAGTATCAGCAGTGGGATGGAGACACCCGGCACTAGAACAGAACTCATAGCTAATAGTATCAGCAGTGGGATGGAGATCTCCAGCACTAGAACAGAACTCTTTGCTATTAGTACCAGCAGTGGGATGGAGATCTCCAGCACTAGAACAGAACTGTTAGCTAGAAGTACCAGCAGACGGATGCAGACACCCAGCACTAGAACAGAACTATTATCTATTAGTACCAACTGTATGACGGAGATCTGAAGGACTAGAACAGAACTTTTAACTAGTAATACTAACAGTGTGATAAAGATACCCAGGACTAGAATAGAAGTTTAAGTTAGTTTTACTGGTAGTGGGATGGAGATCTCCAGCAGTAAAATAGAACTCTTAGCTATTAATACAGACAGTGGGATGGACATCCCCAAGACTAGAACAGAATTATTAGCTAGTTATACAGAGTTAGTAGCTCAAAAGGCACGACACTCACCTTTGGTGCTGGAAGATCAGTATGAATTGGATTAATGTTCCAGTACTGACAATGCAGTGCAGCACAAGGGGGTGCGGCACTCCTGGGTGCACCTGTACCATCGTTTGGGTAAGATATTAAACTGAGGTCCCATCTGCCTGAACTGGTGGTTGCTCACATGGATATGTAAGATCCCATTGTATTTATGAAGACAGAGTAGAGGAAATTACAGTGCAATGACATTACAGTGCAATGACATTACAGTGCAATGACCAACTTTCCTCCTAGTCACTACGAGGTACCACCTTGTGTAACCCTTGAGTAAACTGCTTTAGTAAGACTAACCCAGTCAATAAATCGAAAATAAAATTAAAACAAAACAAAAAAAAAACAGAGCAGCACTAGAACAGAACTTTGGTTAGTAGTATAGGCGGTGGGATGAAGATCTCAGGCACTAAAAAGGAGCGCTCACCTAGTATTATCAGCACTGTGAAGAAGATTTCAGATTGTGTTGCCAACACTAGGATGGAATGTGGAATGCTTAGCTGGTAGTGGTACTAGGATTTAGCTGTTTACTAGTACCACTAGTTAGAAAACTGGCTTTGGCTGGCTCTGGGAGCTAGCTTATCCATAACTATTAACTGCAGTAATGTTCCTTTTTCCTCTCCCGACATTTATTTATTTGCTTATTTTCTGCAAAGTGGGAAAGAGAACTTGCCATGCACATACTAGTTTAGGCGCACAACGCAGAGCACTAAATGAGTAGTAAATGTAATATATAGTCAGTTTAAAGTAACATTAATGGAAGTCTACAGAACTACAAAACTATGAATTAAACAGAATTACTCCTAATAAGTGACCACATTTGTTTAATTACAACACTAAAAGTTAAACTGACATTGGCTTCTATCATGAATGACCCTGCCTGCTATGTTGTATATTCTTAAACAGTACAGTAAAGCATTTCACTAATTTAGAAGCTGCATGGCATTAGTTTTCCAGACTATAATTAACATTGAGATCCATGAAAGAGAATTCAAAACGTTTTTCTAAAAGTACCACACCAGTGGTGAATAACAGAGTGAATGTGTAAATACAGATATTAAGTACTTGAAATAAAGTTCACAATCACTACATGTGTTGTTCTAAGTCTTGTTTTATGCTTCATGCTTCTTTTTTTAGAATTATATCCCATTCTGTTGTTTCAAATAATGCTGCCAATTCATTCTGGAAACATAACTTAATAATGAAAACCAAATGGTATACTTTTGAAGAGCTCTATTGTACTGATATTTGTTTATTTACAATGACATTATCACCTCAACCCCATGATGTAGTAAATGTACTTAAAAATGTTATGCAAGCTTTAAAAGCAAAGACATATGTCATAGTGATATAGTGAGGGGGAGACACTTAATATTTAATTACAGACATGATAACTATTGCCACAAGTAAAATTAAAAGCTCACGTTCCATGGAACAACTCAACGTACCTGGTGGTATTCAGATAAATATGTTTTTCAAAATAATTTAAGGAAAAACTAAAGAAAGTGGTTCCAGTCAGGTTTAACAAAATGTTAGTGCATGGACATGTCTCTAACCTATAGTGAGAGGTTGTAGTGGTACCACTTAATAAAGGGGAACATTGGCCATATCAGTTCCAAACACTTTTCTGACCCACACCAGCATAATCAAAAATCTATGTAAAATCATGTAGAGTCATAATGAAGCTTGTTATAGAGGATGTTTTATGCTTATTTATCTTCAACTTGTTTAGTGGCTAAGTTGGCTGGTCTGTTGACCTTTTTTCAGCCTCAGGCCAGGTACAATAAAAAAGAGAATACAGGTGAGTCTATAATTAGAGTCATAACACTGCCAATTTAGAAATGATATAACAGTTGCACAGTTGCAAAATGTAACAAAAAATAGTCCTTTTTGGTTTTCAGCCTATATGCTATATAAACAAAATGAAGATACAATATACCTACTATGTATAAGAGATGTGCTATGGATACAATATACATGTTAAAAAGTTTATAAACATCCATGAGACAAATACACACAGTAAAACATAAGCTAGGAAAGGTAGTTTAATATTTCAGTTAAAAACTCACGAAAGCATGAGGATTTGGGCTCCTTAAAATGGTTTCCTTTAATAATTTTTTAGAAAAGTTTCTAAAGTGAGGGTGCTCTTAACTTCATTTGGTAGGTGGTTTCAAAGCTGGCTCTGTTATGGAGAAGGCTTTGGTTGGAGACTGTAAGAATGTCATCCTGGCTGCTTCTGAGAGTATAATTTTGGTATCTCAGACTGAGTTTTCTTTTTTTTTTATTTTGAGGGGGGGGGGGCAGTAGTATCCTGTAATAAAAAAATTCACTGTAACTGTTCTTCCTGACAGAGTAGCTCTGTCTTGTATTGGGAGGCAGTGAAGCCAGTGGACTGTCAGAATGGTGTGCTCTTTGTTTAGTTAGTAGATTTTTTCTTGGCAAGGCTCTTGATGCTGTATCTGTTCTATATAGTTCAGTATGGATTTTTAAGGGGGACATATTGCATTTGAATTGTGTGTCACTCTTTGAAGAGATAACAGGAGTATGAAATGAAGGAATGGCAGTTCCTGCTGCTACCTGGGCCTTACTAAGGCATTTGACACTATTACACATAAGGGAATTGCTGACAGTTTAAAAACATAAAATCTCAGTCCATGCGAAATCCAGTGGTTAAAATACAACGGGACACAAGTCAGTGTGAAAGCTCACCTGTCTCTCCTGATAGGAGTCATGAATGGTGTTGTCCTACAGGATGTTGTACTAAGACAACTCATTTTCTGGAGGACCACTCATCTCAGATACAAAAGTGGGGAAATATGCTATGGATGACCAAGCATGCTAATGATTGCAAATTAGGTAACATAATCACTTCAGTAAAAGAAGACCACCTAGAAAATACTTACCTAATGCATTAGTAACTCAACTGTAATATAATTAAATATAGCATTAAGAGCCTTGACAAAAAAAGACACCAGTTATAGTTACGATTGCAAAATATTCAAATCATAAACAAATAGCACCATCACAAAAGAGCTATTGCTAGAGGTAACAAACAAGTTAAACTTTGACTGGTGTTTATCTACCAAAGGCAGGAAAGAGTATTCTGCAATCCATCTATTCCTAATGGGCAAGTTTAACCATCCACGGACATCACTGTATTTTATACCTCACTGATCTGGACCAGTTTTGAATACAGTGCTTTTCTAGCATCCAGACAAATCACCTGAAAGAACTTGAACAGCTGTAATAATTCCTTACTAGAAAAATCATGTTTGCAAAACTTGAACTATTTCAGAAACTCTTTTTATATTCTTCTTTTTTAATACCTTTTTTGAATTATCACGCAAGACATAGGCAAACATACATTTATATAAAAGAAAACAAACCATGTTGACATGTTTACAGTTACAAACATTATACATTATATATATGCTTTTATACAATTGTCATCAGTCCAGCATTACATAAATTATTCGATTTCCACCTTCCCTTAAACTTCACTCATCTTCCAAAACATTATTCTACATGCATTGTTCTCACAATTTCCATTTTTTTTTTCTGTGTAGTTAGTCTCACTTCCAGTTCTTTTATCTCTGTTACAATATTCACTGCTTCAGACAACTGTTGGTTTAGACTTTGATATCCATTTTCTAGAAACTGCTTTTTTGGCAGCCACCAGAAGATAACATAACAAGGCCTTATACTATGTCTAGGCAATTCAGATCATGCATCTATTTACACACATTTACTCACCCAATACTTATGACAGAGCACTCTGTAGGTAATGTTTAAACTCTGCCAACTCATTCTTTATATTCTGTTTCTTATAGGTTATTTCAAAATTACTTGTGTCTAGTCTATAAGGTGACATCTGTCTAACAATCTAGGTCTAGAACACCATTGCAGGGGAGCTAACATCAAACAAAATATACAAAATATTCATTACATAATGTCTTCCAAGATTGTGCAATAAGCCTCCACTCTGAATCAGAATTCAGCCATTAACTTAATTCAAACCTAATCTAGATATACATATGGGAAGTAGAAAAACCAACACAAGATAACAGCAAGCACATTTCTGGCTAGTAGGCTGCAAGCTTAACCATTGAACTGACAAACTAATAAGCTTACCATTACTAACTCATATTGTTCTACATGGTGTAACTGACTTAGAGGGAAGGCCTAGGAAGAAAAGTTCCAAGTCTTTAACATAATTGCCATACGCAAAAAACAATATTATCACAGTATGCCAGAAAACTTTATTAACAGGCGTAGAACAGTAACAAAGAACTTTTAGTTTTCTGTAGTTATTATTAGGATGAAAATGTTCCAGTATACATCAGACAACAGCATGTGAATGTTGTTGCCAGATTAGTAAATTGCGAAAACAAGTTTAAAGGAGAAGAGCAACATTCAGTAATCCCAACAAACCCTGAGAACAGAAACCCTATGCAAGCATGTTAATAGCTGCAAAGAGGCAGCTACACACACCAGGAAGAAGTACAGAACTAACTCAAAAAACAAACCACCCTGGTGGAGTCAACACCAATACGTTGTATAACAGAAGGAAGAAAAACATGGCAAAAATAAGGAGGTGTGGCATAGAGCAGGATAAAAGCACTCTCGTCTAACTAAGCAAAAACTAAACAAACAACTCAGAGGATAAATAAAGTCTACCAAAGCCAAATTTGAAAACCACAAGGCATTCTTTAGCTATGTACGCAATCTCAAAGGCAATAAACAATTTTGTGTGGTGCTCATTGTTATTGGAATCACCTATACTGAGCCAGTAGTAGTCCACAAAAACCACAAAATTGATAGGCCAAAGAAGAGCCATAAAGACGATAAAGTAGACTATTGAGGATGAGAAAGAAATTATGTATTGGTACTATTATGCAAAAAGCCCAGAATTTATAAAGGATGCGCACACCTCCAGACTGGTAGCCCAACATAATGCATCTGAGATTCTTCAGGTGCAGCTAACATTGGGTAAGACAGCGATTCAGGTTGTAGCCTGCTATAGGTCCCCAACCATGTCCCAAGACTCACACTCCATGTTCTTAAGCACCCTGGAGAATATTAAGGTCCAGCCTAACACTCTTATATTGGGTGACTTCAACTACCCCCCCCCCCATTAACTGGGAAAACTACTTATGTACCAATGCACTTGCCCACCGTTTCCTGGAATCCATTAATTCCAATGCCCTGGGCCAGCTCATTCGTACCCCCACGAGAGGTAGCAACATCCTTGACCTGGTCATTACTAACATGGGCAATCGTTGCTCTACACCAGTAGTCAACTCCTCCCTGGTTAGATTCGACCACAAACTAATCACCTTGGAAATTCACATCCCTTCCACCCTCCCAGCAAAGGTAACCACCATGAAAAACTTCTCCAAAGCTAACTTTGGGCTCCTAAAAACAGAGGTGGCTAACTTCATGGCACCCATGCAAATGGAGATCAGTTGCCTGACCGCCAAATCATACACCAATGCATTGTACGAACACATACACAAATGCATGGATCTCACCATACCCAATAGAACCAAGATGCTCTCCTCCAAAAAAAGGAAGTCAATCTGGTGAGCCCCTGCCATAAACAAACTCTACAACAGAAGGAGGAAACTGATGCAGAATAAGGTGAAGTCCCAAGACTGGAAAAACTCCCTTATCAGCCTCAACAAAAAGTTGAGATCCTTCATCAAATTCTCTAAAGCTAGCTATGAAAATAGAATTGCAGCAGATAGTAAAGACAACCACAAGTCCTTTTATAGTTATGTAATGAATCTCCACGGCAATACCCAGATTTGCTCTGAGCTACTGCACAATGGTACCTCCTATACCGAGCCAACAGATATTGCCAATATACTGGCCGACAGATTCAGTGCCAACTTTACCCCTCTCTTCCCCCCAAGGGACCAGTCACAATACTAGTAGATTGCCAGGCACCCAGTATTACTGCTGCACAGGTTAAAACAGCACTGTCCAAGGCCAAGAATACAGCTTCTATGGGACCTGACAATATCCTTGGCTGTGTTCTACATGAACTACAGAGTGAACTGGCACCTCACCTGTGTGCCCTGTTTAATCACAGCCTCACCTCAGGCTTTGTCCCTACCAAATGGCACACTGCTAGAGTCATCCCTCTCCACAAAGGAGGAGCAACTGCAGACCCTGGGAACTATCGCCGCCCCATTATCCTGACAAGTCTGATATGCAAAGCTATGGAATGCATCATCATGGACCTAATAAACAAGGATATAGGGAATCTCCAAACTCTGGATCCCACACAGTTTGTTTTTATGAAGGGTAGATCATGCCTACTCAACTTGGTCAACTTCTCTGAGTCAGTTACCAGAGCTGTGGATGAAGGCAAGGTGATTCATACAGCCTAACTTGATCTGGCCAAGGCCTTTGATAACATTCCCCACTCAGGAATCATAGAAAAACTCACTAAGCTAGGCATCAACCCCTATATCACTAGGTGGGTTGCAAACTGGCTCACAGCTAGAACCCACAGTGTGAAAGTAGCTGACTCCAAGTCAGACTGCCGACCAGTCACAAGTGGAGTCCCACAGGGTTCGGTCCTGGGTCTTCTCCTGTTTGGTAGCTACTTCTCTGAAGTCCAGACCAACATGAAGGGACTCTGGCTGATAAAGTTCACAGATGAATGCAAGTTGGGAGCTATTATTAACTCCCCAAGTGATGTTGACATACTACAAAAATGCCTCACTGAGACCAACGACTGGTGTCAGAACCATGGCCTTAAGCTCAATGCCAAAAAATGTGTCATCATCCCCTTTGGGAAAAACCCGGTTCCCATGAATTAAAACATCAATGGTAGTCCATTGAACACAGAAGGCATTATAAGAGATCTGGAAACACAGGTTGACAGCAACCTCTCTTTTGACCACCACATTGCTGCTGTGGTCAGAAAGTCCTTCTATGTGGCACATCTCATTACTAAGGATTTTGCATCCAGGAAGGAAGGAAGGGGTCATTGTCTCCCTCTACTCTTCCCACATTAGGCCAGTCACTGAGTACAATGCCCCATTTGGCGTGTACCTCACTAAATATCTGCAACAACTGGACAGGCCGCAAAAGTACCTCACAAAGAGGATCCCAGGCCTTAAACATTGTCCTATATGGACAGACTAAAAAAATTCCAACTATTCTCTGTCTCATATCGCCTACTTAGAGGCGATCTCTGCCTGATTTACAAAGCCATGTCTGACCCAGCTCTGTTAGAAATGCTACATCTGAAGAAATCCCAATCCCTCCGCACCACATACTCCTGAGACCTCAACCTCATTACCACAATCAACAGAACATGCTGGAGGGACAGGTTCATAACCCAGAGACTGCCCATGCTAAGGAATAGACTTCCCATACATGTCAAGCAGAGCACCTCACTGGCTCTCTTCAAAAGAAATCTTGATGAGTGGATGGGAAATAGAAAATTCACCCCAGGGATCACTCCAGTGACTTTACTCAACGGAGGCAGTGGGAGCTAAGGCCGGGTGGCACAATGCCAGGGTAATCCTGTAAGCTAGGCTTGTAAAGGCTCCAGGGCCATTAGCCTAGCACACACCTATGAACCTATGAATGATTAAGAGAGAAATTAGAGGAAAGAAAAATACTTCCACAAGAAAAACTGTCAGGTGCTTCAAATAAAAAATTGCATTCATTAATACAACAGATTTGTGAAAAACAGTATATAGATCAAGAACCTTTGATCTGTCTGGAAAAAGAAGCATATGAGGAAGTGCAAAAATATAAACAACAAAATCTACAGATTTTTGAAAAGTATAAAAAAGAAATATGGACATGGGAAAGAAAGAGAGATTTGATATGGTGCAATTTTATGCAAAGGAGAAAGCCAAATTAGTCAATATAAAGAAGGTAGCCCCAAAGATATTTGAAGACAAATATGGGCAAAGGTATCCAGATGTGGAAAATTTCACATTAATAACAACGTCCTAAGCATACAATCAGTTGTAAGGGATTTGGGTGCCCAGGTTGATAGCAACCTGACTTTTGACCACCATTGTTGCTTCCGTTGTATGGAAAGCTTTGTACATGGCCCACCTCATAAGTAAGGATATCTCATCCAGGTACAAGGAGGTCATAACATCCCTGTATTCTTCCCTTATAAGGCCCATTATTGATTAAAATGCCATGTTTGGCATGTACCTCACAAAACACATGCAGCAGCTGGAGAGACCACAGAGGTTCCTCACCAGCAGAATCCAGGTCCTCAAAAATCTACCATACACAGATAGGCTAAAAGTCCTATCCCTCTAATCAGTTTCATACAGACTCCTCAGAGGTGACCTCTGTCTGGCATACAAGGTGATCTTGGACCCTGCCTTCATGGGACTGCTGCATATCCACAAGTCAAGCTCCACTCGAGTAACCCATACGCACAGCCTCAACCTGGTCTGAGACATCAATAGGACTTGTTGGCAGGACAAGATTTGGGTCCCAGAGACTTCCCCATCTGTGGAATCGACTCCCTTTCCATGTCAAGCACAGTATCTCTTTACCCCTTGTTAAGTGCAACCTGGATAACTGTATGGGAAACAGAAAATACATTCCTGGGATTCCACCTGTGTCCTTGCTGGACAGAGGCATTGGGTGCTAACTTGTCTAAACATAGGCTAAACTCTTGGCTAGGCTTATAAGGGCCTCAGGGCCAATAGTCTAGTAACTTCCCATGATCCTATGATCATATGGTCCTAAGTGCATAACCAACTTGTGCAATCCAGCACACTCTTATAAAAAAAAATGCAATGTTACTTATACATATTTAAGAAATCTTAATACCATTGAGCAAAAAGCATAAATTGTCCATATCATCTAAGAAAAATATACTGACAATATCAATAGATCAACCACTTGTGATTAGATAACCTGATATACCACTTCAATGTAATTCACATATGAATATATGTGTGTGTACATACATATATATATATATATATATATATATATATATATATATATATATATATATATATATCTGCATACACACAAACACACACACACCCTGCAGTCTCAAAAACAGGCAACTAATCTCCCATTAATAATCTAGTTCATCTTGCTATGTCTTCTCTAAACTGTCCTTGCCATAAAGAAAACAGTGTAATATTTCTGCCTGGCTGGTCAATACTCAAAAGCACTGAATGCCAACTTGTTGAGCAGACGCTAATTGAAAAAAAAAATCAAAAGAAAAGAATAAATCTCAGCCCTGTCCTGCAGCCCCTCACAACCCCCTTCTAATTATATATACCAACTCAGAGATCGCACTACAGTGGGAAATGGCAAATTCTCCAATTCCCACTGTACGGTGATCTTGCACATACGATCAGCTGTGCCGGCTGTTTTCCGGGTTTGACAAGTTGCCATTCAACAACTTATCAGGAGCCCATCTGCCTATACTGTACCAAGTTTGTAGTACTTAAGGCAGGGTTGTTTTGAAACTGCACATTTGGAGAAATAGTCCTCAAATCCTCCTTGGAAAATGTCACTTGGACAAGATCCAGCACTAGGTGACCTAGGCAGTTACCTAGGGCCCTGCTGGCTGGGAAGGACCTGCTGGTGAGGGAGGCTGTCAAAACATTTAATTTTTAATTTAAAATTAAAAAAATTATAAGTCTTCTTTAATGGCATTCATCTTTAAGAACAGCCTCTATGTGCAAAGTTTACATCTTGGTGTGCATTCACACGCATCTACTGTTGCTTGCATCAATGCATGCACCTGTTGTGCTTGCTTCTATTCCACATCTACACATGGGATTTAAACACACAACCGTTTCTGCTTCTTCTGCGGAATGTTATCAGAAGCATGATTAGTAAGGTATGGTGCTTTGCTAGTGTGTGCGTGTGTGTGTGTGTGTGTGTGTGTGTGTGTGTGTGTGTGTGTGTGTGTGTGTGTGTGTGTGTGTGTGTGTGTGCCATGCCCTAGTTAGGGCTGGAAGGTTGGTTAATTTGACTAGGCTCAAACCCTGTACCTTAGCTATAGGAGGCAAGAGCCTGAACCCTCTACACCAACTACCAGACTATGAGTTTCAGTGCATTTTCAAGGAATTGTGAGTTTCAGTACATTTTCAAAGTGTGAGCTTCAATGCATTTTAAAGGCATTGTGAGCTTCAAGGGAGAGAACTTTACTGCTGCTTATGCTAAGTTTGTTTTCAATGTGTAACTGTTTTGTTTAGCAAATGGTTGTCATTGTTTGTGCTACAGAATTTGAAAGCAGTTTAGTAGCTTAATAGGTGGCATACCTGCTTTTAATGCAGAAGGCTGTGAGTTCTACTCCCACACTGTGTAGATGGATTGCTGATATAATGAAGTGCTGCAGTTCAGAGTGTGTCCTCCTTTTGATGAGATGCTTTGTGACTATGAGCCTGTTGTCAGTTTGGCATCCATTCCCTATTGCAATATTATTAGCTTACTATTTTTTTTTAATGTAACATAGGCAATTTATTCTTCAAGGGCAGCAGTTACTGAATTTGTACATGAAACCCTAAATATAAAGTTGTTTGCTAGTAGTAACCTCTTAATTAGTTACATATCACTTTAATATGGAATTATTCAGATGACTTTTACTTCTGGAGAGATTGTGCATATTGACAGATATTGGTGGATTGTAATGACAGAAGTCTGAACAGCCTTTTATGGCTGAAATGTTTTGAAATGGGCAGTTGTTTCATTATTGGTTCATATGCGTTGTTTCACTGCTTACTGGAAACATGTTCAAAACTATAAATTTAAAACTCACTTGAACAAGTGGTGCTGCATTATACAAGGAATATAATTTAATACAATCAGGAAGGTGAATCAAAGAACACATGCATGTATGCATGATCTTACAAATGTGTGCAAGGGGCCTATGGTTTGAAAACAGCCCAAAAGTACACTTAAGCAGTCACTGGCTAGATGGATTTTCTTTGAATGTGGGTTTCAATGTTGTTTCAATGAATGTGAGTTTCAAGGGTTGAGACGTTTACTGTTAATCTTAAGTCTGTTTTCATTGTGAGACTCTATTGTTTTAAGCAAATGTCTATAAATGTTTGTGCCATAAAATTTGAAATAAAAGATTTAAATTAAATCCAAATATCTGTAATCATTGTAGAAGTACAGAAGAAAATAGTATGTAAACTGACAGGTTTAAACAGTGTTTATGGTAAATGGGGAGAAATAGTCAAGTAATGGGACACTGGAATAGATTGGGGGGGTCTGATCCATTACCTTGCCTAAGGCTACATTTGACCATGATCCTGCCCTGACTGCTATATCTATGACCAAGCATCTGCTGGGACAGCAGTAAGCATTCTTTCTGCAGGAAGCTGAGATGCAAAGCTGCCAGGGGGTTTCTGCACTTGTGAGCACTCATAAGTGTTTGTACATTCTAGTGTCTCTACAGAGGAAGTAAGGAAACTGCTGTAGTTGTTACAAAAATGCCCCTTCTTAATGATGCCCCAAAACAAAGACACACACACTCACACACATACCTGGTGGCACATGCATTATCACATCCAAAACTGGGTACATGGAAAAGAAAAAAAGTTATTTTAAAAGACATTATTGCTCAGACTGGTAACTGTAAGGCAAGCTGAATGATATGGCTTCATAATATGAAAACTTTTCTGCTATTGTTTGCTTCTACTCTTTTTTATTCTTTAACATAACAACATAATTGAGCCACAAAACGCAAGCTGAGGTAATTATGTTCAGGGCTTCTCTGCTGCCAAATTTTTCTTTTTCTTTTGTGGTTGGCTTAAACTCAGTCTTCTGCTAAATCACATCCAATCAGATGCTATGCTGCTATGACATCACAATCTAGCCCAGACGTGCAGGATTTCTATGAATGGAAACTGGGATGCAGAGGGCTGTCAGACTGCAGGAGACATTTTTAGAACAGCTAGGGATTTATGAAGCTTTTCAAGCTCCCTTCCCCCAAACAGCGCACTCTCTTTTCCACTGTCTGACTCACTATGTGCCAGGGATTTTTAATGGAGCTTTTCAAGTCTGACAATGCCTTTGACAAGGTGGCATGTTTCTCTTCGGTCACAAGCACAAAATCCAATTCAAGCCAAGAAAGAATCATACCCCATTTATCTTTCAGTCTCATTCCCCCACACAAAAAAAATACAAATTGACATGCCAATTGCTTCTTAAAATCTGTCTTTTCTTCAGGAAAGAACTGAAGCACAACTTCACATACATGCCCTGAGGAGTTCGTGTCTGGAATACTGATAACAGAAATCAACATATCATTGTCTCCACCTCCATTTCCCCACTTTAAGATCTAAATTAATGCATGTACCTCCTTCAACAAAGCTGTTAATACAGTCTGAATGCTTTGTTATCTGCCTGTATATATTCACTGCAACAGCATCTGATTAATTTAGCTCCCCCGCTTCTATGTGCATTCACAGACATACACAAACATATTCATGCACATGTGCATACACACACACACACACACACACACACACACACACACACACACACACACACACACACACACACACACACACACACAAACAGAATGCCTAAAGACAAATACATTTTGTTTAAAAATGTTTTCCTTTTATTTAGATCCAGTTATTATTTGTAAGACAACCCTCTCCGTGACTTGCATTATTTATACTTTTTTATTTGTAACAGCAAAACTAAAGAGCCACATTAGTAGTGAACCCAAGAAGGGATGGTTATAGGCTATCTTCAGGCATTCAAACAAATCAAGATTTTCTTCCTTACATAGCAGACTGCTCTTTTATACTGTACTATTTATAACTACCCCCAGAAAAAGATGAACTACACTGCACCTTCCTCCCTCCTCCACAAAAAAAAATAAAAATAGCTGTGGGGGTGGGTTCTTCCCAGAATACCTATATTTGGTTTACAGGTGCACTATTAGTTGGTAGTGTTACTTATTAATTCTGCTTGAATGAATTTTCCACACTTTTCCTGCCTTGGACAGACACTAGGAGTTCAGGCCACCCTTCCTTCTGAGGAGAGCTATGCATGGAATGTTTAGCCTCTTTAACATCCCAAGATCAGTCATTACTCCTGAGACTGTGTCTTCAGTGATATGAGCAGTATTTTATTACTTATCTATTCTGATTCTTACCAAAATCTTAAAACTGACCACTATTTATTTATACAAACATTACAAAATGAGAATAAACATGCTTTTTCCAGTGAGATAATTATCAGTAGTTCGATGAATGAAATGGAAAAAAATATACACTGTCAGCGGGATTTTTATCATTAGTCAGTTCACCACAAGCATCCATTGGCGGAATCCCTAATACATAGCTAGTGTGTATATAATGTTTAAGATAACCAAAACCATAAATTCCATAGCATCAAATGAACAAATTCAGACCAAAAGTAAATCCTTCCAAATAACTATAACTCTCAGCTGTCCAGATATTCACAGAATGTCAAGATTTTGAACTCATATTTTTAGCATGTTCCTCATAAAACTCAGATTAGTCTGGTGGAAAACAGGAGCATGTCCAGTGAGTCAAGAATTATTGTTTTAGGGCTTGCTTGACATTATGAGTGTTATTGATGGCTAGTAAACGTTGAGGTAGAGTTCCAGTATTTAGAGATTTTTCAACTGTATAAGGAGTCGCCATATGAGTTGTGAGACTTGTTAACTTGCAGTGGTACCTTGTCTGCTGATCTTAGAGATTTAAGATTTGTATAAGGTTGGACTAGGTTCCATAGAGCTGGGCAGTTGTCTGGGTTATACATAACTGAATGGGCAATTAATAGTTGATTTAGTATAAGTAAGTTTGGAAGTTCTATCCAGTTAAGATGATGAAGGGGAATACAGCGATATGTTTTTTGAGAGTGGTTAGATGCAAATTTGGCTATCTTATCGTAGCAGGATTCAAGGTTATTAATTTCGTTTTTTGAAGGTTGGTGAATATTTATGAACAGTATAGCAGTGAGGAAAGAAGGTGGGTTCTTACTACGGCCAGTCTGGCATGGTTGGTAATATAGAGCTTGGATCTGTATAGAGTTCCAAGTTTTATATGCACTTTTTTGACTGTCAGTGCTATGTGTTTATCATACTTTAATGCATTGTCAATAGTGACCCCTAGTAGTTTTATATGTACGACAGGTTCTATTTTAGTGCCATTGGAAGAAAGGATAGTAAGAGGAGGTTGATTGTTTCAGATGGAAACGTTTGAGAATATCATGAGCTTAGTTTTGCTGGGATTTAGAATAGGTTGATGGGCTCCAAGGTAGTTTTCTATGTTGCTAAGGGCAGTCTGAGTGCTTTCTTGAAGCAAAATAATACTGGGAGCAGAGCAGATAAGGGTAGCATCATCTGCGTATTGTATGATATTGGCTGGGCTAGTGGCTGAGTGGAGGTCATTAGTAAAAATAGTAAAGAGTAGTGGCCCAAGGACTGAGCCTTGAGGGACTATGACTGCTACAGGTAGCAGGAGGGAGAACTTGTTATTCCATAAGGTAGCCTGGTTATGGCTTCGCTTTATATTGTACTTTAAACTTAGAAAGTTGCTAGAATATCGAAGCACTCCTTAAAATGGAGAACATCGACATTTGTGCTGTAACAGAGACCTGGTTCAAGCCAGCAGAAAGCATCCCTGCACTACCAGGCTATAACTCATTCCACACCTTTTGGCCCCAGAACTTGGACCGAAGCTTCAAAGGCGGTGGTGTTTCCAAATTCATAAAGGATGCACACAACTCCAGACTGGTAGCCCAAAATAATGCATTAGAGATACTTCAGGTGCAGCTAACATTGGGTAAGACAGCAATTCAGGTCGTAGCCTGCTATAGGTCCCCAACAATGTCCCAAGACTCACACTCCCCTTTCCTAAGCACATTGGAGAATATTAGGGTCCAACTTAACACTCTCATACTGGCCGACTTCACCTACTCCTCCATTAACTGGGAAGACTACTCATGCACCAATACACTTGCCCAACGTTTCCTGGAATTCATTAATTCAAATGTCCTGGACCAGCTCATTCTTACCCCCACTAGAGGTAGCAACATCCTTGACCTAGTCATTACTAACATGGGCGACCGTTGCTCTACACCAGTAGTTAATTCCTCCATGGTTAGATCCGACCACAAACTAATCACCCTGGAAATCCACATCTCTCCCATCCCCCACCCCCGCAAAGGTAACCACCATGAAAATCTTCTCCAAAGCTAACAGAGGTGGCTAACTTCATGGCACCCATGCAAATGGAGAATAGTTGCATGACCGCCGAATCATACACCAGTGTACTGTACAAACAGGTACACAAATGCATGGATCTTGCCTTACCCAACAGAACCAAGATGCTCTCCTCCAAAAATAAGAAGCCAATCTGGTGGGCCCCTGCAATAAACATACTCTACAATAGAAGGAGGAAACTGATGCAGAATAAGGTGAAGTCCCAACACTGGAAAAGCTCCTTTATCAGCCTCAACAAAAAGTTGAGATCCCTCATCAAATCCTCTAAAAGCTAGCTATGAAAACAGAATTGCAGTAGATAGTAAAGAGAACCACAAGGCCTTCTATAGTTACGTAAAGAATTTCCATGGCAATACCCAGATTTGCTCTGAGCTACTGCACAATGGTACCTCCTATACTGAGCCAACAGATATTGCCAATATACTGGCCGACAGATTCAGTGCCAACTTTACCCCCCCAATGGACCGATCACAATACCAGTAGATTGCCAGGCACCTAGTATTACTGCTGCATAGGTTAAAACAACACTGTCCAAGGCCAAGAATACAGCTTCTATGGGACCTGACAATATCCTTGGCTGTGTTCTACATGAACTACAGAGTAAACTGGCACTTCACCTGTGTGCCCTGTTCAATCACAACCTCACCTCAGGATTTGTCCCTACTGAATAGCGCTCTGCTACAGTCATCTCTCTCCACAAAGGAGGAGTGACTACAGACCCTGGGAATTATCGCCCCATTAGCCTGAGTCTGATATGCAAAGCTATGGAACGCATCATCATGGACCTAATAAACAAGGATATAGGGACTCTCCAAACTCTGGATCCCACACAGTTTGGTTTTGTGAAGGGTAGATCATATGCCTGCTTAACTTGGTCGACTTCTTTGAGTCAGTCACCAGAGCTGTGGATGAAGGCAAGGTAGTTCATACAGCCTACCTTGATCTGGCCAAGGTGTTTGATACCATTCCCCAATTCAGGAATCATGGAAAAATAAGCTAGGCATCAACCCCTATATCACTAGGTGGGTTGCAAACTGGCTCACAAATAGAACCCCACCCAGTGGACTCCAAATCAGACTGTCGACCTGTCACAAGTGGAGTCACACAGGGTTCGGTCCTGGGTCCTCTCCTGTTTGGTATCTACTTCTTTGAAGTCCAGACCAGCGCAAAGGTCTCTGGCTGACAAAGTTCACAGTTGATTGCAAGTTGGGAGCTATTATTAACTCCCCAAGTGATGTTGACATACTACAGAAAGGCCTCACTGAGACCAGCAACTGGTGTCAGAACCATGGCCTTAAGCTCAATGCCAAATAATGTGTTGTCATCCCCTTTGGAAAAAACCCAGTTCCCATAAATTACCACATCGATGGTAGTCCTTGGAATACAAGTTGACAGCAGCTTCTCTTTTGACCACCACATCGCCACTGTGGTCAGAAAGTCCTTCTATGTGGCACATCTCATTACTAAGGAAGAAAGAAGTCATTGTCTCCCTCTACTCTTTTCTCATTAGGCCAATCATCAAGTACAATACCCCATTTGACAAGTACCTCACTAGACACCTGCAACAACTGGAGAGGCCGCAAAAGTGCCTCACAAAGAGGATCATAGGGTTTAAACACTTGTCCTATATGGACAGACGCAAAGAACTCCAACTATTCTCTGTCTCATACCACCTACTTAGAGGCGATCTCTGCTTGTCATACAAAGCCATGTCTGACCCAGCTCTGTTAGAAATGCTACATCTAAAGAAATCCCAATCCCTCCGCATCACACACTCCAGTGACCTCAATCTCATTACCACAATCAACAGAACGTGCTGTAGGGACAGGTTCATAACCCAGAAACTGCCCTTGCTATGGAATAGACTTCCCATATATGTCAAACAGAGCACCTCACTGGCCCTCTTCAACAGAAACCTTGATAAGTAGATGGGAAATAGAAAATTCACCCCGGGGATCACTCCAGTGACTCTACTCGACAGAGGCACTGGGAACTAAGGTCGGGTGGCACGATGTCAGGGTAATCCTATGGGTTTGGTTTGTAAAGCCTTCAGGGCCATTAACCTAGTATACACCTATGAACCTATGAATATAAAGTTTTGCTTTGGCAGGCATTTTCTGGAGGACATGAAGTCTGAAACTCAAATGTCTGTGATTATTTGGTGACACCAGTCATCAATGATTTTTCCAGAAAACCTCAATTTTTATGAACAACAGACCAAAAATCTTCTTCTTTCGGCTTTTCCCAGTTAGGGGTCACCACAGTTGATCATCTGTCCACTCATTATTGGCAGTGGAGTTTTACAGTGTCGAGTTGCCAGCCTGGCGTCCAACCTTCCACAGAAGGCACACACACGCACACACTCACACCTAGGGCCAATTTAGAGTGTCCAATCCACCTACTGCATGTCTTTGGGATGTGGGAGGAAACCGGAGCACCCGGAGGAAACCCACACGACCACTGGGAGGACATGCAGACTCCACACAGAAGGCACCCTAGCCGAGAATCAAACCGGAGAACCTCTTGCTGTGAGGCGGCAATGCTAACCGCTGCACCACCGTGGCCGCCCTAACAACAGACCAAAAATATGAGGCAAAAATCTGGACATTCTGCAAACATCTGGACAGTTGAGAGGTATGTCTATATAGGAGATGCAGACAGCTTATTTCCCTAAAAAAATGCATCTTTATTTAACTACAGACTAAGAATTACTTTGTTGACAAGTTGAGATGTTGCTCTATCTACTTGTTGGCTTATCCATGGATTTCTGTTATTAACAGTTTAAACTTAATCCAGCCATGATCAGCAAATTAGCTATTGACAAAAATGGACCAGATCTGATTATTCACTTAGACAACGTTCATTTGTTTATGGCACAGTACAAGGGATGCGTTCAGAGAGAACTTTACTTAAGCGTAACTGTAAGGTGTGAACGAGATCTGTTGTATACAATATAATGTTTTGTCTTATGTATCAAAACGTCTGTATCTTTTCTCCCAATAAATCACTGAAAGATGTCCTTTAGATTCACTCTCCAAGTCAACAAATGAAAAATACCGAAAAATAATGAAAAATAAAATACCGAGAAGTTATCTTTTTGGATTTTCTCTAATGACCTCACCATTTTGTCCTTTCATATATGGTTCCTAAATGGCTGTATTTACAGACAATTTTTTATACTGCATTTTTTAAATTGTATTGGGACAAGAAATAATATTTTTCACTTGGTATTTAAATTTCACAAAACTTTAATTTAGATTATTAATAGGTGATGTATGTAGAAAGAAGCCTGATGTGGCTTGTATTTACTGTAGCCAATAACTGCATCAACTGCTACAATTTCTGACATAGAGCAAGAACAACTTAGATTGCTAGAGAATAAAATCAAATGTCACAAAATACAATCAAATTCTAAGAAATGCCACATTAATATATAACACACATGACTCACTAAAACAGCTTGCACTACTAGCTGACTAACAAAGCTACCTTCATATTTATTGTACGGTTTGTGCTTTACATGCGAAATGTATAAACTCGTGCGTGCTAAAATATTCTCATTATCCTTATGTACTACGAGGTAAATTTCAGGTCATATAGACCGATGAATATGCATAAATGTAGGAATTTTGATTACCAGGAATTACAAGCAACTAATGAGTTTCTGCTCTGAAACTCTAACAAGTCATTAAATGTGGCAGAACTCAACAGTCCAGCTAAAAATTTAGTAGCTCAAAACCAATTACAGATCTGCTCAAATGCATTATGAAAAAAAACGTTAGTCTAGATTCATGGACTGTAACAAAAATGTATTTTCTGACTTGAAAGAAAAGATTCAGCAAAGCCCTGCAGCCGTTTGTACATGAGCCACTAAACATAACGATAAGGCAACACTGGACAAAGCATAACAAGAACTTAGTAGGTGCATGCAAGTTATTTTATGTAAAGGACAAAATAACTGAGAAGCTTCTGCTAAAATGAAAATATATACAAATACAAAAAAGGAATACTTTTCTCAAAGCTACACTTTTCAAATGGTTTTGTACCTTATCTGAATATCTTACATTGTTATGATACATTCTCTATACCCAGATCTGATTTGTTTACTTTTTTTAATACTGTACTGTGATGTGGGCAGCACAGAGGTACAGAATTTGTTGTTTCTGCCCCACAACATTTTTGTTCATTGCTGTTGTTATCAGCTGTAGAAACTTGTGTGTCATTTCTCAGTATCCATGTGGATTTTATTGGGGATTCCACTTTTCTTCCATGCCCCAAACACCTGTTGCTGTTAGTGAATTGATGATTGTCTAAACTGCTAATAAGTAGGTGTGCATTATGAATGAGTGTGTGCGTCTGTGTGTGTGTGTGTGTGTGTGTGTGTGTGTGTGTGTGTGTGTGTGTGTGTGTGTAGCTAACAATGGGCTGAAATCTCATTCAGAATTTGTCATCTCACACCCACTGCTTACTTGGACAGTTTCTGGCTCTTGCAAACCCCTACAATGATAGAACATGTATCAGAGAATGAATGAATGAATGTATTTATGATAAGGTAGCATCTGTAAATGAATTCCAGACTCAGTGATCTGAATTCCAAAATCTTACCATATGAATATTCTAATATTTTGACTTTAACTTTGGAGAAATGAATGGATGCGGGACACATTTTCTGCAAATGTAAGAAAAAAAATCAATAAATAATGTTAGGTTAAATGGTAGGTAAATATGGAATTGATGAATATTCTGTTGTGCAAGCAACTCACTTTACTAAGATGCCTAAATGATCATGTTCATTTTATTAAATGGGTGATCATTAAAACGTTTTAAGATTTTTTCCTTCCCTAGTTTTTCATAAAAGTTTACGACAATATGGAAGCCTTAACCTCAACTGTTTCAGAATTACGGTAAGTCTTTAGGATTCAGAGACTGCTATCCCACTATGGTTTTCCCTTAGCAGTGGCCATAGAACAGAGAATGGTCTCACTGGGAAACTTATATGCTACTGTCTCACTGAGGAAGTTACATGCTAATGTGCCAGGCTGGGGAAGCAGATAATGCTAATTAGCCATGTGTTCTCCCTTGGAAATGACTGAGACTCCCCACTGATTTTTCTAGGAGGTAGAATTAAACAATATCCTTTGACAGAGTTTACCCGTTCACGCGTGTGTGTGTGTGTGTGTGTGTGTGTGTGTGTGTGTGTGTGTGTGTGTGTGTATGTACATATTTCTGCATGTCTGTAGGAACATGAATGTGACTGAATGGATGTATGTATGTGTGTGTGTGTGTGTGTGTGTGTGTGTGTGTGTGTGTGTATATATATATATATATATATATATATATATATATATATATATATATATATATATATATATATATATACACACACACACAGTGGATATAAAAAGTTTACACACCCCTGTTAAAATGCCAGGTTTTTGAGATATAAAAAATGAGACCACAATAAATCATTTCAAAACTTTTCCCAACTTTAATGTGACCTATAACCTGCACAATTCAATTGAAAAACAAACAAATCTGTTAGGGGAAAAAATATAAAAAATAAAAAATCTACAATACACTGGTTGCATAAGTATGCACACCCTTAAACTAATACTTTGTTGTGTGTGCACACCCTTAAACAAATACTTTGTTGAAGCACCTTTTGATTTAATTACATCATTCAGTCTTCTTGGGTACACGCCTGCCATAAATTAAAGAGACTCTGATTAACCCCAAATAAAGTTTAGCTATCTTAGTAGGATTTTCCTGACATTTACACAGTTGCCTGCTACAGCAAAAGCCATGGTTCGCAGAGAGCTTACAAAGCATCAAAGGGATCTCATTGTTGAAAGGCATCAGTCAGGAGAAGGGTACAAATAAATTTCCACAGCATTGGACGTGGACTATGATGTTTGCAGATGACATTGTGATCTGTAGTGAGAGTAGGGAACAGGTGGAGGAGACCCTGGAGAGATGGAGATATGCTCCAGAGAGAAGAGGAATGAAGGTCAGCAGGACTAAGACAGAATATATGTGTGTGAATGAGAGGGAGGATAGAGGAATGGTGAGGATGCAAGGAGTAGAGGTGGTGAAGGTGGATGAGTTTAAATACTTGGGGTCAATAGTTCAGAGTAACGGTGAGTGTGGAAGAGAGGTGAAGAAGAGAGTACAGGCAGGATGGAGTGGGTGGAGAAGAGTGTCAGGAGTGATTTGTG
Organism: Protopterus annectens; assembly: GCF_019279795.1. Classification (NCBI taxonomy): domain Eukaryota; kingdom Metazoa; phylum Chordata; order Ceratodontiformes; family Protopteridae; genus Protopterus; species Protopterus annectens. Next base: position 612,813,135 of record NC_056747.1, read on the forward strand.
ACAGACGAGTACCTGTAAGAGTGAAAGGGATGGTCTGCAAGAGGGTAGTGAGACCAGCTATGTTACATGGGTTGGAGACAGTGGCATTGACAAAAAGGCAGGAGTTTGAGCTGGATGTTGCAGAATTAAAGATGTTAAGATTTGCACTGGGTGTGACGAGGGTGGACAGGATGAGGAATAAGTATATTAGAGGGTTAGCCCAGGTTGGAAGGTTTGGAGACAAAGTCAGAGAGGCACGATTACGTTGGTTTGGACATGTGCTGAGGAGGGATGCAGAGTATATTGAGAAAAAGATGCTAAGGATGAAGCTACCAAGTAACAGGAAAAGAGGAAGGCCTAAGATAAGGTTTATATATGTGGTGAGAGAGGACATGCAGGTGGTTGGTGTGACAGAGCAAGATGCAGAGGACAGGAAGAAATGGAAACAGGTGATCTGCTGTGGCGACCCCTAATGGGAACAGCTGAAAGAAGATGATTATGATTGGACATACCATGGAACACAGTGAAGACAGTCATCAAAAAGTGGAGAAAATATGGAACAACAGTAATGTTGCAAAGAACTGGATGTCCCTCCAAAACTGACGAAAAGACAAGACAAAAACTGGTCAGGGAGGCTACCAAGAAACCTACAGCAACACTGAAGGAGCTGCAGGAATTTCTGGCAAGTACTGGTTGTGTGCTACATGTGACAACAATCTCCCATATTCTCCATATATCTAGGGTTGCAAAACGGAAGCCTTTTCTTACACAGAAAAACATCCAGACCTGGCTAAAATTTGCAAAACAATACATCAAGTCTCCCAAAAACATGTGGGAAAATGTGTTATGGTCTGATGAGACCAAGGTTGAACATTTTGGCCACAATTCCAAAAGGTACGTTTGGTGCAAAAAACAACACTTCAAATCATCAAAAGAACACTATCCCCACGGTGAAGCATAGTGGTGGCAGTACCATGCTTTGGAGTTGCTTTTCTTCAGCTGGAACTGGGGCTTTAGTCAAGGTGGAAGGAATTATGAACAGTTCCAAACACCAGTCACTTTTGGCCCAAAACCTTCAGGCGTCTGCTAGAAAGCTGAAGATGAAGAGGAATTTCACCTTTCAACATGACAATGACCCCAAGCATACATCCATATCAACAAAAGAATGGGTTCACCAGAAGAAAATTAAAGTTTTGGAATGGCCCAGGCCTAAATCCAATAGAAAATATGTGGGGTGACCTGAAGAGGGCTGTGTACAAGAGATGCCCTCACAATCTGACAGATTTCAAGTGCTTTTGCAAGGAAGAGTGGGCAAATATTGCCAAGTTAAGATGTGCCATGCGGATAGACTCCTACCCAAGAGGATTGAATGCTGTAATTAAATCAAAAGGTTCTTCAACAAAGTATTAGTTTAAGGGTGTGCACACTTATGCAACCATCGTATTGTATGTTTTCTATTTGTTATATTTTTTCACCTAACAGATTTGTTTTTTTTTTCAATTGAATTGTACAGGTTATAGGTCACATTAAAGGTGGGAAAAGTTTTGAAATGATTTATTATGATCTCAGTTTTTTTATATCACAAAAACCTGGCATTTTAACAGGGGTGTGTAAACTTTTTATATCCACTGTATATGTCTGGGTGGTTGCACTATGGGAGGTTGGCATTGTACGTGTGTGTGTATATGCCTGAGTTTGGTATGTGAGTGTGTGTGCACGCATGTGCATATATGTAGTGTGTGTGTGTGTGTGTGTGTGTGTGTGTGTGTGTGTGTGTGTGTGTGTGTGTGTGTCTATGTGTGTGTTGGGGTTGCCTATGCTACCTTGATGCGTTGGCAGGTAAAGAAAATACTAGCATAATCAGGTCTGAGAGCCAACTATTTGATTCAGAAACATGGTAATGAGCTGCTAATCAGGTGATTCTCTATGTGGCTTTACCATCTCTCTGAATAAGAGATTATCTCCATCTCTCTAACTGAACAACCAACATTGTGCAGTTAATGCAAGTGGAGAGAATCTTTCTGAATCGCCCCATGAAGTTTTGAAACCTTGCAGTTACTTAAACTACAATAGGAATGGAAGAACAAAGCCTTCTCCATAGGGGAGGATGGGATGCTTTGTCCACGTGTAACAAAGTATTGATGACCGCCCATTCTGTTAATCATGCAGGGCCATTCTAGTGCCACTGATAGACTCAATCATATCTGATTATTGATTCATGAAAAATAATGGAATACAGTTTGGTGTGAAGCTTCTAAATATAGTGGGTTTCAGGTCCTATTAATTCAAATTAAAAAGTACATCAGTGTTTTTTAATGCTGCTGCGGTAGCGTTGTCACCTCACAGCAAGATGTTGTCACGTTCGATTCTCAGCTAGAGCGTCTTCTGTGTTGAGGCATGCGTGAATGGGCGTGCCTTCATTGAAGGTTGTGCGTCAGGGCTGGTAACTCGGCACGTAAAAATCCACTACCAAACATTAGCAGACTGGAGTTCCGCTGTAGCGACCCCTAACCGGGCTAAGCCGAAAGACACAACAATGTTGTTTGAGAAGATCACGATGAAGCAAACACTGTCAGATGGTGAATGACACAAGTGTGCTACTAACAAGGTTAAATACCCTAACCCTCCCTTCCCCTTGTATGTTACTACAATATCTTGGAAATTTAAACCTTTCGGAGAAGATTACAAATGTATTATCTAAAATGATAAACTTTACAATTAAATATCTTCAGTTAAAGTGTTTATACTAGGCATCTATTTGACCTTGATGCTATAGAGGCAGAAACAAATTATGACAGTGCCTGCAGCTTTGGTGTTTAACAGATATTATCCCATCTAAACAGAAACAAGATATTTACCCCACCCTGTCAAATTAAATAAAGGCTGTTAAACATCCAGAGCATAATAGGATTAGCTACCATGTCATGACAAAATTCTATGATTTAAGAAGATGTGGAATCTCTTTTTGGATTTTTTTGCATAAGAATGAAACAGCAACATTCTATTAAATGTGTTCCTCCTCTTTGTCTGCTTCATTACCAGGTAATGAGTTCCAGAGTGTGTCATACATAAACATAAAGGGAAAAAATGCCACACATCAGTTAAACCAAGCATGAACTAGTGAGTGATAGTATCAGAATGTTTTAATATATGCAAATGAGTAGTGCATTTATTTAAACTGTTGCTTAGGTGAAGTGAAATATGCAAATAATGGAATCAAGCTTAACTGTAAATATTTAATGACTGTCATGATTTGAATTACTTTATATGACTATGATTATTTCATTATGTTCATTCATTGCTTATGTCTTGGCATGTACTGTTTCTTTTAAATGTAATAAAAATTCATTGTATTAAAAAGAAGCATATTTTCAGAAACTGGAAATGCAGGAATTGTTGAATATTTTCTTCATGATTGCTCTAAGTAGAGAGTTAAGGATCTGTCTTAACTAAGTATGTATGGTGGTCAGATAATAGATGATAACTGATTATAAACACAATCTGGAGAAACTAGCACATTTAAATTATGTTGTCTCTTTGTTATTACCTTGGCTTACTTGAGTTTCCTACACACTAAATTACAAAACAGTTTATGCCTTGAAATGCGTTATCACCATGATAAGGTAAAATGTATGGTGGGGTTCTAAACTCTGCATCCCCTCTGGATGATAAGTCCTATAATAACTACACAGGTGTCAAATGTCATGGCAAAAAAATATGTTTTATATCAAAATGCCATACAAACAAATTGTATAATATTGAGAAAAGTATGAGAGAAAATCTAAAATTTTACTGAAGAATAAGCAAAAATATGAACCGAATCAAAGAAGTTCTGCAAAATCATATTATGGCCCCCAGCTTTTTCCGCAACTTCTTTAATACTAAACTTGGCAATCCAGACATCTGGGGCAAAATTATTTTGGTTCTGACAAGTCATGGCTTTAACAGTATGTTTAAAGGCCTTAGACCAAACATTTTTTCACAGAATATTTGGTCAGACTTACATTTGGAAGTGCACAGCAATGCAGCTATTAGGCAGAGGATTGTCACTTGTTTCACTACCATACAGGCTACACAGTATGAATTGGCTTCTTTTTCTCTTTTGTTAAGCTGAGTTGCATCCCAATATAAATGTTTTTGCACAAAAAAATGCACCCTTTACAGCACAAATGTCAAACTAAAGGGGGTTCCCTTTAGGTGCTCTTAACTTGATGGTGCAGTTTTAATCTGCCAGAACATGTTTGTTAGATACACTGTTTCCAGTGGTTGTTTGGTCACTATATGCTCAATAATGTGGATGCTATTAAATTCTATGGTATTTAGTTAATGGTGTCTTGCTCTTTCTCTAAGCTGGAATTACTTCAAAAGGAAAGGTAAGATAAGGGGGATGTTGGTAGAAGCTCCCCCATGTGGAGGGTGGTGGGATGACTTGCCTCAGAAAAAGGCTTTCCTTCAGTCTCTGCAGGTATCACTTACACACAAACAGTATATCTTCATGAGGAAGTGTTTAGATATGATTCACTGTGATTAATCATGCGTTGTTCATTGACACATGATTAATCTTAATTAAAACATCTGAAGTCCCAAAATATTACAAGTGGCACTGTAATGGCCATAAATCACACAAAGCGATGCTTTCACTCACAATGTGGGAGAAAGCTCTCATATCTTAGTTTCTATATATACCATCTCCAAGGCTGTACACATTGGAGAAAAGGGAAAAAGTAGGAAACAAGCATAAAGCTCACCTCTTCCCAATTCTGGGTCCCACACAGTAGAGCATCTGTACCTCAGCCAGCTCTGACATTCTGAAAGCTATGGGAACCTGGTGATTTTCCTGTAGTGATGTGCCTAGGCTCACTCATATAGTGCATGACAAACACAAGACTTCCAGTTTAGTTGTTATATGTACATAAGTAAACTAGTTTTGTGAAACAGAAGGCACATACTTGTGTCTACAGCAGTTGTGTTTCAAAGAATAAGTAGAACCCAGAGATAAGTATCCACCTTTACAGCAATCTTTAAACTTCTTTTATATTTTTGGGGTTCTCATTTCCCTATCCATGATAATCAGGCTTTATTTTCCCCTATCTTTTCACTGCAAGCTTCAGCACTGCAGGACACCATGGAGTGGAAAGGGAAAGGTGAACTGGTACCTCAGCTGCTGACCTATGGGTGGCTGCAAGATTTTTTTGATGCCTTACCATGTTGGCTGGTAACCATGACACAATGCCTTCTACACTGCGGTTGCACACAGATGCACGCTTCTGCACACCCATGATGTCCAAATACAGTATATACACTCCCTGGCAGGGCTTCTGCCTCAGGTTCATAGGTTCATAGGTTCATACTAGGCTATCTGCCCTAGGGCATTTATAAGCCTAGCCAGAGTGTGTATGGCTTTCGCCACCCATTTTAAATTAATTTTGCTATGCCCTTTTTCGAGGTTAGTATACTGCGCTTCTGTCTAACAGTGACACAGAAGTGATACCCGGGGTAAACCTATGATCTCCCATCCACTCATCAAGATTCCTCTTGAAGAGAGTCAATGAGGGACTCTGCCTAACCTGGACTGGGATTTTATTCCAGAGCGAAGGGAGCCTCTGGGTTATGAATCTGTCCCTCCAGCATGTCCTATTTATTTCAGTGCTGAGGTTTAAGTCCCTCGAGGGCGTAGCTCGATGGGATTTGGATTTTCTGAGGTGCAGCATGTCCATTAATTCCGGGTTGGACATGGCTTTATAAGTCAGGCACAGATCGCCTCTGAGCAGGCGGTATGCCACTGAGTAGAGCTGGAGTTTCTTTAACCGGGCAGCATACGGCATCTGTTTGAGCCCCTTGATCCTCTTGGTGAGGTACTTTTGGGGTCTTTCCAGTTGCTGCAGGTGTCTGGTAAGGTACATCCCAAAAGGGGCATTGTACTCAATTATGGGCCTGATGAGGGATGAGTAAAGAGGTATGATGACCTTCCCTGATCTAGATGTGAATCCCTTCATGATTAGGTGGGCTATATAAAATGTTTTTCTAACCACTTTGGCCACGTGGTTGTCAAATGAGAGATTGCTATCAACTTGGGTCCCCAGGTCCCTAATTACTTCTTCTGTACTTAATGGATTACCACCTATGTGCTAATTTGTGGGCACTTTGTTTTTGCCAAAGGGGATGACTATACACTTTTTGGCGTTTAGCTTGAGGCCATGGCTCTGGCACCAGTTGTCTGTTTCTATGAGGCCCTTTTGGAGGATGCTTGTGTCAGCTGGAGAGTCTATTATGGTGCCCAGTTTGCAGTCATCTGCGAACTTGGTCAGCCACAGTCCTTCCATGTTGGCCTGTACCTCCGAGAAATATATACCGAACAAGAGAGGTCCCAAGACTGAGCCTTGTGGGACGCCACTTGTAACTGGTTTGGAGTCTGACATGGCTCCAGCTATTCTAACCATGTGGGTTCTGTCCTTGAGCCAGTTTGCAACCCATCTAGTGACATAGGGGTTTATATTTAAGCTGGTGAGCTTATCTATAATGCCCGAGTGGGGTATTGTATCGAAGGCTTTGCGAGGTCCAGGTAGGCTGTGTGGACCACCTTCCCCTTGTCAATGGCCTTGGTGACTGTTTCAAAGAAATTGACCAGGTTTAAGAGGCAGGATCTGCCCTTAACAAAGCCGAACTGGGTAGGATCCAGTGTCTGTAGGTCCCCAATATCTTTATTTATAAGGTCCATGATGATTCTTTCCATAGCTTTGCAGACCAAGCTAGTGAGACTTATGGGGCGATAGTTTCCAGGATCCGTTGAGGCACCACCTTTGTGGAGAGGGACCACTATTGCTGTATGCCACTCTTTGGGTACATATCCTGTAGTAAGGCTGAGATTGAACAGTAGTTTTAGGTTTGGGTTTAGCTGTTCTTGGAGTTCATGTAGGATGCAGCCCGGGACACCGTCTGGTCCCATTGATGCTGTGTTTCTTGCTTTGGAGAGGGCAGCTCTTACCTGAGCATCTGAGATGTCAGGGGGGCAGCACTCTGCTGGGATAGATATTAGCCCTTTTGGTGGGGGAGGAGAAGTTTGCGCTGAACCTGTCAGCTAGGATGTTGGCAATGTCTGTGGGTTCGGTGTATTTTTTGTCATTTTGGACTAATTCTGAGCATATCTGGGAATTCCCACCCAGGTTCCTAACATAACTAAAGAAAGCCTTGTGATTATCCTTAGTGTCCTGTGCAATTTTTCTCTCGAAGCTGGCCTTAGACGATTTTATGAGTGCCCATAGTTTTTTGCTAATACTGATCAGAGATGCCTTCCCTTTTTGGGATTTTGCTCTGTCATGTAGTAGCTTCCTCCTTCTATTGTATAGTTTGTTTATGGCTGGGGTCCACCAGACAGGACGTCTGCCTTTGGAGGATTGGGTCTTGGTTTTATTTGGGATTGCATGAAGGTGTTCATAGAATGCGTTTATAAAGGATTTTGTGGTCTGGGCCGTATTATCCAGAGGCCCGGGGGCTTTGAAGGATTCCACCTTGGTTTTGAGGAGTGTGAAATTTGCTTTAGAGAAGTTTTTCACTGTGGTTTTCTGGGCATGAGGTGGGGTCGGGATGTGAATATCCAGTGAGATTAGTTTATGGTCTGATCTTACCAGTGAGGGATACACTTCTGGTCTGGAGCATAGAGTCCCCATGTTGGTGATGATCAGGTCCAGTATGTTTTCCCCTCTTGTGGGAGTGGTAACAAGTTGTTCCATAGCATTTGAGTTTATAAATTCTAGGAACCTTTGGGCTAGGGTGTTGGAGCTAGAGTAATGCTCCCAGTATGGTTGGGTAGTTGAAGTCACCCAATATAATGGTGTTTGGAGAGACCTTCATATTTTCCAGTGTTCTCAGGAAGGCCGAGTGGGGTTCCTGGGTTTGGGAGGGTGGTCTGTAGCAGGCTATAAACTGGAAGGCAGTTTTACCCACTGTTAGTTGCACATGGATAGTCTCTGATGCTTCGTGCTGTGCCACCAACCTGGAGGTGTGGGTATCTTTGACGAATATTGATACTCCCTCCTTTTGTGGTTCGGTCCAAGTTTTGGGGCGAAAAGCATGGTATGAGGTATAACCTGGTAGTGCTGGGGTGCTCTCGAGAGCCTTGAACCAGGTTTCTGTTACTGCACAGATATCGATGTTCTCCATGCTAAGGAGAGTTTCGAGTGCGTGCATCTTGAGGTTTAGACTTCTGGCGTTGAGTAGCATTACTCTTAGTTTCTTATCCCTTGTGATACCTATGGAGGTGGGTTTGTCTTTTGAGCCTTGCCTAAAAAGGCACTATGGGGGTAGCAAGAGCCTTTGCCAATATCCGAAAGCCCAGCGGTGACAGGTGCAAGCCGTCCCTAGCGAAGCATCGTGGCTTGTCGAGCATGTCATCCCAGGCTGACAGGCATTGGATCCCCTTTGAATGACACCAATACTTAAGCCAATTGTTGAAATTGATAATCTTGTTTTCATACTGTGGCATCATTCTTGGTGAGGGTAAGATGCTACTCAAGGTCAGGGTCATACCGGCCTGGGCTACATGCCCAGAGAGCTCCTCTATGTCTCTTTTCATGTAGTCCAGGGAGGAACGTCTCAGGTCATTCACACCAGCATGGACAATGACTGAGTCATATTTGTACTTGCCTTGGAGTGACCTGAGTGCTTGTGTTATGTGGCGGATCCTAGCACCCGATAGGCAGCTCACCGTGACCTTCTCCTTGTTCAGCCTGGTGAGCGGGACGTCAGTGTGCCTGATGATAGAGTCACCTATTACAAGTGTATCAGGTGTGTTGTTTAGCCTTAAGAGCTGTGACTGTTCAGCAAACTGGCTTTGTGAGCTATGTGTTGCATGTGTTTTGTTTTGGGGTAGCGGTTGCTTGGGTGTCTGCTTTGGAGGTCTCTGCTGCTTAGGCAGATTTTTATTTAGAGCCTCCAAGTATGTTTTTGTGTGTTTATGTGTTTGGTTTGCTGTCATGGTAGGTCTATGTGAGACTGGAATTGTAGTGAGTGTGGTTTCCTTCTCCTCCTGACTGGTTACGCCAGTACTGAGTTGAGAGAGCTTAGCCTCCAGTTTGGCTATATGGTTGCATCTCTCACATGTGTTGGAATTTGTTGGGAGGAGGAGAGGGTTGTCTGTGTACATTAGGCAGTTGTAACATTGCCTCAAGATTCCCAGGTTCACCAGCTGGACCGGAGAGGAGATTGACAACTGACCTTTGGACATGCTAGAATAGTATTGGGAATTCCTTTATAATTGAAAAAAGGGCCAATGGGGAACAAGTTACTCAAGGGGAGTTTGTGAGAGTGTAGTGCTTTTAATTTTTTTAGTACTGACTTATATAATTGCTTTAGTGAGCAAGTGCTAGGCTTTAGCATAGGAATAGGGTGTTTATTATGAGAACTAGATCAGTTCCAAGGCTCAAACCCAAATAAGTGGCGCTGCTCGATGAAGCGCTATGCACAAAATCACGCAAAGCCGCGCTACAGCGGGTTTTATACAGGCGGACTTGAAAGAGCTAGAAATTGGCCCAAAACAGCCAACAGACTACCAGATTCCTGTGCTGGGAACACTCCTCCAGGAACAGATAGCCTGCTCCAAGCTCCCCACTGCCACTGGTGAACAAAGAAGCCTCCCTCTATCCAAGAAAGGAAATGGCAACACAGGAACTTTCCAAAAGTCCAGAATACAGCAAAGCCTGTATTTGGACTTCTCTAGGTCAGGAAAGATGGGAAACAAGGATAACTTTTTTTTTTTCTTTTTTGCAACAAACAGCAGGAAATTGCAATAAATATGTAACACAGGTTAGCGCACTTGAGTGTGTAGCCTCAACAAGTAAATGCAACAAACAGGACAAACTTTAAAAGTGCAGGTGCAAAAACAACTGTAAACAGTTTAAAACAGTTCAAGAAGCAGAAATATTTGCAGTTTAGCTAGATCGGACAGTCGCCCAGGTAGTAGCAGGAAAAACACTTTTATCAGGTTAGCAGTCACTCTTTTAGCCTCTCTGCTGCTAGCACCACTCTGCAGGACCACGAGGAGCTTGGCTGAGTAGTAACAAGCGCAAAAACCTCGCCAAAGCGGGTTTTATACAGGGGGATTTGAAAGAGCTAGAAATTGGCCCAAAATGGCCAATAGACTACCAGATTCTTGTGCTGGGAACACTCCTCCAGGGATAGATAGGCTGCTCTAAGTTCCCCACTGCCACTGGTGAACAAAGAAACCTCCCTCTATCCAAGAAAGGAAATGGACAACACAGGAACTTTCCAAAAGTCCAGAGTATATAGGCTGTCCTTATAGACCTTTCCCCAGAGGATACCTATATGGTGGGACAAAACTCACACCCTCACCCTGGAATAAGCAAGCCAGGGTGAACTCCCTTTTCTCATTCCTTGTTGACTACTTCCTTCAACACTCAGACTGACTGAGCCCATGCAGTCGAGGCTCCCTGCATGCCTGCTCTGTTTTACTGCACAGGACAGATCTCAGAATGAATGAACTATTTTTTTTTCACAACAGTAAGCAATTATTATTCATATTACTACATAGTAGCTGAGTGTGGCTTACTTAAGACAATAGTGTCATGTTTCTGTGGATAACATTAGTTCTGACATGGGGTATAAACTAGTTTGAAGGCATAATAAAGTAAATAGTTTCACAAGGACATGGCTAGATCTAAAACCCGACCTGAACTGCTTTACTATTCCATTCCAAGAACTGCTTTTCAGGTCACTCTCAGAATTACAGCATGGCATGATTACATTCACAATCTCCTGCTTAGACTGGAAAACTAATCTTTCTGGGCAAGCATGGTCTCTGGAGGACCTCGTATTATTTATAAGTTATGCCTCCTTTGTTGTGAACTGTACCAGTTCTTTCATTTGTCTTGAAAGAGCATCTGCACTTTTCTGAAATTCTGTAAAGGGAATCTATACCAACATACCTTTCAACTTCTTATCTCAAGACATCTGGACAAAGCATAAAATAATGGGGGGACAAACGCCCAAAAATAGGAACAGATTTTAAACACTGCTCTTATAAACTTAGAAAGTTGCTATAATAACAGGATTTGTGTTAGCATGCATTTTCTGAAGGATATTAAGTCTGAAATTGAAATGTATGCCATTATTTAGTGAATTCAGTCCTCAGTGATTTGCTAGAAAACCACAAATTTTATGAAGAACAGACCAGAAATATAAGGCAAAAATCTGGACATTCTGAGAATATCTGGACAATTGAGAACTATTGTACCACTATCATTACTAAGGAAGTCAACATCTGTGGTACTTGTTGACCCAGGCCTTTCCTTCCATCTGCCTCAATGTCCTACGACTCACTTTTCAGACTGAGACTGACGACTTGTTTTCACCCCCCCCCCCCCATTATCTTCCTGAGGTGTTAACTGACACCAGTTGTGATTAGAGTTCACTTTCTTGGAGTCTTAAAAAGTCTTGTTGCTGAAAGTTCACTTCACATTTAACCAACAAACTACTTTATCAAGTTTTAATTAGTACAGTCAAAGAGATGATGTGCAAAGTTACTGCAGTGAAGAGCTTTCAGGAAGCCTCCCTTGTGTACCAGGAGTCCAATAATACGAGTATCAGGGCTAACTGCCCCTACACACTGGACTGAAATGGCACAAGTATTGGGCATGAGATTACAAAACGAACACTGGACTAATACTATGGGCCATGTGAAACTGTCAGATGCATAGTCCCAATCATATCTTCCCTTTTACGGATGTTACCTCCTACTGTTCCTTTCAGTTACCATACTAAACAACTGGAAGCCAATTATTTCAAAGCAGGTAAAATAATATTAAAGAAAAACTGCACTGTGATAATATCCCCTGTGCATTGCACCACTTAACATGAAACTTGCCCAGACATCTGAAATATTAATTTTAACTAGATGCATGAAGGACTCCATGTCACCTCGTATATTGTCTGGAGCAACACTTCTATTATAATTACACTGCTGAAGCTCCTCCAATGGGGCATATGTCTGTGCATAGTTTTCTGTTGTTGTAGTAGTAAATAGTTAAAATAATGAAGTTCTTTGAGATCATACTAAACACAGAATTCCCTGTAAAAATCGGCATTGTAAAGTATTACGTTTTACAATTTTATACTTGAAAGTTGGAGAACTAAGAATGTGCATTCTTATTAGTAACAGAATTCAAGGAAAATGTGCAAAGCAGGCGCCTCTTGACTTCCATCTACAAAATGAAGCACTTTATTCCTCTCTTTTTCTGAAAGAATTTCTAAGTACAACATGAGCACAGAGACAGCGAACTTCATAACTGTTTAGAGCAATGAGAACAGAATGCACACTGTTCACCGTCTAACCACGTAGCATCCAACAGGAGAGGTGTAGCAGTTTTATTATCATGGAATTCATGGTTCCAGCTACTACACTATTTAAAATTAAAAGGCCACTTCCTTGCTTTATTGAAGTTATAACTTGATTAAGCGCATTCACAGTTAATTCTGCAAAAAACAATTTTCATGTAAGGTTATTTTAATTTTGATAAAATGCAAAGCACACAACAGCTCTGCAGGCAGCCTCATTCGTTCTGCGGGATGTTATCAGCAGTGATGACGGCTGACTTGATACTGGATAATACAGTACCCCCTGAGTTGTTAGGTCAATACTAGTAAACTCTTACTCTAAGGCTGAGTAGTCTGAGTTGTCAGAAAGTCGCCAGTCAACACCACAGCAATACTCCAGCACTATCTCTAGTCTGGAGTCCTGTACCCAAAACTATAGCAGGCATCACATATTACCTGCAGTCATAAATAACGGGGGGGAGGGGGGGGCAAAGGTTAAAAATCAGGGACAGATTTTAAATACTACTCTTATAAACTTAGAAAGTTGCTAGAATAACAGGATTTACTTTAACATGCATTTTTCTGAAGGATATGAAGTCTGAAACTCAAATGTCTGAAGGTATTTAGTGATTTCAATGCTCAAGAATTTGCCAGTAAGCCATACATTTTATGAAAACAGACCAAAAATATAATGCAATCATTTGGGCATTCTGCACAAATCTGAGCAGTTGAGAGGTATGTTTGCAGTCCCAACAGTACACTGCATTTGCATCAGCCTTCTTTTCTCTTTCAGACAAAAGCAATGAGCTAGGGCTAAACAAGGCAAACATATGATATTGAGCTGAAAATAAAAATAATACAAACACAAATTCTGTAAAGCATCAGTAACAATTTTTGTCTAAAATGGGTACAGCAAATATTCTACACAAAAACTTGTGGGTGTGCTGCTGAACACAACCAATCGGTTTCAACTTTATGTAAATAAATAAATAAAAATAAATAAATACATTTTTTTTGTAGTGGAGCAAGCCCCTTGTACTCCCTAAATGAGGGCTTCTCCCACCCTAAACTTATATATATATATATATATATATATATATATATATATATATATATATATATATATACATATATGTTTGATTGACTGATCAAACGTCCGAATCCATAACCACCGAACACACTTTAACCGAAAAAGCGCTTTCGTTAAAGCATGTCAAAAAAAAAAAAAACACTACATTTACCCCCCCCATTTTACTATTCTCCCTCCGAGACAGCACTACAGTGGGGAAAAGAGAATTTTCCCTTATCCGCACCGTAGTACGGCCTCGGCAACAGGCATACTTACGTGAAAGTGCTTCTTCGGTGAAAAGCACTTTCGCGTAAGTATGCTCGCCCTTAATGGATTCGGACAGTTGATCATTTGATCAAACGTCCTGGATCCATATATATATATTTACAGTTACAAGATTAAGGCTTGGAAGATTGACCAGAACAAGTCTGAACTTAAAACACTGATATTCGAAATAACGAAGATGGGCAATACCAAATGTTCAAATTTACCCACCTTCCAGACCCATGTTAGTTCCTGGGTCTGGAGCAGCAGGGTATTTTGAGATTCAAGGTTACGGTCAGTATAGTATATCTTCGGCAACTTCCAAGACTCAACTATGTAGTAGTCAATATTTAAGTGTATCCACTTCACACTCAACTATCTGTAAAGAAGTCCCCACAAACAGCAAAATAAGTACTGATAATAAATGCACCATGCAATAAAATACAAAATAATTTGTCACTCTGTGCTTTGCAGCAATTTTAAATTGTTAGAGAAATGCAAAGTAGTACAAGTGATGTTTTACAAACGTACAAAGTGTTTTACAGTACCAAGGTTATATTTTTTGTTCCTTTCTAGCATCAAAGGTGATTTTTGGTTGCCAGCTTCACCCTTCACTTGTCTCACCTGATTCTATCTGGGTGTACAAGCTGATGTTAGAGATTGCACCACTCAGATACCCAGATACTTTTGGACACTCCACAGCCTTCTACTCTAAGCTATGACATACCCATATCTGGCAGCTGGCAAAGAGGTTAAGGTTGGAGGCTGTAGTTCCTGTGATACAGGGTTTTATTCCCTTGGTTTACTGTATGAGTACAAGCAAGTCACCTAACCACACATTGCTCTTGGGTTATGCCTGAAAAGGGACTGTATGCCCAATGGGCCTATCTGGTTAATAAATAGGTGGTGGTGTTATTATCATTATAATTATCATGGGAAGGAAGGGATTACAGTATTTAAATAAAATCCACTTCTGAAGCACAGAAGAGTGTCACACCAACAATAAATAACTTTAACGGTAGACGCAATGCAAAACAAATTAATAAAGCCACACGTTACGAACATGACACCTTACTCTGTCACCTAAAGCACAATGCTTATTAAATATAAACCTCGTAGTACCCTGAGTCCCTTATGTCATAATCACAAAAACAGTGTCATGATTGCATTCATAATAACAGTGAAGTGTTTTCAAATTAAAACATAGTGATCCTTCCACAAATTCCATGTATTTTTATGTAGGAAAAATGTATGCAGAATGTTCAGGAGGAGGAGGAGTGAGGTTTAAGGAAAGGTAGAAAATGAGCAATTTATAAAATCTTAAGGTGATTTATATTTATTAAAAGAAAAGAAAACATATGTAATGTATAATGCATAAGAATGAAAAATATTAATAGGATTTGTTTTCTTTTATATTAATGTGATATGCCTATGTTGTAACTGATAATTTAATAAAGGTGTTAAAAACGGTTTACTATCAATATGTTGGACGGCAACATAATTTCCGTTCAACAAATCAAAAGCAATCCTCGAAAGTCAAAATACAGAACTCAGAATGTTGAATCAGCTGAACGAATTCAGCAGATTCGACATTGTTTCTGAACACGTCATGTGATGTCCGTATGGGAGCTCATGTAAAGTAAACTCCTATACCTAACATCATGTTTTTGCAGGGGGCAAGCCCTCCAGCACCCCTGTGGGCGTCTGTGCACCCTATGCCCACTGCTAACTATATATTTCAACTCAGAGATCACACTACAGTGAGGAAAGGGATGAATTTCCCTAACCGCTCTGTACGGCGATCTCTGTACAGTTCCTCGAATTTATATTAGCGAATGCACAGTACATTCATTAATATAAACTTTCGAACATTGAGATGTTCAACCAGATGCAAATTCGAAATCTGTATTTCAAATTTTTCATCTGTGTGCATCTCAACTCGAAATTATAATAGTAAACCGTATAAAACCTACAAGGCATCAGTGTTACTTAGCATCTTCCTGCAACAATTTGTCAAAATTAAACCCTCACCTATCTTAGTAATGCCTGATATCTCTGCAATGTTTAACATGGAAAATTAAATGTTGCATCCTCTTTACACCAATGTACTGTCAACGCATCATTGTATAACCATTTGTTATTCTCAAGGTATGTTCTTCAGCTCTTTAGTCTATTCTGTCTTCTTCTCATGCCCACATAAAATATATACCCACACAGAATTAGTAACATAATAAACATTAGAAATACTGCAGTGAGTAAAGAAGGCAAACAATAACATAGTCACAATGTTTGCAAACAGACAAGTCTATATGTAAAAGACAAATTGTGTCTGTCCCCAATCAAAACAAACGGAATGTAAGTTAATAACTCTTCTCTAACCCATTTTAGTATTATCAGTTATCACTTGAAACACTTTCTGATCTGACTGTAGAATGGCCCAATTCTTATGTAAAATGTTTTGAATTTTATCTGGCAATAGACAGAATAGATTACTCCTTCTATTACATTTTCAGAATATTCTCATACATCTCCGTTATTTCATCCATCACATGAATAACTTCCTAGCATTGTAACCATACAATATACACAAGCAATGATATGTATTTTACATCTGTTATGCTTTGCAGTAGTTTTACATAATGTCATAAAATGTCTTTGGGTACTTTTTTCATAACATGCCTAGGGTAACAACTCTTAGGTGAAAAAGTGGACTTCAGATTATCTAGGGGAGAAAGATGGAAAAAAAAAAACAGAACTCCTAACCTGTGAGCATTTCACCATAAAATTTTTAAAAATAATGCAGATCAACAATCATATACCACAGAAAATTCTAAATATTCTAAATAATCTGCAGAATTTGATTTTGAATAAAAACAGTTTATGCGTTTCATTACATTTCAGTTTATGTTCCCCACGTGTTTAACTAGACATGTATAACTGGAGGCAAGACATGATATCAGTGTAGTATCTTCAACCTACAAATAAAATTCATTATCAGACATGAAGAAAAGCAATCAACCTCTACCTCTGTAAATTCCAGTGACAGATGAGCATAAAAGATTTGTATGTTTGTGTGTTTTCAATGTGGTATGAGTGAAATTTAGGTTTGTGGGTCATACAGTTTTTGATCATTAAGTATTACAGCCATACCTCTCAAGTGTACCTCATTACAAGGAACGTACCTCACTTGGAGTCTTAAAAAGTTCATGTTCCTCAAAGTTCCTCAATGTTCCACATTGAAAGACTCTGTCAAACATTCAGTGTCAGGAATTTTTTTAAGTGAAATCCATGGTAAATAGAAATGAATCGTATTAATTCATTAAAAGATCTTCTTTATAAGTAAAACTAGCATATTGTAACCATCTTATGGCCTTCCTAGTTGAAGTTGCTAGTAAGCCATTAGTATGTGTTCCACATTTTGCCCATTTGTTCCAAATTATGAGGGCTAGTGTTCCTCATTTTGGAGATGGAAGGTTGAGAGCTATGAATACAGCCGGTCTGCTGACTAAGGTCAGTGTGATAAGAGGGGTCGTTTCCACAATGTGCAGTGACCACAAAATTAATTACGTTAATTAAATAATTAATAATAAATACGTGTAACATAAAATACTTATTTATCTGCAGTGATTAAACACTCAAAAGTTGTGCGTGTTGACTGGTTTCTTGTTTTGTATGACTTTCACAAGTACAAATTCAGCAATGTGTCTTTTGATGACTTCCATTTTTGAGAAGCTGTTAATGACAAGTCTGTAAAGTCATATTTGATGAATAAACATACACCTATTAATAAATGCATTAACTTATAAAAATAATAAATACGTTATAAGTAAATATTAATTTTATAACAATCCATAAAATGTATACTGTCATTGATATAAAGCTGGCCACAAACACACACGAGGTTTGGTGTAAAATAAAATAAGTACAGTACAAAATATATTCTGCTACAGAATAAGATTCTGCATGTCACATAGTTTTATGTTTTTTGGGAAAACCATTTAATATGATGCATCCAGAATACTGCAAAATATCACAGTATCCTGCAATCCACAGCCTACTTACTTAACCACTTTGTGCAGTAGAACTATCATTTAAATTAATCCACAAAGCTAGTTTATGACCTAACATACAATTCACTCTTTCAACACACACTTCATCACTCATCAACAGGTTTGACAGTGATGGCAATATTTGTATTTAAATCCTTTAATGCATTTTGATTCTCTAGTGACAAATTATCAGTCATGAAATCGTATCTTCTCATGTGGCACTGCTTGCTTTGTTTGCATTCTTTTTCATAGGATCATAGGCTCATGGGAAATAACTAGGCTAATGGCCCTAGGGCCCTTACAAGCCTAGCCAAGTTCTACCCTTACTTCCACGATCAGCACCTATTGCCCCTGTCCAAAAGGGACATAGGTGGAACACCCGGGGGTGAATTAAAGGTTACCCACCCAGTCTTCCAGACTGCACTTGAAGAGGGACAATGAGGTGCTCCGTTTGACATGAAGTGTGAGTCTGTTCCAAAGGGGTAGTAACCTCTGGGAGACAAATCTCTCCCTCCAGCAGGTTCTATAAATGTCACATACCAGGTTAAGGTTGTTAGAATGAGTAACCCATGTACCGTTTGACTTGCGGATATGCAGCATTCAAAATAAAGCAGGGTCAGAGATTGCCTTATATTCAAGGCAGAGATCACCTCTAAGTAGTGTGCATGAAACAGAATAAAATGACAGTGATTTCAAATGATCCACAAAGGACAGATGCTGAAGACCTTGAATTTTCCTTGTGAGGAATCTTTGTGGTCTCTCCAATTGCTGCAGGTGCTTGGAAAGGTACACACCAAAAAGGGCATTGTACTCAGTTATTGGCCTGATGAGGGAAGAGTACAGGGAGGTTATAACTTTTTTTTTTCTGGAGGCAATGTCCTTACTTATGAGATGAGCAATATAGAATGGCCTTCTTACCACTCTGGAGGAGTACCCTTCAGATACTCGAACTTTTAAAAGCTCGACTTTCATATGGCTGAGACCATATGATTGAGCTTTTAAAAGCTTGACTGCTCTGAATGGAGATCTCCATACAGCGCAGAATGGGAAGATTTCCCATTTCCGCAATGTAGTGCGATCTCGGAGTTGGTATATTTAAGTAACGGGTAGAGTAGTTTTTATTTTGTTTTTGTATTTTTTTTTACATGGCCGATGTTTCAAATGTTTGATCATATGGTCTTGGCCATATGAAAGTTGAAAATTTGAGATGTGAATCATGTAAATTAGACCCCTCTGGAGACATGGTGATCAAAGGTAAGGTTGGTATCAACCTGTGTGCCCAGGTCTCTTACCACTGACTGCATACTTAGGGTGTTGCTATAGATGTGGTAATTAGCTGGAACACCACTGTTACCAAAAGGGATGATAATACATTTTTTTGTATCAAATTTAAGGCCATGACTTTGGCACCAATCATTTGTGCAAGACCCTCTTGTAGGATGTTGACATCATTTGGAGATTCTATGACCGCTCCCAGTTTGCAGTCAGCAAATTTGTTAGCTACAGACCTGTAGTTTTTGCTTGTAGTTTGGAAAAATACATTCCAAACTGTAGAAATCTCAGGACTGATCCCTATGGAACACCACTGGCTACAGGTCTGCTGTTGGAGGTGGATTCCCCTATTTTGACTATATCTGTTCTATCAGTAAGTCATTTAGCAACACATCTAATGATATAAGGGTTGATAACTAGCTGGGTGAGTTTGGCAATGATGTTTGAGTGAGGGATAGTATCAAAATCCTTGGTTAAGTCTACGTAGAATGTATGCACAGATTTCCCCTTGTCCAGGGCCTTGGTGACTGTCTCAAAGAAGTCCACCAGGTTTAACAGGCATGATCTCCCTTTGACAATTCCAAACTGAGTAGGGTCAAGTGTTTGGAGATTACCTACATCTTTGTTGATAAGGTCCATGACGATTCACTTCATGCCCTTGCAGATAAGGGTAGTCAGGCTAACTGGTCTACAGTTCCCGGGGTCAGTGGAAGCACCATCTTTGTGCAAGGGAATAAGAGTGGCTGTTTTCCATTCGGCTGGGATGAAGCGGGTGCTTAGACTATGGCTGAAAAGAGTACCCAGTGGTGTTGCTAATTCTTGTTGGAGCCCAAGTATGCAGCACGTATGCAGCCTGGGATGTTATCAGGTCCCATAGATGCTGTGTTTTTGGCCTTAGAGAGGGCATTTATGACCTGCTGTTTAGAGATACAAGGTGGGGGCAGATGGTTGAGATGTCATGGGGTACGTGTGGCAGGGACAGGGGAGTGAAGTTTTCACACAACCTGTTGGCCAACAAGTTAGCTATGTTCACAGGCTCAGTATATGTGGTATCATTAACTACCAGTTTGGCACCAACCTGGGCCTTTCGTTTTAGGTTACGCATGTAACTAAAGAATGTCTTATGGTTGTCCTTAGTTGAGGAAGCTAATTTGGATTCATAGTTTGCTTTAGAGGACATCACAGGAAGTCTTATTTGCTTGTTTAGGCTGAGGAGGGAGTGTTTCCAGTCTAGGGATTGCTCCCGGTTACTCTTAGACAGCAATTTACTCCTCTTATTGTAAAGCTTGTTAATGGCAGTTGTCCAGTAGGCAGGTTTGCTCTTCCTTGAGGAGCTTGTTTTGGTCCTATCAGGTATAGCCAAGTCAATGCAGTTATAGAGATGTTTGTATAAAGCATTGGTGTAGAACCTGGCACATTTGCCAGTTCCACCTGAGGAGGGAGGTGCAGTGAAGTAATTTATACTATCCCGTAACAGGTTATAATCTGCTTTGGAGAAGTTTTTTAGTTTAGTTGCTGCTGGGGGGGAGGGTCAGGTGTGATAGTTACTTTAAATGAGACTGATCTGTAGTCAGATCTCACCAGGGAAGACCTCACAGTGGGGGTGCTACAGTGGCTCCTCCATATTGGTAAGCACCACATCCAGGATGTTGGCACCCCTGTGGGGGTGTCAAACAGCTGGTCCAAGGCATTGGAGTTAACAAAGTCGAGGAACCTTTGGGTAAGTGAGTTTGAGCACAATTAATTTACCCAGTCAATGGATGTGTAGCTAAAGTCACCCAAAATCAAGGTGTTCGGATGTATCTTGACAGACTCAAGTAGATCCAAATAGGCAAAATGGGTGTCCTATTTCATGGAGGGGGTAGCTGGCAATGACTTGAATAGGTATGCTACCAACAGTTAATTGCACCTTAAGTATTTCCATTGAATTATACTGTTTAACCAATATGCAGGTGCATTTATCTATAATGAATACTGATACACTGCCTCCTTTAGTTTTTACACCTTCAGTTTGTGGTCTGTACATGTGGAAGGAGGTGTAACCCAGTATGGCTGGGGTGCTATCCACAGCCTTGAAACAGGTCTCTATGACTGCACAAATGTCTGCGTCTTCCAAGGTGAGGACTGCTTCCAGTGAGTGCAGTTTGATGTTAAGACTCCTAGTGTTTAGCAGCATAACCCTGAGGTTGTTTTTAGATGGAGTTTTTACATTGGGAATTTTGTCCTTGAGACACTGCCTAAAATATGCAGTATGGGGGTGGCAAGAGCCTTAGCCAGAAGCCACAATCCCAGGGGTGACAGATGAAGACCATCTCTGGCAAAGCATCGAGGTCTGTTGAACATATCATCCCAGGCTGACAGATACTGGATCCCCTTAGAATGACACCAGAAACTAATCCAATTATTGAAGTCAATCATTTTCTGCCTGTATTGAGGAATCATCCTAGGTGAAGGTATAATGCTGCTTAAGGCTAGCGGCATACTTGCCTAAGACACATAGTCAGAGAGCTCAGTCATGTCTCTCTTCATATAGTCCAGAGAGGTACGTTTCAAGTTGTTCACACCAACATGAGCTATGAAGGAGTTATAACAATACTTATTATTGACAGACTTGAGTGCATGTGTGATTTGGCGGATACTGGCACATGACAGACAGCTAACCATGACCTTTTCCTTAACCAGCCTGGTGAGAGGGACATCTGTGCCTCTCATGATGGAATCACCTGACTAATATGTTTGGTTTTGTAATTTGCTTTAAGGGCTAGATGGTGAGACACTGGTGTGTGAGCTATTATATGCACTGTGTTCTGCAGAGGAAGGATTATGTGTAGTGTGCTTGCGTTTGTCTTTGGGAGGTCTCTGGCATTTAGATATATTTCTGGTGAGAACTTCTGCATATGTAGGTATGTGTGACATGGGTTTGGGTGGAGTAGGACGTGAGGTGTTGATGCTGACAACCCACTCATTGTCATATGTATTGACTGGTGTGTGACAGAACATGGATTCAAGGTTCTTAATATAGTTGCATCTCTCACATGTTGAGTTTGTGTGGACTAGGAGGAGAGGGTTGTCAGTGAACATGGGGCAGTTGCTACACTGCCTCAGGATGCCCATGTCGACCAAGCTGGCTGGACAAATTGTGGGAAATTGTCCATCCATACTATTAGGTAAATTTATATGGTCAGGAAAAGAGGTTGCACTTAGGAATTGCTAGTGGATGACAGGTGTGTCGGTACCTCTGAGGCTAGGCTTAGTATTCCACCTGACAGCAGAGCAGGGCCATGAAAAACCTCTGGAGGACCAAAAGCCAAACTGCTAAGGGAAAATTTAATAAGGAAAATGTTTGTGTCTATAACCACCAACAGTAAACACCGCTACGTGGCAGTGCACGATGGTGTACTACATGCAAACAAGCGCAAACATAGGGTTAAATAAAATAAGAAATAACCCTTTTAACTCAAACTAGCAAAGGATGCTCTATCTAAGCTCTAGTCCAATCACCCTCAATTAGATGGGACCCAGACAGCACTTCTCCTCCCACAAGGGTGCAAAAGGGCCTTCATCAACAAAGTTGGCTTGAATTTGATGCTCAGAAGTTACAAAACAGACCCATAAACAGCAAACCTGGAACTGGGCTATGCTACAACTGAACTAGTACAGTTTTTGTTTGTATTTTCGGCTTTTCACGGTTAGGGGTTGCCACAGCGGAACTCCGGTCTGCTAATGATTGGCAGTAGATTTGTTTTTTTTTTTTAGGGTGCCGAGTTGCCAGCCTGACGCCCAACCTTCAATGAACACACGCCCATTCACGCATGTCATTCAAACACCACTCGACCACGGGGAGCACATGCAGACTCCACACAGAAGGCACTCCAGCTGAGAATCAAACAGGAGAACCTCTTGCTGTGAGGCACCACCGTGGCTTACAGTAAAATGTGGCAAAAAACAGTTGAGACAATTCAAACAAACAGTAGACTGCAAATACAAATTAAAAGTGCAATACAACAGCAAAAACAGGCACGTATAGTTAGTTGGAAACAATGGATGCCTCAGATCTTTCAGTATCTCGGTGAAGAGCTGGTTTTAGTGCTCAAGTGATACCAGACAGTCTAGATTCAGCAAGTCTGAATCTGACCTATGCTATAAAATGCAGAAGTACTAGAAATTCAAAGTGCATAAAATCGCAGTCACAACACCAAAAAAACAGTTTAAATAAGGGAGCAACTCACCAGCAATTCCCAGCTTAGAAGGGTATAGGCCACACTCTTCCCCCACAAGAGTCTAGCCCAACAAACCTTCCTAATGTAAAACAACTTGTATCGGAACCCAAGTGCTTAAGTCAGAACTAAGACACTTCAGAATAACAGACACAACAGGCCTTCAACCAGCAATTTCCAGATTAGAAGGGTGTGGGGTATCCTCTCCTGCTACAAGAGTTTAGAGCACAATTCTTCCTAATGTTCAAAGGCAAAACAACTGAAAAATCTGGAAGCTAACATCAAAAACATGAATGTACTAAGTGTAGATATATTAATTGAGACAACACAACATTCTTTCTTTCTATTGAATAAATATGTCAGTTAGTGGTTCTAAAACACTGTTCTAGAATGTGGGAAAAAATGGCAGACTCCAGGAAAGCACATGTCCTTCTTTGTCATTAAGAACAATGGCATATATGAAGACACGGGCAGAAAATCCATGGCCTATCAGAGCTGTCTGGTCATTACAAATAAATGCTGCTCAGCTGTCTGCTCCCCCTTCCTGCCATCAACTCTCCCCCCATTTGTGCCAGGTATCCACTGATGCAATCTTTTGATCTAACATTCAACAATCCCCTCTGGCAATAAATGCCAAAGTCCCGTCAGCCTCCATCAATGTCATTTTCTCTTAAATCACTTGGAACCTTGCTACAGCCATCTGTCACTTACACCTCCTTCCCCCATCTGTCTTTCTTCCAGAATGCCATCTCATCTAGTCATTCTCCTCTTCATTCTCTGCCCTCGGGATAGTTGTCTAAATCATTAGCCACTCTCCCTTATTCTTCCTTTCTCAGTATGGACATACCAAATACTCTCTTCCTCATAATTCAGCTGTTCTACCACTCTCAGCACTTTGGGTTCTCTGCAGACTTTTTTCCCTGACTGGGTGCTTCCTTCTGCATGCTGTCAGAACTGGATGCAGTGTTTCAGATGTGGCTACATTGGTGCCTCCTACTTTGGAATGACCACTATAGAATACCTTGAGCTCTCTCCGATAATTATGCATATCCTGCTGGTTTAACTACTGCTTTTTCACACTGATTTGCATGATTCATTGTAAAGTTAATATTAGCCTGCAGATCATTTTTCTTCTCTTCTTCCTCGGGGTGCTCTACATAGCATATATTATCTTTGGACTTATCCCACCTAAATCCTTATATTGCCCTTGTTCATAGGTTGGTACTAGGCTATTGGCCCAAGGGCCTATGTAAGCCTAGCCAGCAAGTTTCCACAGCTTACGCCACCCAAGAAAATTATTTTCCTGTGCCACTGTCTAGCAGAGACACAGAAGTAATCCCCGGGGTGTATTTCCTATTTTTCATCCACTCATCAAGATTTTTCTTGAAGAGTGTTAATGAAGAACTTTGACTGACATAGATGGGTAGCTTGTTCCAGAGTATAGGAAGTCTCTGGGACAGGAATCTATCCCTCCAGCATGTCCTGTTTATTGTGGTGACAAGGTTTAGGTCCCTAGAGTGTGTAGCTTGGAGGGATTGGTATTTCTTTAGGTGTAGCATGTCCAACAGCTCTGGGTTTGACATAGCTTTATATGTTAGGTAGAGATCACCTCGGAGTAGGCGATATGCAATGGAGTAAAGCTGGAGTTTTTTGAGGTGGTCAGTGTACGGCATTTGTTTGAGGCCAGTAATCCTCTTTGTGAGGTACTTCTGTGGCCTTTCCAGCTGCTGCAGATGTCTTGTGAGGTACATTCCAAAAGGGGCATTGTACTCTATAATGGGTCTAATGAGTAGAGGGAAACAATGACCTCTTTTTTCCTGGATGAGAACCCTTTTATGATGAGGTGTGCCATGTAGAAGGTCTTCCTGACTACTGTGGCAATGTGACTATCAAAGGAGAGACTACTGTCCACCTGGGTCCCAAGGTCTCTTATCACGCATTCGGTGTTAAGTAGATTGCTGCCTATGTGGTAGTTCATGGGTACAGAGTTTTTACCAAAGGGGATGACACTGCACTTTTTGGCATTGAGCTTGAGGCCATGGCTCTGACACCAGGCATTTGTCTCAGTGTGAGGCCCTTCTGTAGGATGTCCATATCATTTGGGGACTTGACTATGGCTCCTAGTTTGCAGTCATCTGTGAACTTTGTTAGCCAGAGGCTCTTTTTTTAAGTAAAAATGCACCAAAGTGCTAAAATATACAAGCTAGATGAAACATGTAATTATTGTTTCCAGTAAAACATACAGCAATGTTGAAAAAGTGTGTAAATATGCATAAAATGCATGCAGCTGCTTTCTGTAAAGTGTATCAGAGCTTAGGAAGTAAATTCAGTTTCAGATGTCCATGCCATGTTAGCAGATATTTTTTTTTAATATTATCACATCTTGTCTTCCTGTCAAAGGCTGTTTGGTCATATATGGATTAAAACTTCCCACAGAGGCCTTCTGTTTTAGCCTGTACTTCAGAGAAATAGATACCAAACAGGAGAGGTCCCAGGACAGAACCTTGTGGTACTCCACTTGTCACTGCTTTGAGGTCAGATTTGGAGTCTGCAACTTTTACAGTGTGGGTTCTGTCAGTGAGCCAGTTGGCAACCCATCTTGTGACGTAGGGATTTATACCTAGTTTAGTGAGTTTAGCTATAATTCCAGAATGGGGGATGCTGTCGAAAGCCTTGGCAATGTCAAGATAGGCTGTGTAAACCACCTTACCCTCATCCACGGCTTTGGTGATTGCCTCAAAGAAGTTGATCAGGTTCAGGAGGCATGATCTGCCTTTCACAAACCCGAACTGGGTGTGATCCAGAGTTTGGAGGTTACCAATGTCTTTGTTTATGAGTTCCATGATAATACGTTCCATGGCCTTGCAGACCAGGCTCGTCAGGCTAATAGGTCAATAGTTCCCGGGATCAGTGGTGGCTCTAGTGTTATGTATGAGAAAAATGTGCTGAATGGGACTGGCCACAGAAAAGAACCTTCTGATGACACACTTTTCTCCAGTCAGTTGACCCTTGACTAATGCTATCTACTTCCAACCAACTGTCAGTTTTAATGTCCACTTCATAATTTTTGGCTAGTACTCTCATACCATTCAACTTACTTATCAAACCTCTATATTGATGATGTAAAAGGCCTTATTAAAAAGTCGGATACATCATGTTGACATCATTCCCTTTGGCCACTTTATTGGTGGCCTTGTCATAGAAATGGATCAAGCTGGATCAGCAATGCATCTGCTGCATGAAGCCATATTGTTATTTATCTGTAAAACCATTGACATTTAGGATCTTCCACAGCTTCCCCCACATGATTTTTCCTATTGCATTCCTGGAGATAACAATACATCTAATAGGATTGTATCTGTTCAGCTCCTTCCACACACACTTGGATTTGGAGTAAGAGCATTACTGCTGGCATGCCATTGTGATGTAGTGTAAGTCCTGCTTCTGTGTACAGACTATACTTCAGCCAGTGGTTTGTAACCATGAGTGCCATTGTTCTATGTAGTCTGGGAGGCAATTCATCTGGTTCTTGCATCTTATATACCTGAAACATTTGAGTTTCATCTCTTCTTTCTCTCTGGTCGTTTTCATCTCTGTTCATCTCCATCTAGTCCATCTCTGCACACTGTCACTCTGTCTTTCTTTTCTTTTGGAAATACTAAAGCACTCACTCAATTTTGAAAAACAAAGAGGGATATCACAGCAAAGAAAAAAACACACAGACAAATAACCAGGGTTGCGGTAAAACAGGAACGTAAACCAGTCCTCTGGTGCTGATACACAAGTGGACTGGCTTGTGTCCCTATTTTACCACAGTCCTGGTTATTTGGCTCATTTAATTTTTGGTATCACATTTCCAGCTTCCTTATATGATCCAGACTCCTCTTCTAGTACCCCCCAGTGTCTAGCCAAATCCACATACGTTCTTTAAAAAGTCTGATACATTATTATATCTCTTAAAGTTTGTATAAAGCCTGCAGCTCTTTTTTTAAGTAAAAATGCACCAAAGTGCTAAAATATACAAGCTAGATGAAACATGTAATTATTGTTTCCAGTAAAACATGCAGCAATGTTGAAAAAGTGTGTAAATATGCATAAAATGCATGCAGCTGCTTTCTGTAAAGTGTATCAGAGCTTAGGAAGTAAATTCAGTTTCAGATGTCCATGCCATGTTAGCAGATATTTTTTTTTAATATTATCACATCTTGTCTTCCTGTCAAAGGCTGTTTGGTCATATATGGATTAAAACTTCCCACAGAGCTGAATGACTATGTAATCAGGATACTAGCAGTTGAAAATGTTGTATTTGCAATGCTTTAATGACTGCAAGGGGGGGGGGGGGCTTGTCAGTAGAGACAGTGCTGATTATGTATCTGTCTATAGTGTTTTGTTCCTAAACACCCTCCAGACATTATACAAGTATTTTGACTCTTTCACAAATAGTGGACAACTGTTAGAAAATTCAGTCAGCCTTTGATTGTCTCTTATAGAGTATTCTGGGCTTTATGGACAGGAAAGAAGAAACTTGCTGACCATAAGCATTGAATTATTCATGATTCATACAGTCTTCTCATGAGTCTCCTCTAATTGCTAAATTACTATAAAAAGTTAGTGGTAGATTTCAAGTAGTGGTAGGAGTGGTATCAGACAGCTGTTAGTGTTGTTTTTTAAATTCCATGTGTTCTTTGGTACCTTCAGTCATAGATTAGTACTAGGCTAACTGCTCTTTATGGGCCATTTTAAGCCTAGCCAGTTACCCCATGTGAGAATCAAATAATGCACATTGTGTTTGTAAGGTAAACACCTGAACCATTATGGCAACCTCCCAACCCTCTTTGTGTAAATAACTATTTGGATATAAATATAATGCTTATTTCAAGTAAATAATATCATTAATCAGTTTCAAAATCATGTGACTGTCTGTTAACGTATATAAAAATTGTCTGCTATCTAAAGTTTTGCAATTCACTCATTTTGACACCTTTGGTGTCCCAGACAGGTATGGCTGGTGGCGGTGTGTTACCATAAGATTATGTGTAACTGATAATACAAATTTTTAATTTTTGGTTGGTAAGACTGCACTGAATAGCACTGAACTTAGAATGTATAGTGGAGGAATCCCCGGAAAGCCAATGTTTTCACTACAATATTCAGCTTGAGTGTGGCAGGTATTGGTAATAGCCTAAAGAAGCAATTCACATTTACCACATTCGCTAAAGGCCAACCTTCTCACAAATTATTTGAGTCTACTGCTATAGATCATAAGACAACAACCCTTAACAGTCAACAATAAATAGAAGGCATTAAGTGGAATTTAAAACCCATCGACTACAATACCTGCATTTCATCCTAGTAGTCATCTCCTTCTGCAGATCTACCTTGACCTTCCTTATGATCTTTCTCAGTGCTTTTACTGACTTTAGCATTTTCCTCCTCTTCCTGGTTTCATCTTTCTGTATGCCCCTATCTTTTCTTAAATTTCTCCTAACCTCTCCCTTTATCATAGCATTTTGGCTTATTTTGCCACATATCTTTCTTCACCAGACACATAATATTATTGCTTTCTTCAGTCCTTCCTTGATACAGCCTCATTGCTTTCCCACTCTTGGCACTCTATTACCCTTTCTATTTGTATCTCACTGAGCTTCCCACCATATTGATGTGTACTCCTCTAAATCCAAATCTCTGTCTTTCCTACTTCAACCATTCCTATTCCATCACGTCTGACCCTGAAACTCCCCTCTGAGTTGCTGAAGATCACAAGAAGAAGACATCCTCACCTTTTATTCATGTTTATCTTCCATCAAGAATACTACAACTTTCTTTTCCTACCTTAATGTAGAGGCAGCACCTCCCAAGTGTGTCCGTAGAAGATTACATTCTCCCATAACTGTTATGCCTGTTCTCTTTGTCCATCATTCATCCCTGACCCTGAGCTGTAATCAACCACCAGGGTTCTCCTGCCCAACAGCCCATTTCTGATTTTCCTTTCTTGTTTCAAGTCTCTTCCATCGGACACTTAATTCCTTCTTGAAAACATATTGTCACATCTTCAAATCCTTTTTTTTCTCCATTGTGAAGAAATGATGAATAATTAATTTATACAATTTCATCCTGCTGAAAATGAAACCATTTCTTGCAGTTTTAGCTGAATCATCAGTCATTTCTTTCTCCCTTCTGTTTCTCACTCCTCAGCGTGCTGTCACACCTATGGCTACAGTCTCCTCTAAATACTTGTGCATAATCATTGCACCTTTCTGTTCTAATGGATGATAATTTGCCATCTTAGTACTGCCTCTTGGTAAATCTTCCTTCTCTTAGAGTTACATGTCTCTGAATAGCAACATCCAATCGAAAGAATTCTTGGACATTCAATGAAGAACCAAAAAAAAATTTTCCTTTTCAAACATTGCCAAAAATTGCACTTTTTTTCACTTTCAAAGTCTCTGTTGTCTTTTTACAAGTATATTATGTTAATCTTTTGCATATGAGCTTTGGTTTGGTAATGAAACTTGTAATTCTGGAATGTGTTGATGAATAAGATTTATTATTGCATTACTTTACTTCTGACAGACAAACTTTCCTTAATTGCAATATTTATACTCTCTCTCAAATTTTTTTTATCTTGTTAGATTTAATTCTCTCTCTGTCAAGTAAAATTAAATATTCATTTTATCGTCATCTAAAACCTGTACATTGTGGACATTTAAGAAGTCTCACCATAGTATCTCTATGTAGTTCTATATTTTTTCTACCCCAT
Source organism: Protopterus annectens (assembly GCF_019279795.1). Classification (NCBI taxonomy): domain Eukaryota; kingdom Metazoa; phylum Chordata; order Ceratodontiformes; family Protopteridae; genus Protopterus; species Protopterus annectens. Next base: position 612,843,072 of record NC_056747.1, read on the forward strand.
TTTTCCCAATACTCCATCTTCAAATACAATAACAGATACTATCAATAAGTTGGATTTGTACCATACAAAGACAGAGCTTTGACTACAAGTCATACAACTACAGATCTAATTGTATCCTGGGTGCTAGATGAGATAGCTTAGGTGGGAGAGGAATGAGGCAGAAGTTCTTGCATCCTTCTATCTGAAAAGGAGGGGAAGGACATGTGTCCCAGACAGACAGGTGCCATTAATTTTTCCTGGTGGAGACTGAAGGACATAATGGGAAGAGTTTATTTATATAAAGAACATAGGGTCGTTTGTGACTTACATGACTTGTGAAAGCGAAGGGCAGTCCCATGCAACACCAGCTGCATACCAGCCCCCTTAAGTGGAACTGGCTATGCATAGAAGAAAGCATCAGTGATTAAGTAATGACCCCTCTGCTAGTTGAATGGGTGTTGGCCCTATGAGAATCATGCTCTTGGATGGAATGCCATGTATGGAGACATAGTACGCAAGCAAACTGGAGAACAAATACTGGAAACAAAACTGCAGTGTTTCCATTTGCCAACGAGCGGTGCATACTTTAACTTAACTACATGAAATGCAACTGCTTGGCCATAATTGAACAAAACTATTTCCTCAAGTATATATATCATCTAAGAGTAAGTATTCAAACAAGAAGCAATTTCATGCAAATACATTACCCGCAAAGTAAAGCAAGTGTATGGTCTAACAGTATCATTTTCATACCGGGGTTTCTCCAACTTTACTATCTGTTCTTTAGCTAAGTTAGTGGAAGAACTTTTGTATGTGTATCTAATGGAACATATTTCCAAATATGACCTATTATCTAATAGATACCATGGCTTTTACAATAGATACAGATTACAAATAACACTATTCATTTTAAATTTATCTTTGAGGTTATGGAAAAGGGTCATCTAATTGGTGTCCTTTTCACTGATCTAACACATGCTTTTGAATCAGTCAACCACACGCTTCTACTTAAAACACTAGCCTACTCTGGCATAGGTAACAGTGCACTATACCGGTTCTCTTCATACCTAACTATCAGAACTTATACCCTTGCACAGGGGCTTAGTGTATCCAACCATAGAACCTTTTCAGCAGGAGGACCTCAAAGCTCAATTCTACATTCATTATTTTTTTCCATATTCACTATGGCCTGCCTTTTGATATACTAACCCTAAACTGTACACTTTACCCAGACATCATCATATTACATTCAGATAAGTTACACTGCAAATTATAAAAAAAACTACAAGACATCAACTTACTTGGAAAATGGCTTTCTGACAGATGGCTTGTACTAAAAAAATTACTATGTTGTTTGGGATATACCAAAAACTCAAATCCAATACCACATTAAACATTTCCATCCCTCAAGGCAACCCAGTGCCTAAAGTCACTAAAAAAAGTATAGCATTTGATCAACAACTCACCTTTTCTCCACACATGCAAAATGCAACAAAAGTAGCAGTCAATCAACTTAGGTTACAATACAAATACTCTCACCTACTCCCAACAGACTCTAGGAAATTTATAGCATTACAAATTATAATGCCCAAAAATAGAATACTGCCTGTCTTTATTTGCTCTGAACTCCACGTAGAATAGTCATACTCTGCAAGTGACTGCAAACAAGATCTACCAATTCTTAACCCTGGGTGGGCCTGGAACATCATTGTATCTCTCTAGAAAAATCCAAATGGCTGTCAGCAACTGCTACTGCTTAGTCGAATGTTTGACATTTACACTAAGTCACTGCTCACCTCTAATGCTTACAATAAGCTACAAGCCGAAAACTATTCCCTACATTCCTCTACAGTGTTATCTGGTTGTCAAGACCCCATTTCAATAAGGCAATTCGTGAAAGAAAAACTTTTCAAACCTTGCATCTGCAGCATGGAATTCACCACTTCAAGATATCTGAAAACAACAGGAATTAAACACATTCAATAGGAGCTACTTCAGTTTGTTAGCAATAAATGCAAGTGCCAGTATTTCAACAATGGCTAAATCAGGCCTACAACAGCTAGTTCATATGTGCACAGCTAACACTATTTTATTTCTAAACTGCGTAAGTACAGTTGTTTGATACATGCTGTACATATGTAAATACTGTTTTCTCTTCCTTTATTTTGTTCTAGCTTTTGCTTCTATAAACTATATGTTACTCTCTTTAAACTGTAAACTAGAGAGAGAGGGAAAAAAATGATTTAGAGTAGCCAATCAACTCGTGTGTTTAAAAGAAGTAACAGTATGTGGTGAAAACCCATGCAGATACGGCGAGAATATATAAATTCTACACAGTCCATATAGAAAGTTAATAGGGATCAAGTCAAAACTGAACCTGGAGCTATGAGACAGATCACCATACTGCCCTCTGTCTACTCCTCTGTAAAACACAAAAAAACTCCATCTGTCTATTCCTCTGTAAAACACAAAAAATTCCCTAACTACTGTGGCAAATTTATTGCAATCTCATGACACGATTCTAACAGTTTGGGCAGACTGAAGAAAGAAAATATGAAATTCATTTCAAGCTTCAGTATTTTTATTCAAGTAATTGTATTTTTTATACTATAAACATTCTAAAATGTTTTGTGCTAAGGCTATCAGTCCCAGTCACCATGTACACACGAACAGCTCACAATGATAAAACAGAAAACAAAGACTGCATCCTTTGTTGTTGCTATCATTCTGTATATTATTTTTCCTTTAACTTTGCTTGTACTAAGATTCTAAGCCAATTCCTAATTTAGAAGGTGTATATCAAGCTAGGTATTTAATATTTTAAGCACTGTGTAATGCAATTAGCATGCAAATGAAAAATGTATAAAAAGCAGAAGGCAGTGATGGCTTTCTTTACCTAGTCTAAATATTACATTTCAAATTATAGTGCATCTTGCCTGGTGGCTTTATCTATGGATTCTGTAAATATCTATCAACTTTCAAAGCTCCCTCGATTCTTTGTTCTTGCTGACTGCTGAAAGGGCGATAATAATGAGCTGTGTCTTGTGATACCACTGACGAGTTAATTTCAGAATCTAATCTTAGAAAAATGCCAAGCATCAGACCTTGATGTTCTGCAGAAATAAATAAAGGGTTTTGACTTCAACTTATTATAGATTAGTAGGAAGAAATAGAGCTTACTAAAAAAAGTTTTCAAATGCAAAATTGATGCTGCTTAACCGTAGTTAAATGTCATTTGTTAATTGTCATGACTTATGGGATTTATAAAGGAAAAGATGAGGGTAAATTCCCTTTTCAAGCATAAAAATGTTATTGAACTGACTAACATGCCACTGGAATAATTGGAAAAGACATACTCAGGGGAAGGGGGATTCCCAGCTGACCCCAAAGAGGAACTATTGTATTCCTATATCAGGCAATGCTGACCAAGACATTTCTTAGTCTACTACTAAGCTAGTCCTCAGTACTACCCGGCAGCTCAGGGCAGCTCAGGTTAATAGTATGTTTCATAGCCTCACTGTGCTGGTTTCATATAACAGGTCTGCTGCTATACGTCATAATGGTTCCTTCTATTTTCAAAGCATTGACACATCCAATGCTAGATGAGTGCTTCAAATCTTGCCCATTATTAGGTTACTTAACTTCTATACTGCTTCTGCTTGCATTGATGGGCTACTCTGCTTCCAGGAAAAATGCTAGGCCCTCAGCTAAGTTCACATACTATAGATGTCACCACCACTAAAGTAGCCAGTTTCCAAAGTGCAGCTGTGTCCATCAATGGGAGAGCTCATTGGCATGGTTTATCTTCATTCAGTACTTGTTACAGCTTTATCTGTTAGCACTCCAGAGCACTTATAAATCCCAGCTGTCCTTCCATTCTTCAGTGTCAGTTTTAGGGTATCAATGCAGCTGCAGCTAAAGTTGCTCACATTTATTTATTTATTTATATTTGTTTACCAGTGTACAGCACTGATCAAAATATGACCAATTGCTGGCTCAGCCTGGGTTACAATGGTAACAAACAATATTTAGTTACATTGAGATTAACACGCTGACACAACAAACATACAAATATTATCTAATCGATAATTGTATGGATTTATGCACATACTCAAAGAAGGGAAAACATAGTGGAAAGCTAAAAGGAGGAAAGACAGGATTATATGCAGGGTCAAAAGTTAGAGAATGAACAAGTGAGGAAGTGCATGTAGAGTTAAATAGGTAGAAAAAAAAAAGAGTAGGTAAGGCATGCCCAGACAATAGTAAACATCCAAGTGAGTGACAAACGATTAGATTCTGAGAAAGTAATAGTAATAGTAATAGTAGAAGTAGTTCTGGTAACATATAAGTTCTAGTTGGCAAAAAGGTGAGTCTGTAGGGGTGTAAGGGAATAAGAGAGTAACTGGTGGAGTTCTGCTAAGTATAAGGTGCCGAGTTATGTGATATGCCCTAATCCAAGGCATGTGCATTCATACTGTTTTAGTAGAGAGTGTTTGAAATATAAAGCTTGAAGGATGAGCAGTCTGAGAGTTCAAGTACCTTTCGTTGAAGTGATTGCCTTCATTTGGGGGCAAGAACTGAGAAACTATTGTTGGAGGGATGTAGTTTGTTACATGATGTTTGAAGGATGGAACTACATCTGGATTGACTTCTGAGGTTGCAGGTGGGAATGTTGTGCTATGTTTCATACTGGTGGCTAGGATGTGTCTTGGAATAATTTGAAAAGAAGGGAGCCAAGTATCAGGGGGGTTCTAACCTGGACTGGCAAGCACTTGGCACTGGACAGAGTGAGGCAGTAATACTTGTTCCAAGAGGAACTGGAAGTGACTGGCAGACTTTATTAGAGAGATCAAGTGTTTATGCTTGAGGCTGAGGCAAACAAGAGAAGGCTGTAATATAACTGCTGAAGAAGGATGCTTTTCCCTGCTGCAGCTCTTGCTGGGGAGGGAGATACTGAGAAAATGTATTGGCCCAGAATAAGAAATGTATTTTTCTTCATAGCTTCTGTATGTGCTCTTGGTACATCAGCCATTGGTCTAAACAAATGGTTAGGTATCTAAAGGATTTTCTGAATTCAATTGGGTTATTGTCATGATCAGTGAGATTAACAGTTTGGTGGGTTTTGTTAAGTCTTTGGTGGGTCCGAAACATAATGGATTCATACCTCTCAACTGTACAGATTTTCACAGAATTTGCAGATTTTGGTCTCATATTTTTGGCCCAATTTTCATAAAATTGTATTTTTCCTGACAAATTAGTGGTAAATCGTTAAAGACTGAACTTCGAAAATAATGACAGACATTTGAGTTTCAGACTTTATATCTTTCAGAAAATTCATACTAATGCAAAACATGTTATTATATCAACTTTCTATGCTTGTAAGAGCAATATTTAAAACATATCCCTATTTTCTGGCCTTTGTCCCACTTTTATTTATGGCTTTGTCCAGATTTCTTGCTCTAAGAGATTGAGGAGTATGCATGGATTTGGTTTTCTTGTTGTAGAACAGTAGGCTTCTGGATCTGAGCCAGTTGTGCAGTTCAAAGAGGTCACCCTTTGAGGCTGAATTTCAATCAGTTTTTGTAAGGAACAGAGAAGAAGAAGATGGTGACGCTCAAGATGGAATCTTGACGAAGATGGAAAAATGTTTTGGGGCATGTATAGAATCATGTAGAAATATTGAGTCAGTGGAGGTAGAATCAGAGAGTGCAAAACATATCTTTACTCTGAAGGTTCTGTTGGATAAGAGGTCTTTGATCCACTAGGTGGTGATGTGGCTGATACCAATGTCCTGCAGATGGAGAAACAGTATAGAGATGTCAACCATATCAAAAGCCTGTGTTAAGTCAATGAATATGGCTCCAGTTATTATCCATATTAATTAGGATGCCATCAGTCAAGGTCCATAGTGCAGTAAGAATGCTTCTTGTGCCAAAATGCCATGGCATTTTTTTTTTGGGAGTTCAAGTGATATATTTTTAAGTAGGAGGTAAGTTGATTATAGACAAGCTTCTCAAGTAGTTTGCCAAGGGTTGTAAGAATGGAGATTGGGTGGAAGTGACTGCAGGAAGTGGGCTTAAATTTTTTAGGGATTGGTCTGACAAAGAAGGCTTTTGAAATTGCAGGCATAGTATTGCTGGCCAGGAACTTGTTATAGATGTCTTTTAGAGAGGTGACAATGTAATCCATTCAATGGTACAGAAACCAGTGGGAAATGTTCTCCTGCTCAGCTGGAGAGTCAAGAGGAATTTGTTCAAGTAATTGTGGAATTTGTTCTGAAGTTATTCTGGAGAAGCAGAATGAATGTATGAAATCAGCTGGATTTGGGTTTATTTGTTTTCTGAACTTATGACTACGTGATCATGGTAGGAGATTTGAGAAATCCCTGAAGAATACAGATGGTAAAAGGTTACCTGAGGGGCAAAGTATGCATCCAAGACAGGATGCTTCTTTTGATTTTTTTCCTGTTATTTCATTGACCTTTTCAAGAACTATTTTGGTGACTAAAGGGGGAAGAGTTGTGTTGATTGTAAATGATTGGCTTTTTGTCTAGTGATCCTGTTTGGTGGTGTTTCTAAAATGTGCCTTGATGGAGTAATTTGAAAAGATGGGAGCCAAGTATTAGATGGTTGTGTTGTGTAATGGTTATGTTTGCTGGGACAGGGGCTTGTTTCTGGGTTTTCCATACATCATCACAAAGTTTCATTAGAGCTTTAAGTTGAGGTTTGGAGTGTTTAAATAATGTAATGATCATATGGAAGTAGGTGCTCTGTGGGGACAGAAGTTCTGTGAATTTGTTGACTGCATTGTTAGCTTCATAAAGTATAGAGGACCGGTTGATACATCAGTATTTGTTTCCTGTACACTTAATATATAACACTCTAACTAATGTTAGAGCAGTAGTCTCCTGTGGGCTTCCTATTAAAAAGTCTGGACTTGAAATGCCGAGTCCCAACATGCAGCCACCCCCCTCCCCAAAAAAAAATGCAGGAAAAGATTGTAAATTGAATAGCGCTCTTCTCTTTTAAACTTTGTTTTTGCAAAGGAGTGAGTCCATCTGCCCTTTACACCCCCCTCAAACTTGACTCTGAGATAACCATATCTGAGTGAAGAGAACATTCAGAGAAATGGCAACCTCAGACTTAGTATACAAAAGTCCAGATTGTTGGCTATTCAGTTTCCACATTATGAGATTTGATAATGCAAGTTCAGACTTTTCATATTATTATCCTTCTATGTATATAGTATACAATAGTCTAACATTAATACATCAGCATTTGTCACCATTTACTAGGTATATAGTACTCTAATATTACTTGGGGAGTTGTCGTAATGGTCAAGGTGATTATCTTAGAGACTCAATGTACAAGGTTTGATTCTCACCTTTGATGGGAAATTAGCTAAGCTTGAAATGGCTTGTAAGGGCAGTTACTCTAGTATTTACTATGAACTTTAACTTTAATACAGCAGTATTACTCTCCTGTGTACTTTGTACTTAGCACTATAATATTAATACAATAGTGCTTGTCCTCTGTGTACTTGGTACACAAGAGTCTAAAAGTAAGGCAGGATTACAAGTCTCCTGTGTGCTCAATATGTACCACTCTAGCATAAGTACAGTAGTATTAGTGTCCTGTATACTTAGTACACATAGCTCTAAAATTATTGTAGGATTACAAGTCTCCTGTGTACTTGATATATACTACTCTAGCATTACTACAGCAGCATTATTCTCCTGTGTACTTAGTACAGAGCACCATAGTACCCTAACATTATAACAGTAGTGCCAAACACCTGTATAGTTATCATACAGTGCTCTAACATTAATACAGCAGCAATATTAGTTTTCTGAACACTTAAATAACAGAACTCTATCATTAGCACAACAGTAATACTCCCATGTGTACTTTGTATACAGCATTCTACATTAACACAGGATTACAAGTCTGCTGTGTGCTCGGTATATAGCACTGTAACATTTATACAACAGTATTAATCACTTGTGTACATTGTATACAGCACTTTGACTTTAATACAGCAATATTACTCTCTTGTGTACTTATACAGCATTCTGCTATCAACATAGCAGTATTTTTCTCCTGTGTACTCAGTATACAGTACTCATATCACTACAGTAATACTAGTATAATTTGTACTTGGTATACAGAGCTCTAACAGTAATACAATAGTACTCGTCCCCTGTGTACAAATAGTACTTGTCCCCTGTGTATATGGTATAGAGTACTCTAACATTAACACAGCAGTATTACTCTCTTCTGTGCTTAGTATAAAACACTAATTAACATTAATATAGTATTAGAAGTCTCCTGTGTATTTGACATACAGTAATCTAGCAATTATACAGCAGTACCGGTCTCCTGGATATTTAATATACGACACTTTAACATTAAAACAGCAGTATTACTCTCCTCTGGGCTTAGTATAAAACACATTAACACAAGATTAAAAGTCTCCTGTGTACTGTATATACAGTAATTCTAGGCATTAATACAGTAGTACCAATCTATTGTATACTTAGTATACAGTACTATAACACTAAAACAGCAGTATCAGTATCCTGTGTACTTTGTAGACAGCAGTCAAACATTATAATAGTAGCGCCAATCTCCTGTATACTTAGCATACAGTACTCTCATAACATACAACAGTATTAGTCCCCTTTGTACTTAGTATACATAACAGTCTAATATTAATAGAGTAGCATTAATCTCCTGTACACTCAGTATATATAACTCTCTAACATTAACAGAGTAGTATTAATCTGCTGTATATATATATATATATATATATATATATATAAATAAAACACTCTAACATTAATACAGCAGTATTAGTCCCCTGCATACTTAGTATATATAACACTCTAACATTAATACAGCAGTATTAGTCTGCTGTATACTTGGCATATATAATACTCTAACATTAATACAGATGTATTAGTCTGTGGTATACTTACACAGCAAATTATTTTGATCAAATCTCATTTATAGGTTCATAGGTTCATAGGTTTATACTAGGCTATCTGAGCAGTGACCCAGATGATGATTCCGTAAAACCACGATCTCCCATCCACAGGTCTAGATTTCTCTTGAACAGAGTCAGCGAGGTGCTCTGCCTCACATGGCACACTATCTGTTTCCGTGGAGTCCCTTCTGAAGGATATCAGTCCGATGATCTTTTCCCCTATAGGCGCCCAGTTTGCAGTCATCTGGGCAGGTAGGCTGTATGGCCTGCCTGGACTGCCTCAATGGTGATGGCCTCAAGTGACCCACCAAAGAAGTCGATCAATGATCTTCCCTTGATGCAAAACAAAACTGGGTCCACGTCCAATGTGTAAGTCCCCCATATGTTTATGATGAGCTTATGATCCTCTCCTCTCCTTAGCTTGCAGACTAGACTTGCTTATTGGCGGGGCATAGTGATACCAGGTCCAGAGGCGCCCACCTCAGGGGGTGGGGAGTTGCGTCGCCACCCTTGGGCCTTGGGCCTGTGGTAAGGCTGAGGATTAAACAGCTGCCTTGCCCTTGGTTTTAATTCCTCATTGGCTTTAGTAGCACACAGCCGGGAGACACACATCCCGGTCCCGATGCTGTGTTTTTAGCTTTAGAGAGAGCAGCACTGCTGCCAGTGTGCAATATGTGTGCATGTCATGTGGTTTTTATCATTTTTTTGTTTCATTTGGCAACTCTCTGAGTTTCCATGTGGGTTCCAGGTTTCTTCCATAGCTGAAAAAAAAAAGGCCTTTGTCTCCATTGAAATTTCCAATTTTTCTCTCAAAAAAATTGGATTTTTTGATTTTTTATGATTTTTTTTTTTTACTAATAAATGATGGGTGACTTCTTCCCTTTATTTTTTGTTCTATCATGTAATAGCTTTCTCCTCTTATTGTAAAGTTTGTTAATGGCTGGGGTCCACCAGACTGGAGATTATGATTTATGATCAGATCACCAATGAGGGATATACTGTGTGTGTGGAGCATTTTGTCCCCATGTTTGTGACAATGAGATATTTTATATTTTCTCCTCTCGAACAAGACAGAGTTGCTGTTGGCATTAATTATTTACTATGAACAGAAACGTTGGGCTAGAAAGTTAGGGCTTGAGTAATGTTCCCAGTCTATATTGGGTAGTTGAAGTCACCCAATATGATGTTCCTGTGTAGCATTAATTTGTTTGGCTGTTTTTGCTATGTTTGTTTGCAGCAGTTGGGTTTATGAGCCATCGTATGCCTTCCACTAACCTGTGAGTATGGTATCCTTTATGAATAGGATACACCCCTCCTTTTGTGGAGTGGGGTTTTGGTTGGGGCGGGGGGCATGATATGAGTAGGTAAAAATAGTGAGTGCCGGTGCTCTCTTGGCAGTGGTTTCAGTTACCAAGGTTACATCGATGTTCTCCATATGTTCTCCGCATGAGAAAAGAGCGAAGCGTGCATTTAGATTATAGGCATATTGCATTAGCACAGCATTAACCTCATTTTCTCCCATTTTTGTTTTAGGTTTTTAGTTTGTTAAAATTTGAGCCTTGCCTAAAAGGCACTATGGGGTGGGCAGGAGCCTTAGCCAATATTCGATCCAGGGGGGACAGGGTGCAAGCCGTCCCTTGGCCGAGCGTAGCTTAATCGGCATGTCATGTCAGCCCAGGATCCCAGACCTGGATCCTTTGAATGACACCAGACAAGCCAATTGTTAAAGCTGATCATCTTGTCTCTATATTGTGGCATCATTCTTGGTGAAGGAAGGATGCTGCTCAGGGTTGAGGTCATACCTGCCCTGGGCTATACAATCAGAGAGCTCCTCTATATGTCTCTTTTCATGCAGTCCAGGGCGTCTGCGTCTCATCATTCACCAGCATGGACAATGGACAATGTCATGTTTGTACTTGCTGTGAGTGTGAGAGTGCTTGTGTTGTGTTATGTGTGGCGCCCGATAGGCAGCTAGGCAGCTACTGTGACCCTCTCAGCCTGGTGGGTGGGTGGTGTGTGTGTGTGTGTCTGATCCTATGTCACCTATGAATGTTTGGTTTTGTTGTTGTTTGGAGGGCTGTGGGCTGTGACACTGCTTTGCACTGTGTTTATGTGTGTTGCTTGTGGGGTGTCTTGAGGTAGCAGTTGTTTGGGTGTCTGCTTTTGGAGGCCTCTGCTGTTAGGTAAATTTTTTCTCAGACCTCAGTATGTCTTTGTGTGTGTGCTTATGTTTGATTCAGTGGAGTGGTAGCATTATGTGAGGCTGGTTTTGTGGTGTGTGTTGCATTGACAACTGACCTTTGGACATGCTAGAATAATATTGGGAAATCCTTAATAACCAAATTTCAGTAAGATACAGTTCAAATATTCAGGCACTATAAATCTACTACTTCTTCTTCTTTCGGCTTTTCCTGGTTAGGGGTCACCACAGCGGATCACCTGTCCGCTCATGATTGGCAGTGGAGTTTTACGGTGTCGAGTTGCCAGCCCGGTGCCTAACTTCTCATTTAGTCTACTACTAAACACCACAAAAAAAATACCTGCCCTCCCAGAGAAACCATGGTAAAGCCCATTTTGCTGATTCAGCAAAACAGGCTTACTTGTTTTGCATTCATTATTTGTGCCACTCAAGGTTACGAGTCAACAGGCACAATTAGAAGGAGTTACTCATACTGCCTGGTAAAGCAAATCCAGTCACTAGGCAGTGGACTCCCCTCTTCCCAATAACGTCAAGGAACATTTATCAGACTCAGAGAAACAACCATCTGAAAGGTTAAGGGTAACTTCAGAATTTGTTGTAATATGTAGCTCTATATTCAGTTATGAAACTTTTTTGTGAAGAACTATAATATACCCCTATCTGAATTCTTCCATTATTCCTCTGAGGCAGGAAGGCTGAATTTAGCAGCATTAAGGACACTTCTAGGACAAAAGCAGGGAGTTTCTTGAAAACCGGGACAATTCAGAAGTACATTACTGGCAAAAAACAAGTCCTGCACTAATCAATGTCAGTGCATAGTCCAGATCTCAGTATTATTCTGATTTTCAATATACAATTAGAAATAATAAAATAATATTGATTTTGTTTAAACTATAAAGGTTACAGTAATGCATGTTAAGTTAAAGAAACAGTTTAGAAAACAAAATAGTCAGTTAAATCTTACTGACCAACGATATATGCTGAAAAAAGATGAGAAGCCAAACACTGCACAGTAATTCTGAATAGTTTCAGAATAAAATCTCAAGATGTGTGAAAAAATTCTAAAATAAATAAATAAATAAATAAAATGAGTAATAAACAAGTTTAGCATGCAGAGTACAGCACAAGGCAGCATGACACAAAAGAAATATGCTGTCCTGAACTACCGTTAGGCCTGCATTGCTACTGATTCAGGTTAAGGGACCTGCTACAGAATTAGGTACAGCAATGGAGCACTGCTTTTACTGCAACCCCTCCTGAATGTGGATCTACAGGGGAGTATGAAGTGAATTGTTACTGCAAGTCCTCCTGAATGTGGATCTACAGGGGAGTATGAAGTGAATTGTCAGTAGGGCAGCTGGTAGTGACCTTGTCCTCTGCTTCTTCAGTTAGTGACTCAGCATGTAATGAGTGGGGATGGGGGGGTTAAAACAACTAAAAGTATTTCTTAATAACCTACACCAAGGTCACAAGTAGAAATGATCCATTCGTATTGTACAAAGAAGAAGAATGAAATCAAAGACACTTAAAATCACTGCTGACAGAAAAACAGAAAAAGTAGCAGGGGAGCAAATGCTACGGGATGAATTCAGTTGCAACAATAAACAAGGCTATCTATAAGGTGAAGCCCATAGTTACCCTGTAATCTAGCACTGCATATGTAAGCCTAAAATAACCTCATTCTCATCAAATGTTACAGACCAACAGAAAAACAGCACTCATGGCAAGGAGGACAACGTTTACTTATCAAGACAAGGAACGGCACAGCCCATTATATCTGATCACTTTAACCACAGATATACCAGTTGCTAAGACAAACAGCTTGTCAAAAACATAAATCTTACTTTTATAAAGCAATTTTACACCAGCTACTATGTCACCCAAATTATCTGCCAATGCTGAGTACTCTGTGTACCAGTGACAGTAGACATTAGCAGGCACTTGGTTTGCTGCAGTCGTACTGTTTACAGATAACTGCACAGATTATATATGTGCAGCAGATCAGCATCAGTTCTCAGCTATACATATGCTATAGACTCATGGATAACTGCAGCAGTTGTAAACTTGTAGAAGGTGTCATGGCATCTACCAGCATACAGCTTACAAATCTAAAACTAACTGTAGCAACTGCACATGTGCAACGGCAGGCATAGTGATCATCAGTATACAGTTATACATTCAGTAATAACAGCTGTGTAAATAAGTGTGTATAGCAGCTCTGCTCAAATGTATACATGCAGCACGTTTACAGTAGCTGTAAAGATTCAGCAGTGGAAATGATGCTCACTTATATACATGTTACGCAGTTACAGATATCTGTCTTGACTGCAAACATTCACTGATGGAAGTAGCGCTCACTGGTATACATGCCAGACAGTTGTAGATAGCTACACTGATTGTAACATTCATCAGCAGCCATGGTGCTCAACGACATTTGCACAGTTACAGATAACTGCACTGATTGTAAACATTCAGCAATAGTGTGATGTTCACTTGCATGCATGATATCATACAGTTACAGATAACTGCACTGATTGTAAACATTCAGCAATAGTGTGATGTTCACTTGCATGCATGATACAGTTACAGATAACTGCACTAATTGTAAACATTCAGCAATACTGTGATGTTCACTTGCATGTATGATACAGTTACAGATAGCTGTACTGATTGTAAGCATTCATCAGCATCCATGATGCTCAGCTACATAGATACGTTGCACAGTTACAGATAACTGCACAGACTGTAAACATTCAATAACAGTGTGATGATCACCTGAATGCATGCTTCACTGTTGCAGATAAATGCAATAATTGCACACATTCAGCAACAGTATGAAACTCACATGCATACACAATTACAGATAACTGTACCAACTGTAAACATTTAGCAGCAGTGTAATGCTCATCTGTATACATGCTACATAGTTATAGATTGCTGTGCTGATTGCAAACATCTATCAGCAGTGTGATATTCAGCTGTCTACATGCTGCACAGTTACAGAAAACTGCAGTGAGTATAAATACTCTGCAGTGGAAATGGCTCTCATATATGTATGCTGCTCTATTACAGGTGCACTGAAGCATGTGCATGCAGGAACAGCATACATGCTGCACATTAACAGATAACTGTAGTATATAAAATATTGTATTCATACATTGTGTGTATGTTTGTACAGCCACCTGTGTACAGGGTGGCAAAATTATTCACCTGCATGCTTGCTCTACAGTTACAGAAACTGCAGTGATAGCAGCAGCCATTACACTCATGTACATTCTCAACAATTTCAAATAAATGCAGTGACAATAAGTGGTCAGAAGCAGCCAAAGTACCCACCAATATACATGCAGCACAGTTACAGAACACAAATGAAATTGTAAAGGTCCGATGGCAGCCAAAGTGATCATCTCCACATATGCCATTACAACGTCAATGACTGTAACCATTGTATTTATCTGGATAAGTGCTACATTGTTGCAAATAACTACAGTGATTATAAATGGGCAGCAACAACTGAAGTGCTTACATATATGCATTCTACACAGTTACAAACAGCTTTATTTCCTATAAACATACCATATCAGGCATGATGCTCACCTGTTCAGATGCTACAAGGTTACAAATTACTGCAGTAAGTGTAAACATGTAACAACAATGATACTTACTGCCTACATATATGCTCCACAATGACAGATAATTACACTGACTGCAAACATACAGTAGCACCAGCAGTAATCAACTGACTACAAGCTACACAGTTACAGGTAACTGAAGCAGCTGTAAATGTGCAGCTGCATCCATGGTGATCACCTAGTGATAAGTGTAATGACTGTAAATGTACATCAGTGGTCAATAATTATCTATATTTATTTATTTTATTCTTATTTTACATTTGTTAACCGGGGGTGTCTTACTGAGCTGAAAAGTCCCTTTTTCAGCAGAGGCCCGGGGAGAAAAGCTCCACAAAGAAAAATTACAAATACATTTAGTTAGACATAATCAGTATACACACAAATTACAAAAGTCATGTTTTTACAGTGGTATACGGCACATCAACAGTTACAGTGGAGAGAACAAACAAAAAAATATTAATTTAAAAATAAAGGTAATTAATAGATTTGTGGTGTACAGCTGAAATTTGGAACATAAGTAGAATACATACCTAGTACACAGGTACAGTACATACATTGTA
The DNA here is from genome assembly GCF_019279795.1 of Protopterus annectens. Classification (NCBI taxonomy): domain Eukaryota; kingdom Metazoa; phylum Chordata; order Ceratodontiformes; family Protopteridae; genus Protopterus; species Protopterus annectens. Next base: position 612,858,428 of record NC_056747.1, read on the forward strand.
GATTAGCCAGTGTTTGTGAGTAAGAGTGAAAACTATTATCAAGTACTCTAGGTTTAGTATGTGTACCTTATACTAGGTATAATATATATATATATATATATATATATATATATATATATATATATATATATATATGTATAAATAATATACTTATTATATAATAAGTATAAATACTGCAAATAACTGTGCATCAATGTTCATAGCGATCCCCTATATAATATGTGAAGTGACTGTAAATGTACACTAGTGGTCAGGGTAATCACTTACATAACATGTGTAGTGGCTATAAATGTACATCAATGTCATTAATTATCTATATGATAAGTGTAATGACTGTAAATGTCCACCTACTTCTAGGGTGATTATCCATATAATAAGTGTAGTGACAATAAATGCACATAAGTTTCTACAGTCATCACCTATGTTATAAGTGTAGTGACTGCAAATGTGTAACAGTGGTCATGGTGATCACCTACATAATTTTAGAGATTGCAAATGTACATCAGTGGACACGGAGATCACCTATATGGCAAGTGTAGTAACTGTAAATCCATGGTGATCAGCTATATGACAAGTGTATTGACTGCAAATGTTCACCAGTGATCATGGTGATCACTACTAGAAATGCTGCAGTGGACTGAATACAGCAACTCTTGCATTTATTAGTGGCCTTTTTTGCTCATTAGATTCCTGCACAGCAATGGATAAAAGTAAGTACTATAACAAAGCTAATACCAATGCAAGAAATCATCTTCAAACACACCATACATCTAAGCACAAGGACAGGAAGTAATGTATTGATGCAGCCATGGTATTTATTTGCCTCACCATGTAGCACTACCTATAACTGCATAAATCATCAACATGTCACCACACCGGGTATCTGTCACACAGACAGGGCATCAGTGGTGAACTGGTATTAGAAGAAGACTTCAGTCAATCAAAGGCTAGTTAGAAGAGAAGGACTGGGTGATTCTACCTTGTATGGGAAAGGGAAGAGGACATAATAAACCTGACACTTGACATTTCCTTTGTTGGAGATTAAAGAAAAATCACTTGCATAGGTATCGAAGCATCAAAAAAGGAGGCTGCAGCTCTTCTGCTGCTGTTGGTAGAACAGACATAGGCACAAGTCCTGTTTAATTTTATATTTACAAATATTGTTTCCATCAGTAACATCCTCCCAGTCCAGTATTAGATAATTATTCCTGATGTCGTCTCATAATCCAAGCTCACTTACATATATATTTATAAATTACGTCAATAAATCCATCAGCATAGTTATGTACTTTATTTAATAACCCCAAACCACCAGTGTCTAAATGTAATCGTATTAAATGATATTCTTACACTCAGAAATACCTCACACTCTTCCTAATGGACCCTACCCAAGCCTAAACTAGCACATTACAATAAGAAACAAAGCAAAATGCAATGATCATAGGCAAACCTACATTTATTTAGCAATGGCACCTTTACTTATAAAAGTAAAATCATATATTTGTTGGGTTTCCATTACCTTGAGCATGCAGAAATCATAGCTGCCAGAAAAGGTTCATCTTTCCCTGCTTATTTAAAACATATGTAGCTAATTCCATGATGAATGCCCATAAGGATTCTTCTACCCAATTACTTTCCACAAGTGTCATTCTCTTTTGTCAATCTAGTAATTAACTTAGCCACTAAGTACTGTTTTAATTAATTTCATATGACATCTCAAAGGGATAGTCCACTCAAGCCACCCCCCCCTTAAAATGACTAACCAATGCCTTTACGATATTATTCTAAACTTCTTCCCAGAACTCTACCACTACTACAGATTTCCAAAATACACGTGTAATCTGCTAACTCATACCCTGGAGTGGTAAGCCTGAATCCCTGGATGACCATCACGTAATTAACTGCTTCAAGAAATCCATATAACCTTGCAAAAAAAGTGGCCGTTGGCATGCATCTCCACAGTTACAGTTGTTAATCTTATCTTTTTTTCAAAGATGGGGCCATGTCAGCAAAAGGAAATACCAAGTTGTCTCTGAGCTTGGCCCACCACAGCACATAAGAAGAAAAAAAAAACTGGTATTAGGAGCAGATAATGGAGTGGCACATGATTTATATGACCATAAAAGTTAGCAAGAGGACAGCTGTAAACAGTATTCCAAAAAAAAAAATATCTGCAGTATGAGCACACAGTTCAGCTGCTGTTGAAAATGACAGGGATATTAACTTGTAACAGCCATTGTGATAATTATAAACATGGTATTAATGTGCCATAATGAAAAATGATTACAAAGGCTCTGCATATACGGCCATAATCTTGACACTCTTCATTACCCATCCCACACTGCTGTGAGTAACTATATAAGCAGTTATCATGCAATCTCATTAATGGCTCTAGTCAGTATTTACACTACCCTATACTTCTATGGATAAGCAGCCATGATACTCATTAGTACCCACAATGCACTGCTAGGTTTAAGAAGCTATGGTGCTTATTAGTATCCATAAGACACTTATGTCAATAAGGAGCCATGGTACTCATCAGTACCTACAAGATACTGCAGTGGCAATATGAATATTAAAAACTTTGTAGAAGCAGCAATGTTACTCATTAGTACCCATAATACACTGTTATGGATAAGCAACCATGGTACTCATCAATATTCACAACACACTGCTATGAATAACCAGCCATAGTATTCATCAGTATCAATAATATGCCGCCATAGAAATGTGGTTAATAAAAGCATGAAAAGGCAGTCATGATACTCGTCAGTACCCAGAACACATTGCTATGGAAAAGAAAAGATTATCTGCATGAGGCAGCAGCCTCTGTATTTATTCAGTCATTTATTTATTTATTAAAATGCTAAGTGGGCTGATTCAAGTGACTGTTTCTAACCATGACCAGAGTCAAAGGCAGTGTAGATATACAGAGTGTAGAACGAGGTCTAAAAATAACATGTACAGGAACTAGTGGCCTAAATACAGTGATACTACAAACTTATAGCAAAGGTTTTAACACGTATTATAACATATTACTATAATTAATCATCATCATCATTAACATCCTTTTCCCATTTTTACATGGGGTCAGGGTGTCTCATCAACATTAGTCAATGTGAACAAATCACCTAGAGCCAATATTTACACCGTCGAGTGGCTAGTACTGAGGATATTCCTATAATTGTTCTATGCAAAATAATTACAAATGAAGCATAAAAACATAGAAGGAAAATAGATATTAGAAAAAAAAGACAAAAATCAGACTATTAAACACAGCATTTACAACATATTGTTAGGAGTTTTTCCCATTAGATAGTGCGCATCAGTTACACTGGCAAGGAAGCAGAAACAAGCATTCATGTCTAGTGTTACTCATGTCTGGAAAGGATATACAAGCTCAAATTATCAGAACAAGTACAGCCTGAAGTAACCTCAGTTGGCAGTGACCCACATGTCTGTCAGGGAAGTTGTGCATAGCCACTAAATGTCTCTGTAACAATAACAGTTGTACTTCACTTAGTATTTACGATGGAGCAGCAAGTGATCCGTAAAAAACAGTGATCCATAAAACCAGTTAAATAGTTTTTAGTTGGTGCAGAGGGTTAATGAGGCTGCTAGCTGTAGTTCCTATGATACTGGATTTGATCCCCTCAGTCCTCATTTGCCTACTGTGTGACCTTGGGCAAGTCATTTAACCAGACATTGCTCTTGGGTTGCCACTAAAAAGGGAATGTATGTCCAGCGGGCCTATCTGGTTAAAAAAGGGTATTCCTATTTTATTATTATTACTAAATCATACAGAAGTTGACTCCAAAGTGGAAGGCCTATGTCAGGAAAGACTCTTATGTAGGAATAAGAAGCGCAGCAAAAAAAATCATTGGGATTGTGTCCCAGCTTTAAGGCACAGAGGGAGTGAGCCCTGACTGTACGGTTTGGGCTTCTGGCGAAACTGATTAAGGGGGGACTGGAATGAGCTGCATTTCTTAGCTAGCTAATTCTAAGAGGGGAGGGGTAGTTACTGCCAAGGGATATCACATCTCTGCTGTGATGAAATGAGACAATATTGCACGGTTCTACTGGGAAAATGCTTCTGCAGATTCCTGTTGTTGACATATGGAATTTTGTCAAGTGTGGAATTATGGGTAGGAGGCACAGAGAAAACACTCCCTTGGCAGCAGTATGAAACTACCCAGAGATGCCTTGATCTCTTTACTGGCCGTAAGTACATATTGGATTAGCTTCACAGGAGGACAAAGTCTGGTTCAGTTGACCCAGTGGTCAAATTGCTTAGGAGATGCACCAGAGTAATTGATGGTCAGATGTGGGAAGCAATAATAAAAAAAAAACAATTGGATGGCAGAACGTATTTGATCACATTAATTACTGTAGGCCTCAAGAAATGAGCAACATGGTATCAAACATGAAAAATATCAGTCTTAAATAGTTAAACATACATATCATTTTTTGCGTAGCCGCGGTGGTGCAGCGGTAGCATTGTCGCCTCACAGCAAGAGGTTCTCCCATTTGATTCTCGGCTGGAGCTCCTTCTGTGTGGAGTCTGCATGTCCTCCCCATGGTCAAGTGGCGTTCAAAAGACATGCGTGAATGGGCGTGCCTTCATTGAAGGTTGGGCGTCGGGCTGGCACCTTGGCACCATAACAATCGGCTGCCAATCATTAACGGACCGGCGTTCCACTGTGGCGAACCCTAACTGGGAAAAGCCAAAAGAAGAAGAACATATAATTTTTTGCACTGCTACAGAATTAACAATTATCTAGCTACTGCCAAAACAGTGAAGTACAGGTGCCCCAAGTTTTTAAATCAAACTAAGAAACTATTTAGCTTTAGTTACTCTGAATTATTGTGACTGGAGAAAGCAGCTAACTCAGCTGAACACACTTGCTACAGCTTGTAATGTTCTTTTCAAAACAGCATAGCATCTAAGAGGTGGCAGTGTGCTCATCTAAGGCACACAAAATTAACACAGATTCAATTACTTTTCAAAGGTGTAAACTTCCAAGTGAAACATCAATGGTCTTGGTAGAACAGAGGAAGTAGCAAGCACTTCACTTGGGGAACAGAACTTCAGTAGAAAAAAGAATCATTCAGTACGCAGCAATACCAAAATATAGCTATTTTCATTTAATTCACAGAATACTTAATTTGACTGTGGTTAAGTACACCACAGTGCATTCACAGAAAATGAGCTCACCACCCTCTCAGAAGCAGCAAATAACTACACTTGGACAGCAAGGGTGTTGCAGTAAAAACTTCTGCCTTGGTGTTATAATACAGATTATTACGATCAGGTCTCTGATCATAACTGGCTTATTATGTGTTTGAGACGTGGATGCCAATAAATTCTCTCTTGATCGGAATCATAAAGACAGCAGCACAGGAGGCTGAGAAAAAGGAAGAAAATCAGGGATGAATTTTAAAATATACTGATCTAATTCACTTAAAAAGTGAATGGAACAGCAAGTTTGGCACTAATATTCATTTTTTTATCAATAAAGAAGAGTAAAACTGTAGTTCTGGAATTCTGGACTGATTGTAATCATTAATGGCAGTGCAAAAACAGAAGACAAAATACTCAGGGACAGCATTTTACACGTTTATTTTTTTCCAATACTGGAACATAATCCTGGTGCTCCATGCACTACAGTGAATTCTGAGATAAGAATTCACCTAAGGAAACAGCCATATTTGTAGTGCAGGATATGTCGCAAGAGCACAAACTCAAGTTTAACTACTGGGCTATAACTCATACCACACATTTCGGCCACAGAACATGGACCAAAACACAAAAGGAGGGGGTGTATCCATATTCATCAAGAATACCCACATCTCCAGGTTAGTGGCGCAGCATGATACCTCTGAGATCATCCATGTGCAGCTAACATCGGGCAAATCTGCAATGCAAATTGTGGCCTGCTACAGATCACCCTCCATGACCCAGGACCACCACTCCACCTTTCTGGAGACACTGGAAAACATGAAGATCCTACCGAGCACCCTGATATTGGGCGATTTCAATTACCCTACCATTAACTGGGAAAACTGCTTGAGTACAAACTCCCAGGCTCAGTGCTTCCTGGAATTTATCAACTCAAATGCCCTGGATCAGCAGGTAAACTCCCCTACCAGAGGCCACAACATATTGGACCTGGTCATCATCAACATGGGGGACAGGTGTTCCGTATCGGAGGTCAACCCATCACTGGTTAGATCAGACCATAAACTAATCACCCTGGATGTCCACACCCCACCACCACCAAGGAAACCACAGTGAAAAACTTTTCTAAAGCAAACTTCATCTTACTTAAGGCAGAGGTGGTAAGTTTTACAGCCCCCACGCTAAGGGATAACACTGCCCAAGATGCAGAATCCTTTACAATTGCACTCTATGAGCACCTACAAGGATGCATGGATCATGCCATCCCTAGCAAAGCCAAGATTCACTCCCCTAAGAGAAGGAAACCAGTCTGGTGGACCCCTGCCATAAACAGGTTATACAACAAAAGGAGGAAACTAGTTCAGAGAAAAAGCAAATCCCAATAAGGAAAGACATCCCTGATCAGTATCAGTAAGAAACTAAGGTCCCTCATAAAATCATCCAAGGCTAACTTCGAAAGAAAAATAGCCAAGGATTCCAAACATAACCACAAAGCCTTCTTTAGCTATGTCAAGAATCTAAGTGGCAACTCACAGATATGCTCTGAGCTAGTGCAAAATAGCATAAAATATACTGAACCTACTGATATTGCCAACATCCTGGCAGATAGATTCAGTGCAAACTTCACCTCCCTCTCACCTTCAAAAGGGCCCACAACAATACCGGAAAAGTGTAGTGTCCTGGAAATCACAGAAGTACAGGTGAAAACAGCCCTTTCAAAAGCCAAAAACACAGCATCAATGGGGCCAGATGGTGTCCCAGGCTGCGTCTTGCATGAACTACAGAACAAACTAATCCCCCACCTAAACATGCTGTTCAGCCTCAGCCTCTCCACAGGCTACGTGCCCATAGAATGGCACACAGCAATGGTTATTCTGCTCCACAAAGGAGGGGCCACAACTGACCCTGGTAACTATCGCCCCATAAGCCTGACTAGCCTGGTCTGCAAGGCTATGGAGTGCATCGTTATGGAACTCATTAAAAAAGACATTGGGAACCTCCAAACACTTGGCCCGACCCAGTTTGGCTTTGTTAAGGGAAAATCATGCCTACTAAACCTGGTTGACTTCTTCGAGATAGTCACTAAGGCCATAGAAGAGGGAAAGGTGGTTCACACAGCCTACCTTGATCTTGCCAAGGTGTTCAACACCATTCCTCACTCGGGTATTATAGAAAAACTCACCAGCTTGAACATAAATCCCTACATCACAAGATGGGTTGCCAACTGGCTTACAGACAGAACCCACATGGCAAGAATAGCAGGTTCCAGGTCTGACTCTAAACTAGTCACAAGTGGTGTCCCGCAAGGCTTGGTTCTGGGACCCCTACTGTTTGGCATATATTTCTCAGAAGTACAGGCAAACACAGGAGGACTATGGCTAACCAAGTTCACTGATGACTGCAAACTGGGAGCCATAATTGACTTTCCGGCTGACATGGACATCCTTCAAAAAGGCCTTACTGAGACAGACACCTGGTGTCAAAGTCATGGCCTCAAGCTAAATGCCAAAAAATGAACAGTCATCCCATTTGGGAAAAACAAAACACCCACGAATTACCACATAGGCGGCAGCCCCCTTAATACAGAAGAGATAAGAGATCTGGGGACCCAGGTAGATAGTAATCTCTCCTTTGACAATCACATTGCCAAAGTAGTTAGGAAATCCTTCTATGTGGCCCATCTAATTACTAAGGAGTTCACATCTAGAAATAAAGAGGTTATAGTGCCCCTCTACTTGTCACTCATCAGACCCATCATAAGTGTACAATGCCCCATTTGGGATGTACCTCACAAGACACTTCCAACAGCTGGAAAAACCACAAAAGCACCTCACCAAGAGGATTACTGGCCTCAAACATATGTCCTACGAAGCCCAACTGAAAAAACTCCGGCTGTACTCAGTGACATATCGCTTACTCAGAGGTGATCTCTGCCTGACTTACAAAGCCATGTCCAGCTCAGAATTGATGGACATGCTCCACCTAAAGAAATCCAAGTCACTGCAAGCCACGCGCTCTAGTGAGCTAAACCTCGCCACAACAATAAATAGAACATGCTGGAGGGATAGATTCCTGCCACAGAGACTCCCCATGCTTTGGAACAAAATTCCTAACTACATTAGGCAGAGCCCCTCACTAACACTCTTCAAGAGAAGCCTTGACGAGTGGATGGGTAACAGAAAATACACCCCTGGGATCACTTCATTGGCTCTGCTTGACAGAGGCTCAGTTAATTAATCAATGGGGCGGTGAAAGCCGACACACTCTGGCTAGGCTTATAAATGCCCTCGGGCAGATAGCCTAGTACCTACCTATGAACCTATAAGAAAATGCAGGAAATAAGATCAAAGAATACCAATCAACCAGCAACAAGAGATGGCAGAAAGAAAACAGAAGCCAGTACCATGTGGTAGCTATTATGCTGTACAGAGATGTGGTAGCTAACATGCTGTACAGAGTTTGAGACAGTCTCTAAATAGCAGCTACCTTTGTATGCAGAAATGCAAATCATACACAGCTATGAATAACACACATACTCTGCACATGACACTATTACACATGCTGCTTAGGTATGGGTCATCAATGAGACTGTAAAAACAGAACTGAGATGTCAGTGCTGATAAGTACACACAGTGCAGTTCTGAGTAACCATACAATGTTAATACTCAGCAGCAAAGTCAGTTCTCATCATTATGTACTCTGCAGTAAAGCGAAATGTAGACTGTTACTGCAGCAATGGCCTCAGTATTCACAGGTACACAAATATGAGTGACAGTAAGTAACTGCAGACTTCTAACCTGCTGAAGTAATGTCAGTTTTTGTCAATACTCACACCCTATTTCAATTGTTAATACATGTAGTAGCTACTAAATGTCTCACCAATATTCAAATTGCTCAGGTGTGTACGAATGGTCAGTATGCAGCAATAACTTCATTGGGCTTTATACATATACTGCGTAGCTAGGAATAAATACTCTGAGTACCAGCTTGCAGTACCCTCAGTACTCATTAGTACATGCCTTGAAGTTGTTGGTATGTTCAGAAGAGACTGTAATCATATAAAGGCAAATTCAGAGGGTGGTCAGTATATGTATGTATCATGTAGTTAAGTAGCAACACTGGTAGCACAGCGTTTCAGCCTTGGTACACAAAACATACATAAAACGGGTACATGTGACTAAAGAAACTGCCAACATGTTGCATCAAACACACTGCTCATCTTTTATAGTCATACGTGAAAAATGGCCCTCTCAGAATGTTAGCACTAAGGCATTTAATGTAATTTCCAAGGTTTTAGACAACTTTGCATCATGCCGGTCATTACTACACAACATCTCAGGAAAAGATGATTTGTACAGTTTATAATGTTATGTTATGCTATAAGAAAAAAGCTAGTATCTGAACTTCCAGAGTTCTTGCAACTTCTAATAAAGTGTTGAGCTGGCTTGGAAGCTAAAGCACCTGTTTTATTCTATAACACACATGATCAGCCAAGGAAAGTATGAAACAATCTTTTTTTTCCTAAAATGCAATGTAATTGTAATTTTGCCACCCACTAATGTCTGCATCATTTCCTTTTAAAATTCTAAGGAAAAGGGTTAAGAGCAAATTTAAGTGAAAGGCCAGAAAAGCACAGCTTTAGCCTAGCCATCAATCACATTCAAGATGGGAGTAAAAAATACAGGACGTTCCATATCCCACACACATTCTTCTCAAAGGGGAATTTTCTAATTGACTACCAATCCAATTATGTGTGATTTAACTATGCAACATTAATGAACTTAATGCAATTCCTCTGAATTTTAAATAAGATAAAAGTGGTTGAATTAGAAATGTGGAACAAGATGAATTTCTGTCTCTGGAGCAGTCCTGTCTCTCTAAATCCCGCAGCAGTGTTTAGCTTGCCTGCAGTGGGATTCTAAATATAGCTCTTCTGCGTACACAAAGGTTGTAAGAATTGATTCTAAACAAAGTGGGTTTCAAAGAAAAACTGCAGTGAATGGATGACACAACTAAGTACATGAGGCATTTCTTTTGGGACATCTTCTTTCTATTATCACTTTCTTAACTCTCTCTAAATACCTCTTTTATATTCAAAATGTGTACTTTCTTTTAGCCTATGCTAGCTTTTATTTTGATTTAGTAAAACATATATTTCTTACATTGATTTAGTTGCCAAATTTTGCAAAAGATAAGATTGCAGTGGGCTGCCCTTTTTCTGATATACCTTTTTCAGGAAAAAAGAACACACACACACACACTGCCTAGTGTGCCCCCCTCCCCCAAAAAAAAAACAAGAACTTTTTTCCCTAGAGTACATTTGTGACATCCTGTGAATATGCCATAGGACACCAGAACATGAGAATACGAAGCCTTGTAAAGGGAAACATACTGACCAAGGACTCTTGATGCCTAAGGGAGGAGAGCAGAAAGTTTGAGACACACAGTGGCAGAGACAGTAATGAAATGGGGAAGCTGCAGCACAGAAACCATCATGTACGCTGCATTAGGATACACTCATTAATGACTCCAGTCCACAGAAAGTACAGTTTTGTACCTACCATAAATGTAGATGTTCGAGTGTTCACCCTGCTGCAGTCATCACACTTGGGTTATCCTGCCATCAGGCGGTCCCGCAATTGGACCAAATTCCAAAGTCTTGGTCCGGCGTCGGTTGCTGTCGCTTCTTCCCTGATGTCAGTGCGCCAGGGGTATATAAGAGGCATCCAACGCCATTTTCTTCAGTTTTTCTTGCCCCAGATGTCAGGTGCCCCCAATAGATAGGCAAAATATATATATATATATATATATATATATATATATATATATATATATATACATATGGCTATATAAAAATCAAACAAAACCCTTAGGCACAAGCAAATACACCACAGAGGTAGTATAGGATAAAGTGGTAGAGATAAGTTCAGCTAGTTCAGAGGGGATGGAGGGAGGGTAACCTGGATTGCAGCAGGGTGAACACTCGAACATCTACATTTATGGTAGGTACAAAACTGTACTATGTTCATTGTGTTACCCTGCTGCAGTCATCACACTTGGGTTGAATCCCAAAGCTAAGGATGGGAGGTGGAATCAAACAGGGTTAGAAGAAGCTAGTAGGCCCTGCAAAACTGCAGTGGCAAAACCAGCTCTAGTCTTAGAGTATACAGGTAAGTGATAGTGTTTGGTGAAGGTGTGCACTGAACTCCAAGTAGCAGCTTCCAGAATATCCTTGGTTGGCACTCCCCTGAGAAAGGCTGCTAATGTAGCTGTAGCCCTGGTGGAGTGGGACCTAATGTTAGCAGGTACTGGTTTCCCATGTGTGTAGCAGAAACGTATGCAATGCCCTATCCATTTTGAAATGGTCTGTTTTGAGATAGCTTTTCCTTGTGATCCTGTAGCATAGGCTACAAAAAGCTGGTCAGTTTTTTCTGAAAGCCTTAGTTTTATCCAAGTAGTAACGTAATTGCCTGTGAATGTCCAAAGAGTGCAGGAGTCTTTCTCCTTTGTTCTGGGATTTGGGAAGAAGGTGGGCAAGTGAATGGTTTGGTTTAGGGCTACACTGGATACCACCTTTGGCATAAAGGAAGGATTAGTTCGTAGAGAGACTCTTTCTTGATGAAAAATGAGGAAAGGTTCCACTGCCATTAGTGCCTGTACCTCTGAGACTCTTCTAGCTGAGGTTATTGCTAGTAGTAGGGCAGTTTTCCATGAAAGAAATTTTAAATCAGCTGAAAAAGCTGGTTCAAAGGGCGGCAGTGTAAGCTTTTCCAGAACAAAGTTGAGATCCCAAGTAGGTGTTGGTGCTCTCCTTGGCGGTCTTAAGTTCCTCTGAGGAACTGTCTTAGGAGTGGATGTGAAAATAAAGGAGGATCCGTGCTGTAATGAGCTGAAATTGCTGAGGCGTAGATCTTAATAGATGAAAAGGAAAGTCCTTTGTGTAACATCTCAGTTAAATATTGTAGAATCTGAGGGATGTTTGGATCAAGGGGGTTTAGGCCTTTAGCGCAAAATCTTTTCCATTTGTCTGAATAGGTTTTCCTGGTGCTGGGCCTCCTGGCCTCCAGAATGACATCCATAAAAGCTTTGGATAAATGTGTTGGCTGGTTGTTTAGGTAATTTGCCATGCAGCCAGGTTTAAAGTCTTGAGCTGGCTGTGTAGAATCTGATGGTCTCGCTGGGTGAGCAGGTGAGGAATATGTGGCAAAATCCATGGTGGGCCGTGGGCCATGTTCCTTAAAATTGGGTACCAATGCTGGCGTGGCCAGTCTGGTGCAACGAGTATCATTTGTGGCCTCTCTAATCTGACTTTCAGCAGTACCTTTGCTAGAAGAGGCAGTGGAGGGAAGGCATACACTGTTAATGTTTTCCAAATGAATGAGAGGGCGTCCACTTTCCAAGCTAGTGGATGGAAGGTCCTTGTGCAAAATTTTTGAAGTTGGTGGTTGTGGGGGCTTGCAAACAGATCTATGTCTGGGTGTCCCCATTTTTGAACTATCATTGCAAATACTTGCGGATCTAGTTTCCATTCGTGTGGATCCATGATGTCTTTGCTTAGGTCGTCTGCCAATGTGTTTTTCTTTCCTGGCAGGAATTGTGCTTGTAATTGAACCTGGTAAGACAGTGCAGTGTTCCACAAGGTCATTGCTTGTCTGCATAGAGGGTAGGAATGTGTGCCCCCTCGCTTGTTTATGTACCACATAACTGTGGCATTGTCCATCTTTATTAGTAGCTGTCCTGGGTGTAGAAGGTCCTTGAAAGCTATTAGGGCATTCTGCACTGCTAGCATTTCTTTTTGATTGATATGCAGGTGTCTCTGATCTGTAGTCCATTTGCCCTGAATGCACTTCCCTGCCATGTGTGCTCCCCAGGCATAGTCCGATGCATCTGTTGTCATAGTTTGCCTGGCTGTGGGTAAGGTGAAAGGCTGACCCTTGTTGAGGTGACATGCCTGTGCCCACCATAGAAACTCCTGCTGAAGGCAGAGAATGAGTGGTATCATTGTTTCCAAGCTGTGGCTGTGCTGAGTCCATACACTTTTCAGGTACCATTGTAATTTCCTCATATGCAGTTTTGCAAATGATATTAGTAGTATGCAAGATGCCATGAATCCCAAGGCCTGCAGAATTTTTCTTGCAGGGAGTTGGGTCTTTGTTGCCATTATTTTGAAATCTTGAAACAGCTGTTGTTGCTTGCCTGGCATGAGATAAGCCATCTGGGCCGTTGTATTCAAGCTGGCACCCAAGAATATTATGTTTTGTGAGGGTACTAGTTTTGATTTCTTTTCATTTACTGTGTACCCTAGGCAACTTAGAAGGTGTTTGACAAATGTCAGATGCTTTAAAAGAATGTCCTTGCTTTCTGCTTGAATAAGGCAGTCGTCCAGGTATGGGTATATTTGAATTCCTCTTTGTCTGCAGTATGCAATTACTGGTGCCAGGCATTTTGTGAAGACCCTGGGCGCAGTAGATAAGCCAAAGGGCAGTGCAGAGAATTGATATTGCGTTGAACCAGCAATGAAGTGGAGGTATCTTCTGCAATTTTGTCTGATAGGAACATGCAGGTATGCCTCCTTGAGGTCCAAAGTGACTAGACAAGCATTCTTGCCCAGCATGGGAAGAAGCTGCTGTAGTGTTAGCATCTTGAATTTTGGTACTTGCAGATAGGTGTTCAGAAATAAAAGATCCAGAATGGGTCTCCATGCTTTGTCCTTTCTTGGGACTAGGAAGAGTCTTGAGTAAAATCCTTGTCCTTGCTCCTGTGCAGGTACCTGTTGAATGGCTCTCATGTTCATGAGAGCTGTAATTTGTTTTTGTGCTCTGCCCATTGATTTGGTGGCAGGTTTGGCATTCCTTTGATCCTTGGTAAGGTATAAAAGTGGAATCTGTATCCTTTGAGAGACAATGTTTAGAACCCATTTGTCTTTTGTGCTGATGCTCCAGTTGTCTGCAAAAAATGCTAGTTTTCCTGCCAAGGGAGTTGTCAGGAGAGATTTGCTTGGTAGTTTGAGGATATAGTCATTGTGTTTGTCTTCTGCTAGCTTGGGGCCTGTCTTCTCCTCCTTTCTGGGTAGCAGAACCCCATTGGTGAGTTTGTAAGGGCCCTGTGACTGGCCTCTGCCCCTTGGGCATCTGTATTTGCCCCTCTGTGATCTGTCTGAAGCTGGAAAGGACCAGTTTTTTGTTGGCCAATTTCTGCTGAAACAAGGGGGTTGTACCTGCAAAAAATCCTTGACCGCTTGCATAGACTTTGCCTTATCCTCCATTTTCTTTAAAACCTCTTCTGCTTTGACACCAAATAATACATCCTGTTGTAAAGGTGCATCCAATAATTTTGCTTTAACATGGTCAGGGAGGGTTTGTTCTTTTAACCAAGCATGTCTACGTATGACAGAGCCAGTAACAGCTGCTCTACAGGAAGCTTCCAATGAATCAAATCCACATTGTAAAGTATGTTTGCCCACCTGTTCAGCTGCATGCAACAGATCCTGCATTTCCTTGAATTCAGGCTGTTCTGAATGTGTGCTCATTTTTTGTTTTAACTGAGACATCAGGAATTGTTGATATTTCAACATGTGAAACTGGCAATTTAATGCTCTCATAGCCAGAATTGCTGAGGTGTATATTTTCTTTCCCGATCTATCTAGGGCTCTGGAATCCCTTTCAGAGGGCACAGGATTTTTAGCCATAGAAGCTTTTGCTCCCTTAGGACCCTGGGAAATTGTTTCTGGGTCAGCTACACGGCCTTTATAAAGGAATTTGTGTGAGTCAGGTACTCTGTAGTATCTGTCTGGTTTGGCTGGAGCAGGAGGTAGAGAGTCTGGATTTAAATTAGACTCCAAGTAAACATCATCCACAATATCTAAAACAGGAGGGATAGCAAGAGGCCTGTGCTGGGGTAGTAAAAGGAACTCTCGGAGCCTTTTCTTAGAATCTGAGTAATCCTGGCCTTCCCAGTGGAAATGTTCCCTCATGGTATGTGAAGTTTCCCCAAAGGAGTAGTCTTCAGGGGGAGATGCTGAGGGAATAGAATCTTCAGTATCAGAATTCTCAAAGCGGAAAAGTGTAATCCTGTTCCTCAGAAGAATCTGAGGAGAGAAAAACCTGGTCAGAGGATGCATAATCCTCCTCTTGTCTTGGTCTTTTATCAGGAGGGGGATGGGAATCCCTGATAAGGGTAATCAAATCTTCAGCCATCCTAAGCATCTGTTTCTTAGGCATGGGGCCTTGAACTGTAGACTGATGTACAGTTTTCTTTGGTTTTAAAGGAGTTTTAAGTTTAGCATAAGATTTAATGGTGAGTGTAGTCGGTCTGAAGACACCTTCTGCAACCGAAGGTATTTCCGTTGCACCGGTGTCTAATTCTGCTCCGGTGTCGGTAGATGGCTGCATTGGCCTAGTAGACTGCTTGGGAATCCGCAGCTGTCTGGGGTTCCAGCTCTGCGGTCGTCAGGGGCTGCGTAGGCGCCTCACTGAAAACCGGAGAACCGGCGACAGGCCCAACTGAGGCCTCAGTGTCTGGCTTATTCCTAGGCTGCCTGAGCTTATCCTTGCATCTTTTATGAATGGCGGTCGTTGGCTGCTCCAGCGGCATGATATAATTAAATTTCCTACCAAAGTAATGACATGCGAAGTCAAAATGGCATTTGATAGTTTGTTTATTAAACCTAGCGCAAAACCGACAACCTGTGATGTCGTGGTCTGGGCCTAGGCAAGGAATACAATAGGAATGGAAGTCCTTATGAGGTATTTGCTTCCCACAAGGAATGCAATTGTTAACTTTTTCTGACATCGGACTGAAGCAAGAAAATGTTCCCCAACGGGGTACTTAGCTTTAATGAAGACTTCGGACTGAAATTCAAATCGAAAATCTCAGGTGTCGGCCGTCCGGCACTTGCGAACTGCTTCTGCTTCGGGCACCACGCGGTAAGAAAGACTGAAGAAAATGGCTTTGGATGCCTCTTATATACCCCTGGCGCACTGACGTCAGGGAAGAAGCGTCAGCAACCGACGCCGGACCAATACTTTGGAATTTGGGCCGATTGCGGAACCGCCTGACGGCAGGATAACCCAAGTGTGATGACTGCAGCAGGGTAACATGATGAACATTTGTGAAAGCTTCATTTACAGTCTCAGAAACTTAATATGGCAATTCTTTTCTAGACAGCCGTGGTGGTGCAGCAGTTAGCGTTGTCACCTCACAGCAAGAGGTTCTCCCATTCGACTCTCGGCTGGAGCGCCTTCTGTTTGGAGTCTGCATGTCCTCCCTGCAGTCGAGTGACATTAAAGACAAGCAGGTAGGTGCGAGTGTGAATGGGTGTGCCTTCGTTGAAGGTTGGGCATCAGGCTGGCAACTTGGCACCGTAAAAATCCACTGCCAATCATGAGTGGACCGGAGTTCCGCTGTGGCGACCCCTAAATGGGAAAAGCCGAAAGTCATAAGTATAGTTTCTTTTCTAAAAATTAATATTTTTCCTAGGCTCCTTTTTCACCTTACCTCTTGAGGTCCATTTATTCCCTCTAAAATTTTCAAGATGTTAACTAAGTATTAAATGTATGTGCTCACCTAAATCTGAATCTGTCAGGATATCTTACTATAAGACATCAATGATCAAACAATCTGATGGGTTTAAACTCTCAGGTTTTCACATGTATTATCTTATTTCTAGATTAGTTTGTTTGTTTCTAGATATAGTTTGCTATAAAGAGCTGTAGACATGCTGTGTAACAAGAAAATGTTGCTCCTGCATGGGCCATACTTAACAATATTCAAATGCTACCCCCATTGCATGCCTTTCTAAGGCACTTAAACCTTTAACAAATCTTAAAAGTCCACAGAATACAGCGCGTAAGTAATATGTCCTGTGCAGACCGCCTCAAAGCCCTATCCCTGTATTCTGTCTCCTACAGGTTTTTGAGGGGAGATATATGCCTGGCATACAGGGCATTGTCAGACCCCACTCTAATGGATCTCCTGCATATCCACAAAACCGTACCATAATTACCCATTCTAAAGACTTAAACCTTGCCTGTGAAATAAATAGGACCTGCTGGTCAGATAGGTATGTACCTCAGAGACTACCCCGTCTATGGAAGAGGTTCCCCATCCATGTGAAGCAGAGTTCCTCCCTAATCCAATTCAAGTCCAACTTGGACAACTGGATGGGAAACCAGAAATTCATCCCTGGTTTGGCACCTATGTCTCTAATGCAAAGAGGTAACCTGTAAATGGTTCATCTCCCAGACCCATGCTTACACTTATCAAGGGTATCAGAACTTGTCAGAGATTTGGCAAGCATGGCTAGGCTTAAAAAGGCCCTTGTGGTCGTTAGCCTAGTAAACACCTACAAACCTATTTTTGGTAGGCTTGTTTGCTCCTTTCAAAAAATTATTCTTTTATTAATGTTAGTTCTAAAGTAACAGATCAAATAACAGCCAGTAACTCAAGTAAATCCAGTGAGCTCCACTTAAAGACAGCCAGAATAATAAAAAGTCACTGGAACCATGAACTGCTCTTCACAATATACTTTTATTAACATACAAAATGATAGCAAGCTCAAAAACTTTCGCCTAGTCAGGTTTCTTCAGGCAAAATGAGTGAACAAACTCACAAACTAGCATATGTATCATTTTCACAGTCACATGATCAGTTTACTTAATTACACTCATTTCTGAAATTCTCTAAGCATGTGTTTTAAAGACACACTCCCATTTAAACTTCCATTTAAACCTGGTGCTATATGTGCCCCTAGGCAAAGAATCTAATAAAACTCTTCCATTTCTGTACAATCTTTAATATTACCACCACATACTGTGTCAGTTAAAACCTTTAAAATAGAAAACTTAAAAACATTATTAGAACCTTTTTCTTTCTTATATTTACATAAAGCATTTGTTAACACCTCTCTTTTAATTGATGACAGATGATTTCCAATACATTCTTTAAATTTCTTCTTGGTCTTCCCCACATAGTATGTGTGACAAGAATTACACTTTGCTAAGTACGCATGATTTTTTGTTTCACAATTACCATATGCATTAAACTTATAAATTCTACCAGTAAATGTATCATCTTCACTAATAAACATACAGTAAATACACCTACCACATTTAAATGTACCTTTCTTATTTGTTTTATAATGTGTTTGCTCTTTATAACATAACAGATGTTTCAGATTTAGATTTTTTTGTATCCAAAACCGGGCCTATCTGTATTGTTTGAGTTCAGTTCTGGTATATCTTGTAAAATGTGCCATACATAAATCTATGGAAAAATCCCCCTTTTATACCAGTTGTGGCTGCAAGAGGAGGGATAACAGAACCCACATCTAAATTTTTAGAAACACAGTCCCCAAATGATATGGACATCCTACAGAAGGGCCTCGCAGAGACAGATGCCTGGTGTCAGAGCCATGGCATCAAGCTCAATGCCAAAAAGTGCAGTGTCATCCCCTTTGGTAAAAACTCTGTACCCATGAACTACCACATAGGCAGCAATCTACTTAACACTGAATGTGTAATAAAAGACCTTGGGACCCAGGTGGAAAGTAGTCTCTCCTTGGATAGTCACATCGCCACAATAGTCAGGAAGTCCTTCTACGTGGCATACCTCATCATAAAAGGGTTCTCATCCAGGAAAAAAAAAGAGGTCATTGATCCCCTCTATTCGACACTCATTAGACCCATTATAGAGTACAACGCCCCTTTTGGAATGTACCTCACAAGACATCTGCAGCAGCTGGAAAGGCCACAGAAGTACCTCACAAAGAGGATTACTGGCCTCAAACAAATGCCCTACATTGACTGCCTCAAAAAACTCCAGCTTTACTCCGTTGCATATCGCCTACTCCGAGGTGATCTCTGATTAACATATAAAGCTATGTCAAACCCAGAGCTGTTGGACATGCTACACCTAAAGAAATCCCAATCCCTCCAAGCTACACGCTCTAGGGACCTAAACCTTGTCACCACAATAAACAGGACATGCTGGAGGGATAGATTCCTGTCCCAGAGACTTCCCATACTCTGGAACAGGCTACCCATCTATGTCAAGCAAAGTTCTTCATTAGCACTCTTCAAGAAAAATCTTGATGAGTGGATGGGAAATAGGAAATACACCCCAGGGATCACTTTTGTGTCTCTGCTCGACAGTGGCACAGGAAAATAACTTTATTGGGTGGCATAAGCCAGGGAACCTTGTTGGCTAGGGTTACATAGGCCCTTGGGCCGATAGCCTAGTACCTACCTATGAACCTATGAGTTGGTCTCGATAGCCCAGGTACGATCATAAAGGACAGCACTGAATTTTTACAGCAGATTTATGAATTGGTCTAATGATATAAACTTGACTGATTGTTTGCTACACTAGATGTAGACTCTTTGTTCACATCGATACCTAATGAGACACGTACTGAATATGTAAGAGAGTATTTATTAGACTTTACTGAATATACCCAACAGTATATTAATATTCTTTGTAGTCTACTGGGGTTAGTATTAAGTAATAATGCATTTTTATTTCAGAAGCAGCTATTTAGACAAAGGAGGGGGCAGCAATGGGAACACCTGTAGCCAATAGTTATGCGAATATTGTGATGCATGTTTGGCAGCATGAATTTGTGCTGTCTACAGAAAACTGTTTCTTAAAAAAT